>NW_012102743.1:2122141-2124988 GCF_000951045.1 Mandrillus leucophaeus | reverse complement strand
AAAAAAAAAAAAAAACAAAAAAAACATACTACTACTTAATTTTAATTGTTCATCTTAGTACAACAGGTTAATACTGGGTTATTTATTTTTCTTAATGTAACAGCCATTCTATACTTAAAACTTATTGTATTTTCTTGGTTTGGACTTCTTCATTTTTGATAATTCCAAATTATTAATACTTATTCTTTGGATTCGTTTTTACACTTACCCTATTTCTCTGAAACCAGCCAATGAGACTAATGAATTAGCAGCTGATTTTAAACTTTTTTACATTTTTTGCCTTTGTAAATTATAGCACTAAATTGGTTTATGGGCGACTATTATCACCTGAAAAAACTAAAACAGAGAAACTTTTTCAAAAATATATAAGTGAATTTCCACTTAGCTGCCCCAAAATATTTCAAATATTGCCTTGGAGTGCAGTAATATCCTTAAGCATTTTCAATGCAGAATGCCAATTTATATTATGTATAAAATAACATTGTAGGCCAGGCGCGGTGACTTATACCTGTAATCCCAGCACTTTGAGAGGCTGAGGTGGGTGGATCACAAGGTCAGGAGATCGAGACAAGACTTTGTCTTGTCCTGACGACCCCCTGTCTTCTGTATGTAAAGGAGTTCTTAGTCTCTCCAAAACAAAATACAAAACAAAAATAAAATTTTATGTACATGTGAGTACACAAACATACACACGTGCTTATACAACTATTATGTTTGGTTTTAGGCTGTCCTGAATTCAGTAATAGAATAGTTCTTAACGTTTTACTACTGCAAGCTGGTACTTGATTTTATTAACTGCTGCTGTCTTTTATATTTTTGTTTGCCCAAGCTGTCCTTAGTCACACAGTAGTCTTCAAATTCCTACAGATGTTATTATAGATTCTTAGAGGTTTGCACACCCTATTTCAGTTAGACATTTAATGATTTAAGAAGATTTTTGTCAGTGGTGTTAATCAGTTATGTTATCAAACTACTCTTTATATCTCATTTAAGCCAATTTTAATTGTTTTTTATGTTTGAGATATGTAGTAGTGATTTTAACACTGTACTTTCAGGCCAGGCATAGTGGCTCATGCCTGTAAGCCCAGCACTTTGAGAGGTAGAGGTGGGAAGATTGCTTGAGCCCAAAGGTTCAAGACCAGCCTGGGCAATATGGTGAGACCCCATCTCTGCAAAAATTCAAAAAACAGTAGTTGGGCATAGTGGCGTGTGCCTATGGTCCCACTTACATGGGAGGCTGAGGCGGAAGGATTACTTGAGGCCAGCAGGAGGTCAGGGCTGCAGTGAGCTGTGTTCCTGCCACTGTACTCCAGCCTGGGTGACAGAGTGAGAAAAAAACCAAAAAACAACTGTTCTTTTTTCTTTGCTTGCTCATATGATGTATACTTTTTTGGAAATTCAAATTGTTTACTTTGTCTTTTGATTTAAGTGATGATTTACTGGAGGATTCAGACAGTGAAGAGCATTCCAGATCAGATTCTGTGACAGGTATGTAAAAAGTATTAGATAATGTATTTAAAAAATTCTTTACACAGTTGTATATACAGCTAACTACCACTTAATTCTGAATTTCTTACTTAATGCTAACTCTAAATTTTTGCTAGTATACACAGAAGACTGAAATATTGTGTGTCAGAGATCTCAAATTAGTAGTATGTACATAGTGTTCCGTATTTAAAGTTTAAATGGCACCTATTTGAGCCAAAGGAATTAAAGTGGATAGTTACATTAAATTTTTGTCACATGTCAAGTAATTAAATCTTTTTATTTGTATAATGTATTCTGTTAACTAAAAGTAGTGTGTAAAGCTCTTTATTCATATAGGTGAATACAGAACTACATTTTATTGTATGAAATTATAGACATTAAAATATCAAGTAAAATGCCTTACTAGCTTATAAAATATTAGGACAAAATAATATACTTCGTATTTTAATGTTGTTTTGTAGGAAAAGCTAATAATATGCTTGAAAATAGTTTCACTATGTCAATTTAAATCCTAACTCTTCTACTTAATATAGTCTGATTGCACTTCTGATATATGGCATAGCAGTATTAAAGTCTGTTAGAGTTTTAAGAATTAGGCCGAGCTTGGCGGCTCATGTTGGTAATCCCAGCACTTTGGGAAGCCACTGCGGGTGGATCACCTGAGGTCAGGAGTTCGAGACCAGCCTGGCCAACATGGTGAAACCCTGTCTTTACTAAAAATAAAAAAACAGTTAGCTGGGTGTGGTGGCATATACCTATCTCAGCTACTCAGGAGGCTGAGGCAGGAGAATCGCTTGAACCAGGGAGGCAGAGATTGCAGTGAGCTGAGATCGCCATTGCATTCCACCCTGGGCAATAAGAGAGAAACTCCCTCTCAAAAAAAAAAAAAAGAATTAGATAAGGTAAGTGCATATAAAGCGCAGTGCCTGGGAAGTAGCCAGTATTTAAAAAAAGTGACTGTTATTAACTTGTGGCTATTGTTTAATGTCAGATGCTGTGTACTACGGACATATATAACTTAAATCTTTTTAGAAGAGGAATGGTTTTGTGTAGTACAGTTCACAAAATTTATAGTTAACATTTGGTAGTAAATATTCTTTAAATTCTAATTTGTCATCAAATTTTTTTGAAAGGCACTAAATGGAACACTGGACAATTTTGGGTTAATCCTCAGCAGTCTTTTGAAGCAGTTCTTAGCAATGAACAAAAAAATCACCAAATAAGGCAGGAAAATGCCCTTAAAAATGTGTAATTGTGTAATTCATTCTAGAAAAGTTAAAAATTTTTTTTTTTTAAAAGAGTAGACTGAGGAAGCTAATGCTCTTTTCCCATTTTATTGTCCTTCTGCAAAAACTACTA
>NW_012102743.1:2119842-2120741 GCF_000951045.1 Mandrillus leucophaeus | reverse complement strand
CAAACCATAAAATTCATGTAAGTGTACAATTTAGTTATTTTGTTCATATAATTTTTTTTCTTTTTTTTTTTTTTTTTGAGGGAGTCTCGCTCTGTCGCCCATGCTGGAGTGCAGTGGTGCGATCCTGGTTCACTGCAGTCTCTGCCTCCCACGTTCAATTCTCATACCTCAGTCTCCCGAGTAGCTAGGACTGGCCCGCGCCACCATGCCTGGGTAAATTTTGCATTTTTAGTGGAGACGGATTTCACCATGTTGGCCAGGCTGGTCTCAAACTCCTGGCCTCACGTGATCTGCCTGCTTCATCCTCCCAAAGTGCTGGGATTATAGATGTGAGCCGCTGCACCTGGCCTTAGCCATATAAGTTGTGATGTAGTAGTTTGAGAATATTTTTGTCACAAAATATTTTAAAAGAATGTGATTTTACAATTTTTTTTTTCTTGAAACAAGGTCTTGCTCTGTCACCTGGGCTTTACCTCCTGGGCTCAAGTCATCCTTCTACCTCAGCCTTATAAGTAGCCGAGACTAAAGACATGTGCCACCACGCCCAGCTAATTTTTAAATTTTTTTTGTGGAGATGGGGTCTCACTATGTTGCTCAGGCTGGTCTCGAATTCCTGGGCTCAAGCAGTCCTCCCTCCTTGCCCTCCCAAAGTGCTGGGATTACAGGTGTGAGTCACTGTGCCTGTTCCCTGATTGTATTTTTGAAAACTTTCAGAATAAAACATTCCTTGCTAATTTAAGGCTTTTATCTGGCAGCCCTCTTTGAAATATCAAGACACCTGAATTCCTTTAAAACATACTACTACTTAGGCCGGGCGCGGTGGCTCAAGCCTGTAATCCCAGCACTTTGGGAGGCCGAGATGGGCGGATCACGAGGTCAGGAGATCGAGACCATCCTGG
>NW_012102743.1:2105355-2116677 GCF_000951045.1 Mandrillus leucophaeus | reverse complement strand
CACCATGTTGGCCAGGCTGGTCTTGAACTCCTGACCTCAGGTGATCTGCCCGCCTCGGCCTCCCAAAGTGCTGGGATTATAGGCGTGAGCCACCGCGTCCAGCCAGACTGGCTCTTTTGTTTTTTTGAGACGGAATTTCGCTCTGTGGCCAGACTGGTCTCGAACTGCTGACCTCAGGTGATCCGCCCGCCTCAGCCTCCCAAAGTTCTGGGATTACAGGTGTGAGCCACTGCACCCAGCCAAGTTTTTGAACTCTTTCAAAAAATAACTCCTTGGTCTTGTTAAGTTACTTAAAGTGTGGGCTTCTGTTTTTCCTTTGTAAAGTGTTTGCTGTTTTAAGTTTTTTTGATTCTCACTAGAACCTTTCCTTTGTGTGCTGTAGTTTTGTTGTTTTCCCTGGGTCTAAGGATCTCAGTACATGTTTTTGCAATTATAATACTCATATTTGGTCAATTTTCTTATCCTTTTTCTACCTTTGTTCTTTTCATCTATGCCTGTTTGATTTTTCACACTTTAAACTCCTGAGCTCAGGTAATCTGCCCACCTCAACCTACCAAAGTGCTAGGATTACAAGTGTGAGCCACTGTGCCTGGCCTAAGTTGAAAATAATTTTGAGTCCCTTGAATACTTTTATGGTTTTTCTGAGGAAGTTCATCTTAGATTTGAGTATGTTTAAAAAAAAAAAAGAAAGAAAAAAAAAATAGCCAGGTATCTATGGGGGATTGGTTCCAGGATCCTCTCTAGGTATCAAAATCCAGGTATGCTCAAGTTCGTTGTATAAAATGGTATAGTTTTGCTTATAACCTATGCACATCTACATTTTCCTGTTACTTTAAATGATCTCTAGATTACTTATAATATCTAATACAATGTAATATTGAGTAAAAAGTCTTTATTCTCTATTGTTTAATGACAAAAAAGTTTGTACATGTTTAGTAGAGATGCAACCATCCATTTTTTTTTAAAAAATGTTTTCTGGCTGGGCGCGGTGGCTCATTCCTGTAATCCCAGCACTTTGGGAGTCTGAGCCGGGCGGATCACCTGAGGTCGGGAGGTTCGAGGCCAGCCTGACCAATATGGAGAAACCACGTCTCTACTAAAAATACAAAATTAGCTGTGTATGGTGATGCAGCTACTTGGGAGGCTGAGGCAGGAGAATTGCTTGAACCTGGGAGGTGGAGATTTTGGTCAACCAAGATCACGCCCTTGCACTATAGCCTAGGCAACAAGAGCAAAACTCCATCTCCAAATAAATAAATAAATAATGTTTTCCATCTGCAGTTAGTTGAATCCGTGGATGTAGAACCTGTGAATATGGAGGGCTGACTGCCCTTTAAATTTTTTTAGGCCGGGTGCGGTGGCTCGCGCCTATAATCCCAGCACATTGGTAGGCTGAGGTGGATGGATCACCTGAGGTCAGGAGTTGGAGACCGTCCTGGACAACATGGTGAAACCCTGTCTCTACTAAAAATATAAAAATTAGCCAGGCGTGGTGGTGTGCGCCTGTAATCCCAGCTACTTGGGAGGGGCTGAGGCACTAGAATTGCTTGAACTTGGAATGCGGAGGTTGTGATAAGCCGAAATTGCACCACTGCACTCCAGCCTGGGTGACAGAGCAAGAATCTGTCTCAAAAAAAAACAAAAACAAAAACATATATATATAGTTTTCTTTATCTAGTCATAATGTACTGACTGGATGAGTAGAAAAATTTAATGAAAACTTTAAACCACTGATTTTTATTTATCTTTACAAGGCTATGTCTAATGAACATTGTTCCTTTTTGAAGGGCATACATCACAGAAGGAAGCCATGGAAGTAAGCCTTGATATAACAGCACTCAGCATTCTGCAACAGCCAGAAAAACTTCAGTGGGAGATTGTTGCAAATGTGCTTGAAGATACTGTTAAGGATCTTGAAGAACTTGGGGCAAATCCTTGTTTAACAAACTCTAAGAGTGAAAAGACAAAGGAAAAGCATCAGGAACAGCACAACATTCCTTTTCCGTGTTTATTAGCTGGAGGTTTATTAACATATAAATCTCCTGCTACCTCACCCATTAGTAGTAATTCTCACAGGTCACTGGATGGTTTGAGCAGAACTCAGGGTGAAAGTATATCAGAACAAGGGTCAACTGACAATGAATCCTGCACTAATTCAGAACTAAATTCTCCTCTGGTGAGGAGGACTTTACCGGTTTTGCTTCTTTATAGCATCAAGGAATCTGATGAGAAAGCAGGAAAGATCTTTTCACAGATGAACAATATTATGAGTAAAAGTTTGCATGATGATGGTTTTACTGTTCCACAGATTATTGAAATGGAGCTGGATAGTCAGGAGCAGTTGTTATTGCAGGATCCTCCTGTGACTTACATTCAGCAATTTGCAGATGCAGCAGCCAACCTTACCTCTCCGGATTCTGAGAAGTGGAACTCTGTGTTTCCCAAGCCTGGGACTTTGGTTCAGTGCTTGAGGCTGCCAAAGTTTGCAGAGGAGGAGAATCTTTGTATAGACTCAATAACTCCTTGTGCTGATGGAATTCATTTGTTGGTAGGACTGCGGACATGCCCTGTTGAATCCTTGAGTGCAATAAATCAAGTAGAGGCCTTGAATAATTTAAATAAATTAAACTCTGCACTATGTAATAGACGGAAAGGTGAGCTGGAATCAAATCTTGCTGTAGTGAATGGTGCAAATATTAGTGTAATCCAACATGAATCACCAGCAGATGTACAGACTCCTTTGATAATTCAGCCTGAGCAGAGGAATGTTAGTGGTGGATATTTAGTACTTTATAAAATGAATTATGCCACTCGGATAGTGACTTTAGAAGAGGAACCAATAAAAATACAACATATCAAAGATCCCCAGGACACAATTACCTCGCTCATTTTGCTTCCACCAGATATATTGGATAATCGAGAGGATGACTGTGAGGAACCTATTGAGGACATGCAGTTAACCTCAAAGAATGGTTTTGAGAGAGAAAAAACGTCTGACATTTCTACTCTTGGACACCTGGTAATAACTACTCAGGGAGGATATGTAAAAATACTAGATCTTTCAAACTTTGAAATTTTGGCCAAAGTGGAGCCTCCCAAAAAGGAGGGCACTGAGGAACAGGACACATTTGTTTCTGTGATTTACTGCTCTGGCACAGACAGGCTGTGTGCGTGCACCAAAGGTAAGTTGTTTGATTATGCTATAAATCTTATAAAATCCATATATATATGGCATTTGTTTATGTGCATACCTAGTATGAATTTTAGATTCAAATAGATGGAGAGGAATTAATTTTTTTGTAATGAAGTGGTAAATCCTTCTGTTTAAACTGTTCTTAAAACTTTTTTCTACTGCCCTAGGTAAGGATTCTAACTGTAAATAAGTTAGTAAGTCACTTAGCAAATATCTTCTGCTTTAACCTCAAGAAAATAACATGCTTTTATTTAAGTGAGTCGCTGACTCTGCATCTGCTCAGATTTATGATCTTGGGCAACCTGTTTTTATTTGTTTATAAACTAGGATAAGAAAGTCTGTTTCCTAGGCTTATTAGAGTGAAATAATGTCTGTAAAGTTTCTGGCACAGTTATTGGTCTTTATTTCCTTCCGAAATAAAAATACTTAGCAAACAATTTTTAGTTTTGCTGAATACATTTTTTTTTGGTCTGATTTACTCCTGATCTTTGGCTAGCAGTGGATTAGTTTTGCAAAATTTGAAGCGTTATATAGATTAAGATGGTGTGCAATTATTTTTTCTTTTTTTCTCCTTCCTTACTTTTCCTTTTCCTTTTCCTTTCCCCTTTCCCGCTTTCCCCCTTTCTGTTCCCCTCCCCTCCTTTTTTTCTCCCCTTTCTTTCCCCCTCCCCTCCTTTCTTTTCCTTTTTTTTTTTTTTTTTGAGACCGAGTTTCACTCTTGTTGCCCAAGCTGAAGTGCAATGGCCCAGTCTCAGCTCACTGCAACCTCCGCCTCCTGGGTTCAAGTGATTCTCCTGCCTCAGCCTCCCAAGTAGCTGGGATTACAGTCGCGTGGCAGCACGCTCGGCTAATTTTTTGTATTTTTAGTAGAGACAGAGTTTCACCATGTTAGCCAGGCTTGTTTTGAACTCCTGACCTTAGGTGATCCACCCACCTCGGCCTCCCAACGTGCTGGAACTACAGGCATGAGCCACTGTTCTCAGGGTCTCACTGTGTTGCCCAGGCTGGAGTGCAAGTGGCATTATCTTAGCTCACTGCAGCCTCAATCTCCTGGGCGCAAGCTGTCCTCTCGCCTCAGCCTCCTGAATAGCTGGGACTACAGTGCAGAGCTGGGACTACGCACTATCATGTTCAGCTAATTTTTGTAATTTTTTGTAGAAATGGGATTTCGCCATGTTGCTCAGGCTGGTCTCAAACTTCTGAGTTCAAGTGATCTGCCTGCCTCGGCCTCCCAAAGTGTTGGGATTACAGGCATGTGGCACTGTGCCTAGCCTATTTTTTTCTTTATGTACATTTTAGGTTAGGGAGATAAAGTAGTTTTTGAAAAGGATTACTGACAATATCAGGCAAAATGAATAGTTCTATTGATTGTCTAGTAGGAATTTAGAACTAGGAGATAGTTGAAGCCTAAGTGACTATAACTAAGGCATGGCAGAGGAATTAGGATTTGAGCAGAGTTATGTATGCATCTCATCTGTGGTTCTGATAGTAATTAGACTGTTTTTCCTCTCTTTAAATAGATTTCAAGAGTTTAGCCAAGGAACATAATGGTTAATGTAGTGGTTAGATTGTCTTCTTTGAACTATATGTAGTGAAATTGTTTTTTTACTTTTATTTTTATCTTTTTTGAGGCAGGGTCTCACCCTGTCAACAGGCTGGGGTGCAGTTACGCAATCTTGGCTCACTGCAACTACTGCCTACCAGGTTCAAGTGATTCGCCTGCCTTAGCCTCCTGAGTAGCTGGGACCACAGGTGCGCGTTACCACACTTGGCTAATTTTGTGTTTTTAGTAGTGATGAGGTTTCACTATGTTGGCCAGTCTGGTCTCGAACTGCTGACCTCAAGTGATCCACCTACCTTGGCCTCCCAAAGTGATGGGATTACAGGCGTGATCCACTGTGCCTGGTGAAATTTCTGTAATTTCTAGTGAAAGTTAATGGAAAAAAATCTTCAAATATCATAAAAATCCAACTAGATTAATTTAGAAAATGAACAGTGTAGTCTAATAACTTTAGACTAATAAAACTTTGAGTTACAGATGAGAGTTTCAGAACAACCATTAAAATTCTGTGTGGTATCAGAGATAATTTGAATTTATTGGTCATATATGTTGCAGTTCATTGTTGTAAGAACTTTACCTGTGTTCGTTTAGTCATCACACCAACTTTAATGTACTATTTTTGTCTCCATTTTGTAGATAAACATACTGAAGGAAAGAGAGGTTAAGTAGCTTGTTAAGTAATAGAGCTAATAAATGTCAAGAGCCAGCATTCAAACATCAGAGCACTTTAAATGGCATTATACTGCCATAATACAACAAAAGATGAAGAATCTTACGTTGAATTCTTTGCATTCTTTTCATCTGCAAGATTTAAAAATTGAAAATTATTTAACTTGCTGTAGGTCTTCCAAAATGGAGCTGGACTTGAACCTAGGTGGCACGGCCCTTTGGGGCATATCTTTATAAGACACGACTATTTTCCAGAAATGCAATAAGGGTTTTTAATGCTTTCAATTATTTGATGAGATATGCTTTAGGTAACTCAGAGGAGAAATAGTATTTACGCCTTAAATATTTAAGTTATTAAGGTTTTTAACATTTAAATAAAAGTATTGGCCAGGCGTGGTGGTGCATGCCTGTAATCCCAGCTGGTTGGAAGGCCGAGACAGGAGAATCACTTGAACCCAGGAGGAGAAGGTTGCAGTAAGCCGAGATTGCGTCACTTCACTTCTAGGTGATCGAGCAAGACTCCGTCTCAAACAAAACAAACAAACAAAAAAGTATTTAAAATAGATGGTTGTTTTCTTGGAGTTTGTACAGTCTGGAATTCCTAGAACATGATCGCATATGATAGGGAATTTATCCAGATGAAAGACAAGAAAAACCTGAGAAGTTAGTTGCTTTCAAAATGATCTCCCAATTCTTCAGGGATTGACTAAAGAAGGTGCATTTGAAAAGATAACAACAAAGGGGAAAGAAAAATTGATGTCTTAAAATGTATGTATATGTATGATTTTTAAAAAGCATCTCAGACTGAATCAATTGGATGTGACCCTGTCTTCTGAGTATATTCAAATAACATAAAACTCTTTTTCTTGTGGAGAATCGAGTTTTTTCATAAAAATCTATAGTTAATATATGTTTTAAGTTAATTTTATATGGGATTAATAATATACTAAATGTAGATTTGTTAAGCTATCTTTGATAATTCAGGAATAGAATATATACACACTACATATATGAAATTTTGTAAAAGGCATAAAATATAGTATGAATTTCTTTATAAAAGTGTGGAGTTTAAAATGAAAGATAAATTGGTGTTCTGCTTGGTGCAAATACATTTAAAATCAATAGGAAAGACTTAAATGAGAAAATAAGACTAAGATGTATCAGTGGAGTATAAGGATAGGGTGCAGTTACGATACCTGACAAAATATTAATGCTTAAAAAATAAAGTTTTTTAAAAGGCCGCAATTAATAAGGAACATACCGTGAAATATAACAATACTGAATATAAATATGACCCCAACAACATAAAGTCTGTATACCTGTACTGATATTTAGAAGGAGAATAATAAGAAGTTGAGCCATAATTGCTTTGAAAGTCTTTAATAATCTCACTATCTGGGATTATTGGACTATATGTTCACATCCTTGTTTTGGTACTTGTTTCTTGTGGAAATCATTCCTTTAGTCTTCTGTTCCTGCTTTGCTAAGAGTTTCCAATAGGAATGAATGTTACATTTTGTCAAATACTTGTTTGCATCCATGGAGATCATTTGGTTGTTCTTTTTAGTTCAGTGTATTGAAATATATTGATTGACTTTTGGATATTAAACCAACTTTGCTTTCCTGGGATAAAACCCACTTGGTCATAATGCATTACCTTATATATTGTTGGATACAATTTGCTAAAATTTTGTTCATAATTTTTGCATATTGTTCATCAGGGATATTATATGTTCCTTGTAATCTTTTTTAGTTTTTGCCTTTTGTAATCTTTATCTGATTTTGATATCAGTGAGTTGGGAAGTATTCTTTCTTCAATTTTTTGGTAAAGTTTGCGTAGAATTGGTCTTATTTTTCCTTAAATATTTGGTAGAATTCGCCAGTGAAGCTCTTTGGGCCTGGAGATGTTTTTAGTGGGAAGATTTTGAATATATAAGTTCAATTATGTTTGTAGAGAGTTATTGAGGTTTTTTAAATTTTTTAGTGAGTTCTGATAGTCTTTTTGTCAGTTGTTAAGTTATCAAGTTTTAGCCTAAAAGAATTTCATAATATTCCCCACAATCCTTTTATTTTATTTCCTTTTTTTTTTTTCTTGAGACAGAGTATCACTTTGTCACCCAGGCTGGAGTGCAGTGGCGCAGTTTCGTCTCACTGCAACCTCTGCCTCCTGGGTTCAAGTGATTCTCTAACCTCAGCCTCCTGAGTAGCTGGGACTACAGGTGCACCACCATGCTTGATTAATTTTTCTATTTTTAGTAGAGATGAGGTTTCACTCTTGGTCAGGCTGGTCTTGAACTCCTGACCTCAAGTGATTCACCTGCATTGACCTCCTAAAGTGCTGGAATTACAGATGTGAGCTGCTATGCCTGGCTCCCTACATTCCTTTTAATATTTGCAGACTCTTTACTGATGTCACTGCTCTCATTTGTGATACTGATTGATGATTTGTATGTTCTCTTTTTTTTCCTGATCAATCTGTCTAGAGGTTTATCTGTTTTATTGATTTTTTTTCCCCAAAACAACCAGCTTCTGATTTAAATAACATTTGTTTCTTTGTTGTTTTTCTGTTTTCCTTTTTACTAGATTTCCATTTTAATGTTATTGTTTCCTTCTGCTTGATTTGGGTTTATTTTGTTCTTCTCTAGTCTGTCTTTCTGTCTGTCTTTCTGTCCCTTCCTTCCTTCCTTCCTTCCTTCCTTCCTTCCTTCCTTCCTTCCTTCCTTCCTTCCTTCCTTCCTTCTGTCTGTCTTTCTGTCTTTCACCGAGTTTCACGCTGTCGCCACGCTGGGGTGCAGTGATGTGATCTTGGCTTACTGCAACCTCTGCCTCCCAGTTCAAGTGATTCTCCTGCCTCAGCCTTCCGAGTAGCTGGGACTACAGGCCCGCTCTACCACTTCCAGCTAATTTTTGTATTTTTAGTAGTGACGGGGTTTCACCATATTGGCCAGGATGATATTCATCTCTTGACCGCCTCGATCTCCCAAAGTGCTGGGATTACAGGCGTGAGCCACCGTGCTGGCCTTCTTTAGTTTCTTAAAGTAGAAGCTTAGGTTATTGGTTTGAGATCTTTTCTAATACAGTAAATTTAAAGCCATAAATATTTTTGGAAGCACTGTCTTAGTGATACTTCCTAAATTTTGATACATTTTGTTTTTCCTTTTTTCTCATTTGGATCAAAATATGTTCTAATTTCCCTTTTGTTTTCTTGTTTGGCCTAGAGATTATTTAAAAGTGTTTTGTTTAGCCTCCAAATACTTGAGGTTGCTCTAGATTTCTTTCTGTTCTGGATCTCTAACTTATTTCCATTGCTGTCAGAGAACATAATTTATATGAAGTCAGTGTTTTGAAATTTATTGAGACTTTTTCCTGACCCAGCATCTGTTCTGTCCTGGAGAATGTTCTACGTGCACTTGAAAAGAATGTGTGTTGGGCACCCATGGGTTAGAGTGTTGTATAAATTTCACTTGTGTAAGTGTATGTTTTTGAGTTTTTAAAGTCTTCCTGATTTTATATCGAGCTTTCTTCTATCAATTTTGAGAGCAAGTATTGAAATCCCCAACTATGTTTTTGTTGAATTGTTCACTTTTAAGTCTGCTTTTGCTTCACGTGTCTTTCGGCTCTTTTGTTAGACTGTTTCATAATTGTTACATCTTTCTGATGTATTGGCCCTTTTGTCATTATGAAATATTCCTCTGTCTCTATTTTGTGTCATACTAATAAAATCACTCTGACTTTCTTATGGTTACAGTTTGCATTATGTATCTTTTCCACAATTTTACTTTCAACTAACTTGTGATTTTGAATCTGAGGTGGGTCTCTTAGATGCATATAATTAGGTCTTGCTTTTTTATACAGTTGGATAACCTGTACCCTTTTAAATTTGAATGACTTTACGCTTAATATAATTATTGCTATGGTTGCATTTATGTCTGCCATTTTGATTTTTTAAAATGTTTTTTACATTCCTTTGTTACTCCTTCACTGCATTCTTTTGCGTTGAATAAATATTTTTATTACACCATTTTAATCCCTTTGTTGATTTTTTTTAGAAAACAAATTTACATAACATTAGTAAAGAATAATTTATTAGGGACATCCAGAGACCTACTGTCAAACCAAGAGCTAAAGCAGTACGGATATCTTGCATCTATGAATGTGTCCCTCCTCTCCTCTCCCAAACTCTGCCCTTTTCCTGCAGATAACTGTTACTCAATAATTTTTATGTCTTTCCTTTTATAAAGAAAACTGGTTTTATGCTTCAGATGTGAATATTTCAACAACATATTTTATTGATTTTGCTTGGTTTTGCCCTTTATAAAAATGATACCAAACTCTAGTTTGGGGGGACTTGATTTTCCTCTCATTATGTTTTAAGATTACCTGTTTCGTTGCATGCCTTGTAGATCATTTAATTTTCACTTATACTTAGTACTCCAATGTGCAGAAAACCCACAAATAATTGATCCATTTTCCTGTCAGTGGACATCTTGTTTATTTCTGTTTTTTCTGCTATAAACATCTTGTGTAAGTTCCTTGGTGCACATATGTAAGGGGCTCTCTATTCTTTTTTTTTTTTTTTGAGACAATCTCGCTCTGTTGCCAAGGCTGGAGTGCAGTGGTGCTGATCTCAGCTCACTGCAACCTCCATCTCCTGGGTTCAAGTGATTCTCCTGCCTCAGCCTCCCAAGGTTAGCTGGGATTACAGGCGCCTGGCTAAGTTTTGTATTTTTACAAAACGGACGGGGTTTCCCCATATTGGCCAGGCTGGTCTTGAACTCCTGACCTCAAGTGCTCTGCCTGCCTTAGTCTCCCAAAGTGATGGGATTACAGGCATGACCCACTGTGCCTGGCCTGAGGCTCTCAGTTCTTAAGAGTAGAATTGTTGGGTGATGTGTTATAATTTTTTTTTTCTTTTTAAAATGTGTTAAATATACGTAATGAAGTTTACTATTTTAACTATTTTACAGCATATAATATAGCGGCTATAATACATTCACAATGTTGTATAACCACCAGTGCTGATTTGCAGAACTTTCCCATCATCCTAAACAAAAACTCTAACCATTAAGCAGTAACTTCCCATTCATTCTACCCTCAGCCGCTGGTAACCTCAATTCTACTTCTGTATGACTTTGCCTATTGTAGATGCCTCATATAAGTGGAATCATATATTTGTCCTTTTGTGTCTGATTTCTTTCACTCAGCATATTTTTAGTGTTCACCCAAGTATGTATCACATCTTTGTTCCTTTTTATGCCAAATAATATTCCATTACAGTAGGGCCCCTGCACCCCCCCCCAACTCCTGCCCCTTATCTGTGGTTTCAGTTATCTGTGCTCAGCTACGGTCTGGAAATATTAAATGGAAAATTTTAGAAATCAACAATTGATAATTATTAAATTACTCACTCTTCTGAGTAGTGTAATAAAATCTCTTGTCCCACCCAGGACACAAATCATTTTGTCCAGTGTCTCCATGCTGTATACACTACCTGTCTGTTAGTCACTTAGTAGCTGTCTTGGTTATCAGATTGTCTGTCACTGGTATCGCAGTGCTTGTGTTCAGGTAACCATTTTACTTAATAATGGCCCTAAAGCTCCAGAATAGTGATGCTGGCTATCAGATATTTCAAAGTGAAGCCGTTTTGAAGTTTTTTCTTTATGTTGAAAAGGTGAACATTTTTGACTTAAAAAGGAAAGAAAAAAATTTTATGTGCAAGTTTCTAAGATTTATGGTAAGAACAAATCTTACCATAATATGTGAATTTGTGAAATTGTGAACAGCATATTCCTATCATTGTTCTGTTACTGTTCATCTCTTACTGTGCCTAATTTATAAATTGATCATATGTGTACATATATATGAATATATATGTAAAAACTATATATATATATATATA
>NW_012102743.1:2071421-2104940 GCF_000951045.1 Mandrillus leucophaeus | reverse complement strand
GCCTCCCCAGTTCAAGTGAGTCTTATGCCTCAGCCTCCCAAGTAGCTGGGATTACAGGCATGCACCACCACGCCCAGCTATTTTTTGTATTTTTAGTAGAGATGGTATTTCGCCATGTTGACCAGGCTGGTCTCCAACTCCTGACCTCAGGTGATCCTCCCACCTTGGCCTCCCAAAGTGCTGGGATTATAGATGTGAGCCACTGCGTCTGGCCTATGTTTAACCTTTTGGGAATCACCAAGTTATTTTCCACAGAGTCTGCAGCGTTTTACATTTCCACAAGCAGTTTGGAAGGGTCCCAATTTTTCTACGTTCTGGCCAACATTTGTTATTTTTGGTCTTTTTGGTAATAGTCACCCTAGTGGTTGTGAAGTGGTATCTATTGTGGTTTTGGTTTGCACTTTCCTAATGAATAATGATGCTGAGCATTTCTTCATGTGTTTGTTGGTCATTTGTATTTCTATGATACATGTAGAAATGTCCATGTTTTTGTCCACTTTTGAGTTGTTTGTTTGTTTTTTTTTTGGTTGAGTTGTAGGAACTTTTTTAGAAATTCAGAATTCATATCTTAATAGATATGATTTGTAAATATTTTCTCACATTCTGTGGGTTGTCTTTTTACTTTCTTGATAGTGTCCTTTGATGCACAAAACATTGGCATTTTGAAAAAGTCCAGTTTTACTTTTTTGTTGATAATCTTACGTTCATACATCATTTTCCTGTTTTTCTTTAGTTTTTGTCCGTTGTTCCCTTTAGCTAATTGACTATATAAAGATAATTCATTTAATGTTTTTGACTAGTAATTCCAATATCTGGGCTTTCTCAGATACGGTTTCTGATAATTCTTTTTTTTTTTTCCTCGTGTAAATGGGCCATACTTTGCTGTTTCTTTGAGTGCTTTGTAATTTTTTGTTGTAGTCAGAACCTTCTGAGTATTGTAATGTGGTACCTCTAGAAATCTTATTCTCTCACTCAGGGAGATTTTGCTTGTTTCCAGCTGCAGCCATCCATTTGTGACATTTTCAAACTGTTTGTACAAAAGCTTTGAACCCTCTCCCCACTCTTATCCTTCCAAAAAAGAGTTCTGTCTCTTTAAATCTTACTGTAGATCCTGTTTCGGCTTTTTCCCCTTAAATCTTCTGGTGGCTGCTGCTTGGAGAAGCAGCTGCAGTCTCAGAAGGGTGAAACCCAGGCAGGAGTCTATTCTGGTCCCTTAGGTAACTGCTAGACCAACCAAAATGCACAATTTTGGGAAGAAAAGGTCCCTCCTGTCCGCCCTGGCACCAGCCAGCTGCTTCCAGCACAGGTACCACTTTTCCCCACAGCTGTGTCAGGGCTGAGGATGGAGGGGATGGTAGCTGGTTCATGTAGGCCACTGTCTTACCAGAGATCAGTCTCTCTGTAAATACCCTGTTCGGTCCCATAGTTCTGAAATACTTGATTCCAATCACACTTTCTAGTTCAGTGGTTGCTTTGGTGGAGGGACTGATCCCTAGAGCTTCCTACTCTGCCATTTGGCATGAAATTATTGGTCCTCATGTTGATTCTGGTTTCTTTTTCTGATACTGCTTTTTTTTTGAGTTATATTTTCGTGCTTTAATAATACAGTCTACTTCAGAATAATACTTTATTCTCGTAAAATATGTAGGAACTTTGCTCTTATCTCCCCCCACCCCATATATTACATTTAAGTATGTTATAAACCCAACAAAATGGCTGGATGCGGTGGCTCATGCCTGTAATCCTAGCACTTTGGGAGGCCAAGGTGGGCAGATCACCTGAGCTCAGGAGTTTAAGACCAGACTGGCCAGCATGGCAAAACCTTGTCTCTACTAAAAATGCAAAAATTAGCCAAGTGTGGTGGGCATCTGTAATCCCAACTACTCAGGAGGCTGAGGCAGGGAGAATCACTTGAACCCGGGAGGCGGAGGTTGCGGTGAACCGAGATCACGCCATCACACTCCAGCCTGGGCAACAGAGCAAGACTCCGTCTAAATAAAAAAAACCACAAAACCAACAAAACGTGTTGTAATTATTTTATACAACCATTATCTTTTTTAAAAGTTGGCAAAGAAATGAGAAAAACATTTATTTATTGTATTCGCCTACTTACCATTTCTGTTCTTTATTTTTTCCAGTGAATTTGATGTTGCTTTCCTTCCTCTTAAGGGGCTTTCTTTGTTACTTACCATAAGGCAGGTTGCTAGCATAAAGTTCTCTCAGTCTTTGTTTTTCTGGAAATGTCTTCATTTCACATTCATTTTTGAGGATTAACGCTACCTAGAGAATCTGTTGACAGTTTCTCTCTGTACTTTAAATGTCATTCCATTGCTTCTGTCTCCATTGTTTCTCATAAGTGATCTATTAATTTGTGGTGTTGTTTTCATGTCTGATGAGTAATTTTTGTCTTGCTGTCTTCATGATCTTCCCTTTGCCTTTCACGCTCAAGAGCTTATATATATGTGTGTTATTTCTTTGTTTATCCTACTTGAGGGTAATTAAACTTGAGTAAATTTGCAGTTTTCTATTGGATTTGGTAAGTTTTTGCCCATTATTTTTACAGGTGGAATTCTCTTCTTCATGGAATTCCCATTACATGTATGTTCTTAATATTTTATCTGTCCCATAGGTCTCCAAGCTTCTTTTAATTTTTGTTTAATTTAATTTAATTTTTTTTGAGACCAAAGTCTTGCTGTTGTCGCCCAGGCTGGAGTGCAGTGGCGCGATCTCAGCTCACTACAACCTCCACCTCCCGGGTTCAAGTGATTTTCCTGTCTTAGCCTCCTGAGTAGCTCAGGGGATTATAGGCGCCTGCCACCATGCCTGGCTAATTTTTGTATTTTTAGTAGAGACAGGGTTTCACCGTGTTGGCCAGGCTGGTATCGAACTCCTGACCTCAGGTGATCTGCCCACCTCGGTCTCCCAAAGTGCTGGGATTACAGGCGTGAGCCACTGCTCCCAGCCTTTAATTAAAAAAAAATTTTTTTTTTGTTGAGTTGTTTATACCATTATTTCCTGTAATTCTCTATACCCCTGACTTCCTCTTATTCTATAAAAATGTTTACAATAGATCCTTGAAGTCTTTGCTAAATCTGAAGTCTGAGAAGACATTTTAAGGTGCGTGGGTGTGTGTTTCACATGTTGAATGTGGGTCCCTCTTTCTTTGCATGTCTTGTAATATTTTATTTACTTACTGGACATTTAAGACAACACTATAGAAATCTAGATTTGGATCTCCCTACCTTTTGCCAGGTGGTTATTGCTTTGTTTTGTAATTCATCTGGCTGAATCTGTGAAATCTCTTTTGTATTGTGCAGCTGCTGATTTCTGTCATTTATTCTGCCTAGTTTTAATTTATAAGACTTGTTTCTTATTTTGTTTCTTCTGTGGCAGCATAGCTTAGTATTCAGCCAAAGATTGATAGGTTGTAGTGTCCAAATACCTTTGGCCAGTAAGGCTGTGCTCAAGTGTGCCCTGGCTTTTATTTTCTGTTGTGTTTTCTCAGGTCTCTTTTGCATAGGCATGGAGGCTTAGTTGACTGAGGATGTAGTAATGGCTTGGGCTCCCTCTGGTCTTTGCTGGACACGTGCACAGCCTCTGGTCAAGGTGGGATTTGTGGAGTGTTTACCAGGCCCACTGTGCTTCTCTCACTACATGTAATTCCGTGTTAAATCCCTGGTGTTTCTAGTGCTTTGCTTGCCCCAGACAGAATTGTGACCTCAAGTAGCAGACCTTGTTTGTTTCCCATTGAAATCACCACTTTAAACTGGAAACTCTCCGTCAATTGAGTCCCATCTGGAGATAACAGTGAATCTGCTGGTTTTCCCTGCTTACCTCACCCTCGTTAAATTACAGTTTTGTCTAGCTTTATAGTTGCCTTTCAGGAAGGGGATTTATCGTCTTCCTCCTTCTGCCGTGCTAGAAGTGAATCTCCAAATTAGAATGTTAGAATATACTATTTTTTTGTCTTAATTAATGCTAAATTTGCTGTCAGTTTTTTTCCTGTGACAGAGATTTTAAACTAGAAATTTTAGTTGCCTTCATTTCATTGTGAATGCTTTAAAAAATAAGAGTATTTGTCAAGTTTTGTTACTGTTGAGATTAAGAGATTTGGCTGTGGATTCCAGTATAGCTAGTGCCTCATCTGTAAAATAGCCACAGTAATAGTTCTACCACACGAGTTTTTGGTAAAGAGTAAATGAATTAATTAAAGCACTTAAAATACTGTCTCATAAAAGTAAGTACTAGATAAATACCTGCTTTCATGTATGTTTATGTATTTATCATTTTCTTCCTAAAAATTTGGCTTCAATTTGTAATTCCTTGGCAATTAAATTTCTAAACTCTTGGAAATACATCACATTGGTAGCTTTCCTTATCTGCCTATGAAGTGACATTAAATTGTTTCCTAAGTAGTATTACATTTGAATATTTGAATGTTTACCCATTTTTCATGTATCTATGAAATTTGCTGCACTGTAGGTGGTGAGCTTCATTTTCTCCAAATTGGAGGAACCTGTGATGATATTGATGAAGCTGATATACTAGTGGATGGATCTCTTTCTAAAGGAATAGAACCATCTTCAGAAGGTTCCAAGCCTTTATCAAATCCTTCAAGTCCCGGCATTTCAGGTATGATACTAATTTTTTAAATGATTTAAAAAAAATGATTAGGTATTATTTGTCTTTTTTCTAGTTGTCGGAAGATGTAAACATATTAAAGTAAGGAGTGATTCTCAACCTGTGTGGTATGTTACTCAATATTTGTGAAGTCATCTAAGAGGTTAAAACAAACATTTCAGCCGTTAATGAGCTTTTAGTCTAATTAGAGGAGGGAAAAATCATATAAAAGAGAATTCATTAAGTAAGTATAAAATTAGTAGACTGGCTCATTTATTAATATTACTACTGGAATTGAAAAGCTGAAAAAAATGCTGTCACTGAGTATATATTTAGGTGGTATATTCACACATATGTTGTCCCATCCTGAATCTCTAGATAGATTTGTTTATATTTGTTTGTTGTTTTTGCCTTTTTTCCCCCATCCTTGTCCCACATTGCCCTCCAGAGCTAATTTTTCAAAAGAAGTTTTGCTAGCATGTTACTCCCTGCCGAAAAATCATTATTTGCCTTGTAGACTTTTATGAAATCATTGTAGTCTGCTTCTCAATCTCCAGTTACTTGAATTAACCAAGATGTCTTGGTTAAGTATACAACTTGGTATAAAAAGCTAAAATACTGAATATTCTCATATTTTATAGGTTATTGGTTAAATGGAGAAAGATTTTTATATAAAGTACAGAAAACTACTTTTTAGTAGAGGAAAGATGAATTTTGTAATGAAGAAATAATGTAAAGAAAGGAGATTGACATGCTGTTAATATTTACAAACTAATCAGATTTAAAAGGGTCTAGACTTTGAGAAAAAGATGTAATTTGAATTAAACTTGTAATAATTTTATAAAACTTGCCATCATTTTTTTCTTTGTGAAAATATTCTAAACCTACCAGATTTTATATTTTAGTATTTCATTACTTTTTAAAAATGGGAACAACAGCTTCTCAGCATTTTTTAATGTTATACATTTCACTGATATGAATACATGCATAGCATTTGTAAAGAAACCTAATCAGTATGAAGCACGTTATTACTTTTATAATACTAGCATGTACACAAGATTTTCTTAACTGCCACAGAAATAGAAAAAACACAATTTAATTTTTCAGTTTGTAAGTATTTATTTATCATATAGCTTTTGACTGTTTTAGTTTTTTATTCATTATAAAAGGGCATATGTTATGTACTTGCTGATGTCTAGCATTTATTTTGTAAAAAACAGGGTCTAAAAGTGAATTTTGGTCTGATGTACATTGGCTTGCACTTTAGTACCACTACTTTTCTTGCCGTCCTTATTAGGGCTAAAGTTCAGTAAGACCTTTTCTGACGGGTTTGGGTTTCTTCAATAGTGAGTATTGTCTCTAATTTTAAATATTTAAGTTAGAATTTTCTTCTTTGCTATTATTTAGCCAGAGTTAGTTATCTTAGTTATATGTAGATACCTGAGTCCACTTTATTAACTTTCAGAATATTTGGCAAGTGTTGCAATAGAAAACATAACCGTTAATTAAAACTTCATTGTCTTCTTTTTTTTTTTTTTAAAACACCTATTTCAAATACTACTCTCACTAATTTTAAGGAGTTGATTTATTGGTGGACCAGCCATTCACCCTCGAAATCTTGACATCTCTAGTGGAGCTAACCCGCTTTGAGACTTTGACTCCAAGGTTTTCAGCGACTGTTCCTCCATGCTGGGTAGAAGTTCAACAAGAACAGCAGCAAAGGAGGCACCCTCAACATTTGCATCAGCAACACCATGGTGATGCTGCTCAGCATACTCGAACTTGGAAACTACAGACCGACAGGTAAAAGATTTTCCGAAGATGTTTAATTTTAAGTTAATGTTATATATTTGTTAGAGACAATGTAGAATTCCTAGGTTTATTACTGTTTATCTTTTTTTTTTTTTTTTTTTTTTTTTTTTGAGACAGTCTCATTCTGTCACCCAGGCTGGAGTGCAGTGGCACGATCTCGGCTCACTGCAACCACTGCCTCCTGGGTTCAAGTGATTCTGCTGCCTCAGCCTCTCAAGTAGCTGGGATTACAGGTGTCTGCCACCACGTCTGGCTAATTTTTGTATTTTAGGTAGAGATGGAGTTTCACTCTGTTGGCCAGGCTGGTCTCGAACTCCTGATCTCAGGTGATCCACCCACCTTGGCCTCCCAAAGTGCTGGGATTATCGGCATGAGCCACCGTGCCTGACCTGTTTATCTTTTAAACTGTTTATCTTTTAGAGAGTTTAAAAGATAAACAGTAATATACCTAGGAATTCTGTGTTGTCTCTAACAAATATGTAAGCTAATTTTTGCATGTTGATGACTTTGTTCCTTCTGTTTGTCACACTGATTTTGGAAACTTATATTCTTATTCTGAATTTTAGGATAAAATAATGAGAGTAATTTACTACTGCAATTAGTTTGGTCACTTAGTTCACAGATTTATTTAACAAATACTCAAATGCTTGTTTTGTATTTAATAAAAGCAGGCACTGTTATAGTCACTAGTAATATGGGTCTCATGGAATTTACCTCCTAATGGCAATAGAAAGTAGACAGATACATATACCATGCCATATGGGCATAAAAGCTATGAAGACTGTTAAAACAGAGTATGGCAATCGAGTAGTTGTTGGATAGGTAATTGCATGTAAGTGTGAGAAAGTGAGAGAAAAAGAGAGACAGTGTGTATGATATTTTCAATATAAGGGGCCTAAGAAAGTCTTCCATGACAATAGCAATACAGAACCCTGAGGAGTATATTTTGTGAATTCTCGGAAGAGAAATATGACCATTGTTGTTGGAGTGCTGTGAATATAGAGAAGAGTGGTAGGGAGGGAGATCCAAAGAGGTAGCTGTGAGCTGGGGATGATCACTCATGCTTGTAATCCCAGCACTTTGGGAAGCCAAGGCAGGTAAATCACTTGAGGCCAGGAGTTTGAGACCAGCTTGGCCAACATGGTGAAACCCCATCTCTACTAAAAATGCAAAAAGTAGCTGGGTGTGGTGGTGTGCACCTGTAATCCCAACTACTTGGGAG
Organism: Mandrillus leucophaeus; assembly: GCF_000951045.1. NCBI lineage: Eukaryota > Metazoa > Chordata > Mammalia > Primates > Cercopithecidae > Mandrillus > Mandrillus leucophaeus. The sequence goes on along the minus strand of NW_012102743.1, from coordinate 2,097,286 downwards.
GCTGAGGCAGAGAATTGCTTGATCCTGGGAGGTGGAGGCTGCAGTAAGCCAAGATTGCGCTCCACTGCTGTCCAGCCTGGGCTACAGAGAGAGACTCCATCACAAAAAGAAAAAAAGAGGTAGAGGGTACCTGGGAGCTGGATAATGAATGCCTTTATAAAAGGTCAGGCACAGTGGCTCATATCTGTAATCCTAGCATTTTGGGAGACTGACTCAGGAGGATCACTTGAGCCCAGGTGTTCAAGACCCACCTGGGCAATATAGGGAGACCTCGTATCTATAAATAAAATTTAGCTGGACATGGTGGTATGTGCCTGTGGTCCCAGATATTTGGGAAACTGAGGTAGGAGAATCACTTGAGCCCAGGCGGTCCAGGCTGTAGTGAGCCATGATTGTGCCACTGCACTCTGGCCTGGGTGACAGAGTAAGATGCCCATTTCAAAAAAAAAAAAAAGGCTCTCATGCTACGTGAGATGGGAAAGTGTTAGCAGGTTTGAATACAGGAGTGATGTGGTATGATTTATATTTTACAAAGATTACTTTGACTTCTGTATTTAGAATGATGGTTGTGGTGGTGGAGGGCAGTGATAGAATGGTTCTAGTTTGGTTGCTGTTGTGCTAATTCAGGAATGCTGATGGTAGCTTGGACCATTGTGGTAGTGATGGAGGTAGTGAAAAGGGTGGTTAGATTCTGGATATAATTTGGAGGTACAAGGAATAGAATTTGCTGATGTATTGAACACACTGTGTGAGAGAGGAGAATAAAGGATGGCTTTCAGGTTTTGGCCTGAGTTCACTGGAAAATGAAGTTTCTGTTTACTGAGATTTGAGAGTGGGTTTTTCATAATGAGTTTGAGATGTTTAGTAGACTTTTGGATGTGAGCCTTACATTTAGTGGAGGAGTTTGGAGATTTTCATTTTCCAGCATATATATAGCATTTAAAACCCAAGAATGAATATATATAAGAAATGCAAGAAATTGTTGTTTTAAAATGAAGATTCTGGGACCCTATTCATAGATCTAGGGTGGGTACCAGGAATTTGCAGGATATTCACATTAAATCGTTCACACTTTGAGGAATAAGAGTTTATTGGTATGTGCGAGTCTCAAGGCAGGTGTAGATTTCTAAAGTAAGATCATTCATTGCCCTATGTTTAACCTTCTCCTTTGGGAGCTATTTTCTCTCTTGATCCCATTGAGAAACACTAAATTTTATTGGAAACTGCAAAGCAAAAAGTAGAAAGGTGACCTTAATGATTATATGGTTGTGGCTGAAGTAAGATATTTGCTTTATTTAGCATTTTTCCCCTTATTTGACAGCAACAGCTGGGATGAACATGTATTTGAATTAGTGCTACCTAAAGCTTGTATGGTTGGACATGTGGACTTCAAATTCGTTTTGAACTCAAACATCACCAATATTCCACAGATACAAGTGACACTGCTGAAAAATAAAGCTCCAGGATTAGGGAAAGTCAATGGTAAGAATGGATCAAAATTTCTTGTTGAAGATTTTATTTTGTGGTTGATTTCTGAAACTAATTTTCAACTTGGCTAAGTTTTGTGTCCCTTTCTGCCTGTTATTGCCATTTGCCTGCTCTACTTTTTGTGATTTTATTTAGAAAAGTAATTCAGAGAACATTTCAAAACTTTTCAGTAACCCAGTAATGTTCAGAATTGCATAAACTTGAATCATATAATTATGCTTTTTTGGAAGTGGGATTAGTTCCTGTGTAAATTAGTTTGACTTTTAGCATTACTAGCTTTATGTATTTCTTTTCTTAGGAGAAGACTTGAATGTGAATAGAACTGTTATGGAAGTTACTTTCAAGGTTATTAGTGAAGCCAGCCTTTCATGTAATGCTAAAAATACGCTCATTTTTATTTAGCTTTCTTACAAGTTCAGAATTTGTTGTACTGAGTTATTAAAGTAGATTATACACATTTAGTATGGTTAGAAACTAGCTGTTACTACTCACTGTTTTCTCCTTAATAAGTTAGTTTAAGGGACTGGGGATAATTTCACGGTAAAATGGCAACTTAACTCCAGTTTGAAACATTGAAACTTGAAAATTTTCTTTTTTGAAAAAGTACGCATACATCTGGCACTATCTGTGGGTTTCACATCCCAGCAGTCTACCAACCTCAGAAACAACCAATCATGGATTGAAAATATTATTTTGGGTGGGGGTGGGAAATAAAAAATCAATACAATAAGAAAATATACAAATAAAAGGTAATATTAGACCACATATGGTGGCTCATGCCTCTAATCCCAGCATTTTGAGAGGCCAAGGCAGGAGGATCACTTTAGCCCAGGAATTTGAGACCAGCCTGGGCCGTGTAGCAAGACCACATGGCTGCAAAAATTAAAAAAAAAAATTAGCTGGGTGTGGTGGTGCGCACCTGTGGCACTACTCAGGTGGCAGTACTCATGAGGCTGAGGCAGGAGGATCACTTGAGCCCAGGATTTGGAGGTTACAGTCAGCTATGACTGCACCACTGCACTCCAGCCTAGGTGACAGAGTGAGACTCTGTCTGAAATAAATAAATAGTATTTGCATGGCATTCACATTTTATTAGGTTTTATTAGTAAACTACAGATGATTGAAAGTATACAGGAGGATATGAATAAGATTGTATACAAATATTATGCCATTTTGTATAAGGGACTCGAACATCTGTGGATTTTGGCATCTGGGAGGGTCCTGGAACTAATTCCCTACAAATACCGAGGGGTGGATGACTGTATGTGTGTCTGTGTATTTATGTGAGTTTGTGTGTATATGGGTGTGTTCGTATGTTTGCAATCTTTTGACAGATTTTGAATTAATTGGGTAGAGGACTCAGGATTTAGTAGTTTTAAAGCTCTGCAAGTGCTTATAGTATGCAGCCTAGGGTAAGAACTTTTAGTTAAGGTGCCAGCAGATTGTTTCTTTAGGCAAATATTTTGTTACCATTAAAAGAGAGAAGAATGTATAAAACAATTGAATCAAAATTTTCCTCCAACCATTTTAAAGCATCTGTGATGAAAATCACACAAGTTCCCAAGTTAACAGGAAATTTTAGATTTTTTAGGCACATAAATCATTGATATTAAAGAAAATTAAGTTTACTAATTTTTTATCCTCTAGAAACAGCAGTAGATAGGCAGATCACCTTTCCTTTGTCTCCAGCTCTTAACATTGAAGTGGAACAAAATGGGAAACCGTCCCTGGTTGATTTGAATGAAGAAATGCAGCACATGGATGTAGAGGAATCACAGTGTGAGTTAAATTATAGAGCTGTTGTCCATGACAGTAAAAGGAGTAGTGATCTGAATGCAACATGTCGGGCAAGATTTCCTTATGGCTTGCAAAAACTTGGTTTCAAGAACACAATTAAAAAATAACCTATAATTCTGCTTTGGCAATATGCTTTAACTTTCAGCTCATCTTTTGTGAACACAGCTGCGCTAATACTTGCATTCTTGGTTTTTAATATCTTGGGATTTGAAATCAAGTCGTGATTTATAATTTTTTGAAAATAAAGGTGAATTGTAAAATAATATGGGAATGGAAAACAATGTAACAAATAATTGATTATAGTTCCTTAGCATGACAATTCTTATTTTAACACATTCTAAGTATGGTAATTTTTGTGGTGGTATTATATGTAAATGGGATGATATTTGCTTATTAAATATTACATTTTAAATAAATGAATTTAAAAGAAAAATATGTATTTTTCTTTTTAGGTCTTAGATTATGTCCATTTTTGGAGGATCATAAAGAAGACATTCTATGTGGGCCAGTATGGCTTGCTAGTGGCCTTGATCTATCAGGGCATGCTGGGATGTTGACGTTAACAAGCCCCAAACTTGTTAAAGGTGAAGTAATGTATTTTACAAAAGCAGAATTAATAATACCACAGTTGTAAAAAAGATTAAAAAAACCTGATCTCAAAAAAATAAGATTGTTTTCTTTGGGACTTTCATTTGAAATTTCATCAGTTTGCTGGTAGCTGAGGTCATTTCCTGTCATAAGTAACTGTATGGTTATCTGATCCCACTTTTTGTGTCTTAGAGGTCTCAGTGCTTTTTGAAAAAACATTGAAGAAATGACTACAGGATGACGTAGTGTGATGTAACAGAGCTCTTTTGAGTAAGCAGACATTATGTTCTGCCATTTTTACCCTTCCTATCACATCAAAGTCTTATCTTTTCAGAGTTTTATTATATATTATTACAGTATCTTCCCTTAAAGGAGGTTTTTTTTGGCTTTTGTTTTTTTGAGATAGTCTCATTCTGTCACTCAGGCTGGAGTGTAGTGGCGCGATCTTTGCTTGCTGCAACCTCCGCCTCCCAGGTTCAAGTGATTCTCTTGCCTCAGCCTCCCAAGTAGCAGGGATTACACCCAGCTAATTTTTGTGTTTTTAGTAGAGACGGGGTTTCACCATGTTGGCCAAGCTGGTCTGGAACTCCTGACCTCAAGTCATCTGCCCACCTTGGCCTCCCAAAGTGTTGGGATTACAGGCATGAGCCACTGCAACTGGCCAAGAGAGGTTTTTGTTTTGTTTTTTTGAGACAGAGAGTCTCGCTCTGTCATCCAGGTTGGAGTGCAGTGCTGTGATCTCAGCTTGCTGCAACACCTGCCTCCCAGGCTCAAGCAGTTTTCGTGCCTCAGCCTCCTGAGTAGCTGGGCCTACAGGCGTGTGCCACAATGCCTGATTAATTTTTTGTAGTATCAGTGGAGATGGGGTTTCATCGTGTTGCCCAGCGTGGTCTCGAACTCTTGAGCTCAGCCAGTCTGCCTGCCTGGGTCCCCCAAAGTGTTAGGATTGCAGACGTGAGCCACTGCTCCAGGCCAAAAGAGGATTTTTATTAGAAGAGCTTTGACAGTATCATACAATGATTTGAGTGTGATAAACAAATGCAGATTATAATGAATGTTTTAAAATAATGGGCTACCATGTTGATAATAAATAGAAATATCAGTAGTAGGACGTTTTCGGCTTTTGTATCCTGGGGGTGAATTTAAAAAAACAACACAAAATGACTAGTTCAGTTGTTAAAGTAATTTGGGGTGGGGTGGGATGTAGAGATCTTCTCCAACCCAAGAAAATAGCTGACCATCTATATGTCAACTATTTACATTTGTGTACATTTGCTTCCTAATGTTTGTCCACATTCACACATAACCGTTTAATTGCAGACGTAGTACAGGTCAAGTATCCCTTATCTGAAATGCTTGGGACCAGAAGTGTTTCAGATTTCAGATTTTTTTCTGGTTTTGGAATATTTGTGGTATACTTGTAATATTTGTGGAATACTTAAGTATTCCTGATCCAAAAATCCAAACTATGAAATGTTCCAATGAGCATTTCCTTTTAGCATCATACGGCTTTCAAAGAGTTTTGCATTTTGGATTTTCAGATTAGGGATACTCAGCCTGTATATACGCAGGTTTTGTGCTTTCTTATTGTCATTAGGTTTTTGAGATGTTATGTGTTAGGTTTCATGCTGGGATACAGTAGTGAACAAAAAGTAATAAAATCTCAAATTGTTTAGATTATAAGTTTTGTTCAATGAGAGTGTGAATCTTAAATTTTTATGTGGAAATAGAAATATTGGTGTTTTAAAAAATTTTTTATTTTTTAGAGACACAGTCTCCCTGTGTTGTCCAGGCTGGTCTCCAACTCCTAGGCTTAAGGGGTCCTCCTACCTTGGCCTCCCAAAGTGCTAGGATTACAGGTGTGAGCCACCACATCTGGCCAAAAGTGCTGATTTTGACAAAATGGAGTATAGAATTACATGTGTTTGGAAAGCCTCAGTACTGTTAAAAGTATTAATTTTCTTAGAGTATACTAAGATTTTTTTCCATAAAATTCTCCCTAACATCTTTGAAACTGAACAAGGTAAGTGCTAAGTTTTTATGGAAGAGTAAAGGGGTAACATTGGCCAAAGAAATTTTGAAACAGAATGTCAGATACCACAACACAGAGAATAGTACAGTAGTGTTAAGAAAAATGTAACAGTGTAGTGCTAGCACAGCAGGCAGGTAGCTAAGTAGAGTGATAGCATTTATAATCTTGAAAAGATTTAATACCTGGTAATGCAGCAACAGACTGATAGTTTGCTGGCAGATGTAGTAATTTGATGATAATTAAGAAATGTATTTTATATATAGATTGTATAGTATCCCCGTTTAGTTAATATAAAACACGTACTAGTGATAATAATTATTTGAGTGCTTTCTTTGTGCCAAGCACAGTTAAGAGTGGTTTAGTTAACTCTGAGGTAGGAACTATTAGTATCATTTTACATTAAAAAACTGAGCCACAGAGAGGATAATTTGTCACGTGCCTAATAAATGGCAGAGCCTTTATCCAAACCCAGGTAGTGACTCCAAAGCCTGCATGCACATTTTTAACCATCAGTACTGTAATGCTATGTGTATATATGCACATATATATGGATGTGTGTACATGTATGCACAAGAAGACTGGATGGATATATATTCTGTAATTATCTGGATGATAGCTTAATGACAGTTTTGTGTGTGTGTGTTTGTGTGTGTGTAGTTTACAACATTTTTACCATTAAAATGAATAAGATTGGGGAAAAAACATGCCAAATGTTTATCTCAGTTAGTCAAAGATAATGGTTTTATACTATTCACATCATTCCTTTGTTCATTGTTTTTTGCTGACAGCATGTGCAGGTGGTTCAACTTTCTTCTGCTCAAACAGTATAATTTGAAAGTTCTGGCCTACTGTACTTTTTGTGGAGTTAGTTGTTGATCTTGTTCTATGAAGATGAAAAACAGTGGAATTTATTGGTGATTCAGTTATTTTCCCCATTCTACTCCACTTCTCTAGGTATGGCAGGAGGAAAATATCGTTCGTTTTTAATCCATGTCAAGGCAGTGAATGAAAGAGGAACAGAAGAGATTTGTAATGGTGGAATACGTCCTGTAGTAAGGCTTCCATCCCTAAAACACCAGAGTAACAAGGGTTACTCACTTGCTTCACTTTTGGCTAAAGTTGCAGCAGGCAAGGTATGAAACTGTCATTTTGAGCAATAACAATACTGTTGTAAACATTGTGGATCAGATTTAACACACTGTTAGAAGTAGTATGACCCTTCAGTGATGTTTTACTATACACTTGATTTGTTTGTATTTTTTCTTTGGAGTGACTTAAATATATTTGGAAAGAGAAATGTTTTGAATTAACTTTATTATTTTATTTTATTTCGTAGTTTTGAGATGGGGTCTCACTCTTTCCCCCAGGCTGGAATGCAGTGGCGCAAACTCGGCTCACTGCAACATCCGCCTCCCACGTTCAAGCCATCCTCCCACCTTAGCCTCCCTAGTAGCTGGGATCACAGGCATGTGCCACCACGCCCAGCTAATTTTTGTATTTGTAGTAGAGACGGGGTTTCACCATGTTGGCCAGTCTGGTCTCGACTCCTAACCTCCGGTGATCTGCCCACCTTGGCCTCCCAAAGTGCTGGGGTTACAGGCGTGAGCCACTGCACCCAGCCTGAATTAACTTTAGGCAAATTACCTAACTTTTATAATGTGTACTGAGTAGAGAGTAATTGTTAGCAGATATTTCCCCTTATAATTATTTTAGACCATAATGTTTATTTTTTTTGGTATGAGAGTTTCTTCATATGCCCTCTATTGGCAACTCACAATCTTGTTTTTGGTGAATATTTGGGAGTATACAGAAAGAAGTTGGGGAATAATTTTAAGAGAGGTTCTAATCCTCATGGTTGATTTTCTGAAAGTAGCTGTGAACTGTGCAGCTCTTTACAATTGACTTATCTTGGATTTCATGGAACTCAGGAAGGAGGTTTTGTTTATCATCATTATTCATAAGGTATCATACTGATACTGATCAGTAATACCAATCATCTTACATATATATATAGGTCTTCCAGTTTTTCAAGGACTTCTGTATACTTTATCTGATGCAATCTTCGTTATAACTCTGAGGTAGGCATAGCAGGTTCTGTTATCTCCCTTTTTTAAATATTGAAAGTGAACCTTAGCGATTGGGGAGCCTGACATATCTCATGTAGTTATTTTATTATTTATTATTATTATTATTAGTATTAGTATTTTTGAGACAGTCTTGCTCTGTTGCCCAGGCTGGAGTGCAGCGATATAATCTCAGCTTACTGCAGCCTCCACCCCCTGAGTTCAAGTGATTGTCTTGACTCAGCCTCCCAAGTAGCAGGGATTAAAGGCACTTGCCACCATGCTTGGCTAACTTTTGTATTTTTTGGTAGAGACGGGGTTTCACTGTGTTCGTCAGACTGTTCTCGAACTCCTGAGCTCAAGTGATCTGTCTGCTTTGGCCTCCCAAAGTGCTGGGATTACAGGCCTGAGCCACTGCACCCAGCGGGAATTGGACTTAGGACTTTGGTTTTATCATCTGTAATCATTGGGTTATTGCCTTTAAAATAGTGGTTGTGTCTTTCTTTTTTTCCCCTATTGTAATTCCGGAGAAAATTAGTCATTTACTGAATATGAGGGTAAAAGCTGTCATTTTAATTTGAGATTTATGTTTTGACGGCCACAATTCAATTATTTTCCTTTATTTTATAACTTTAATGGTAAATGATTTTTAGTTTAGTTTTTTTTTTTGAATTTTATTATTATTTATAATGTTTAGGAAAAATCATCTAATGTTAAGAATGAAAATACAAGTGGCACCCGTAAATCTGAAAACCTCCGGGGCTGTGATTTACTTCAAGAGGTCTCTGTCACCATTCGAAGATTTAAGAAAACATCAATTTCTAAGGAAAGGTAATTTCATTGCATTATCTTGCTATTCTTACAGTAATGAAAGTGCAAAACATAGCAACACACACATAGACACACAAATATAAAAATCTTTTACCTGAAAATTTTTGTTTGTTAATGTTTCTTAAATAATTATAGTCTTGATGAGAGTATGAGTCGTCTTTATACTTCATTGGTTTATCTCTTGTGTCTGCACAGTGCTTGTTATGTAGCAGGAATGGATGATAGATATTAATTTGACATACACTCGTCAGGCAAGGGAGCGTGTACCTGTAGTCCCAGCTACTCAAGACGTGGGGGTAGGAGAATCTCTTGAACCCAAGAGTTTGAGTCCAGTCTGGACAACAGAGAGACACCCAATTTCTGGAGAAAACAAAACAAAAAGAAATTATGCGCATTCCTTATTACATTATAACACATTATTGTAAATGTAATTAAAAAATTTTTTTTTCTACAAATGAAATACTTGACGTATAGCTATTAATTGTTTAAATATACTTGCGATGTTCATGATTTAAAATGAAACATTGCATTACCAGCCAGGTTGTGATAGCTTCAGTTGTTCTGTTTTGGTTGGTAATGTGTTTATATTTTCTTTTTTTGTAGAGTGCAACGATGTGCTATGTTACAGTTTTCAGAATTTCATGAGAAGCTTCTTAACACTCTTTGCAGAAAAACAGATGATGGCCAGATCACAGAACATGCCCAGAGCCTTGTGTTGGATACTCTCTGTTGGTTAGCTGGAGTTCATTCAAATGGACCTGGAAGGTTAATAATTAAAATTTTGCTTACCACTGTTGATTGCCTTTTGGATGTTTTGATTGAAAATACAAGATGAGTCTAAATGTCTGCTGTTGTTTTGCAGCTCAAAGGAAGGAAATGAGAGCTTACTTTCGAAAACACGAAAATGTCTGTCAGACATCGTACGTGTTTGCTTCTTTGAGGCAGGACGAAGTATAGCCCATAAGTGTGCCCGATTTCTAGCCTTGTGCATTAGGTTGGTATGTTTTTAAGTTGAAAGCATACTTGCTAGGTACACCTGCAATTTAGTGGGTGATACCTTGTTTATAGTGTAATTTGATCCTTGTTTAATGTATGTGTAATTTAAGAGAATTTCCAAAGTTGATGAAGATTGTTGATAATCTTAGCAAGAATTTTGGGTTCTTAGGCGAAAGTGTCATGTTAAATAAGGGTATTTAACTTTTTTTTTTTTTTTTTTGAGACAGAGTCTCACTCTGTTGACCAGGCTGGAGTGCAGTGGCGCTGTCTCGGCTCACTGCCGGCTCTGTCTCCCGGGTTCATGCCATTCTCCGGCCCCAGCCTCCCGAGTAGCTGGGACTACAGGCGCCCACCACCGTGCCCGGCTAATTTTTTTTTGTATTTTTAGTAGAGATGGGGTTTCACCATTTTAACCAGGATGGTCTTGATCTCCTGACCTTGTGATCTGCCCACCTCAGCCTCCCAAAGTGCTGGGATTACAGGTGTGAGCCACCGCGCCTGGCCTATTTAACTTTTAAGAAAAGAAGTCTGCTGAACTTCTCTGCCTATTAGTAGCAGTTTGGAGAATTTGGCAAGGGAACTCTTACACCCCTTTCACTCCTATTTTCCTTGGTTGTCTTTTCTTGCCCTAAAGTGTTTTCTCTGTTATATAACAATCTTACCGACTTTTTTTGTAGCATTGTGCAGACCCCTTTTTTCTAAACCCTGAAACAAATTAGAACAGTCTGCCCTGGTCCCCAGGGAATGTGTCCCAAGACCCTTCCCCTCCCCAGTGGATACCTGAAACTGTAGCTAGTACTGAGCCATATATATGGTATTGTTTTTTTCCTATGTGTACATACCTGCAGTAAAGTTTAATTTATAAACTGGACATAGAGATTAGCAATAGCTACTAATAAAATAGAACAGTTATGATAATATACTATGATAAAAGTTATATGAATGTGGTCTCTCAAAATATCTTATTTTACTGTACTCACCTGTGTTTGAACTGTACTTGACCATGTATAACTGAAACCGTAGAAATTGAAACTGCATATACGGGTTCTTAATGTTTAAAGGTTCCTACTTGCTGCTGTATCTAGGAAGTGTCTAAGAGCTAATGGTCAGTATTGACTATTGTAAAGATAATGGTTTAATGCATAAGAAAAAATTTACAATGATCCTTAGTATAATCAGTCCGTGTTATCTTTTGGTATTTTATAGAGCTAAGATTTTTTAAGTACCACACCAGGTTTAGGGTACAATTTAGACCTTGAGTAATGTCTTTACAATTTTTCTTTTAAAAAATTTTTCAGTAATGGCAAATGTGACCCATGTCAACCAGGATTTGGATCTGTTCTGTTGAAGGCTTTACTTGATAATATGTCGTTTTTACCTGCAGCAGCAACTGGTGGTATGTAAAATTAATCACAAATAGTTGTAGTCATATGGAACATCTCATATATATTACTTAGGATTATTTTGTAACTATGTTTTCTCTATTAAAGTTCACTTTTCTGTAGCTTATCTGTATTTTTTGAAGGGATTGATAGATTGTGGCTGGGTGGGCATATACTCCATCAATAATACTCCAAGGAAAAGATTGATGGGACAGTTAACGTTACTATCAAGTCATCTTAATTCATAACTATTTTTCTGTACTTCATTACAATCATTGAGTTGTTTGGTTGTTTACTGACTATAACAGATCAGATGTCAGAAGCTAGAATTCCAGCATGTGCCAGGGAGGTGACATAAATAAGTAAAACGGTCCAGGTGTCACTGCACACACATATGTTTTGTGTGATTGGTAGGAACTATGGCAAACTGGAATTTCCTAAAAGGGGCCAGTGTTGTTGTTGTTGTTGTTGTTGTTGTTTTAAAGCACCTGAGGACTCTGTGGAAATGCCTTTCAAGAATGAATGTAATGGGAGGTACAGAGTAGAATGATGGATACCAGAGTCTGGAAGGGTGTGAGTGGGATTTGAAGAGAGGTTGATAAATGAGTATGAACGTATGGTTAGAAGAAATAAGTTCTAGTGTTTGATAGCATGGTAGGGTGGCTGTAATTTGTGGTATATTTCAGAATAGTTAAAAGATTTGAAATGTTCCCAATGCAGAGAGGTGACGGATATCCTAAATACCCTGATTTGATCATTATGCATTGCATACATATTTCAAAACATCACATGTACCCCCTATATATGTGCAATTACTGTGTATCAAAAAAGAATGAATGTAGTTATCAAGTAGGAATTCATAAAGCAGTTCTCTAAAATACCACATACATAAGGTAATGAAGATTTTTAAAGATGCTTACTGTTTTTGCTAGTACATAGTGTTACTATGAAGGGCTACTAATTTGGCCTTTTAAGTCAAATTTTATTGATAGATATTTTTCACAATCTGTTTTATTAAAAAAACAAACCATTCAGGCTGGGCACAGTGGCTCACACCTGTAATCCCAGCACTTTGAGAGGCCATGGAGGGAGGATTGCTTGAGGCCAGGAGTTTAAAAAAACAACCTATTCAACAAGTACCTCAGTGAGTTATGTATTTCATAAAGATTTCATGTTTGTGTTTAAAAAAAAAAAGCTTGTTCAGAGTTGTTAAAAAGTTATATCATTCTCTTAATTTAGATAAAGTGTGTTTATATTTACATGGAACATATTGTGGCTACAACTATTAACTCTGGAATAGAACATTTTGACTCAGTTGCTCATTACAACTAGTTACGATAGTCTCTAATGTTTAAAAGCTTCTTAAGGATAGTTCTAAAGTTAGGATGCTTAAATTTTGGCATGTATGTAGCAGTTAATAAAAAAAAGCAAAAATACGCTTGTCATGATAATCTTTTAAGCAATGTTGATCTGTACCTAACACATTATAGAATAATTTTATTCCCCATTCATTCACTAAAATGGGCTATTTGAAGCTCACTGCCATCCTCTATTTTTAAAAAGTTTTGTACAGAGAAACAGTATTTCGGTAAGGATGACTTGAAGGACCTGCAGTCTCCTCACTTTTTCAGCTATTTTGAAGTGTCCCTCAGAGTCATCTCACATTATTATACACCTAAATGCCTGTGTTGACTTTATGAAACTCTTCAGAAATATTTGAAATTCTTAGTGTAAGACTGTGTGTCAGTGTGTTTATATTTTAAGTGTCCTCTTCGATCCCTCCAAGGAGTTGTCTTTGTAAATTGCCCATAAGATTTTTTTTCCAGAAAAAGGAGTATCTTTTTAGCAAAAGGAGGTATTCTGATAAACAGGTAATCTTAAATTCTCATTATTAGAGGAAAAGGAGGAAAAAGAAACATTTATTTTGTTGTTGTTGTTTCCAGGTTCTGTCTATTGGTATTTTGTCTTACTGAATTATGTGAAAGATGAAGATCTGGCTGGATGCAGTACAGCTTGTGCATCTTTGCTTACTGCAGTGTCCAGACAGTTACAGGACAGGCTAACGCCAATGGAAGCTTTACTTCAGACAAGGTATTTTAGTATATCTAATGATTAATAGCAGGTGTCTCTGAGTATGATCACGCCGTTGCAGAGAACTATTATTTTATATATATATGCTGAAAATAGTATTTTTCTTGCGAAAATGTTTAGTTTATACCTTACTTTTTCCACATGATAGTAGCCTGAGGTTTTATTTTCTTCTGTTTTCTCAGAAATTACTTTTTTTTTTTTTTTTTTGAGACTGAGTTTCGCTCTTGTTGCCCAGGCTGGAGTGCAATGGCGCAATCTTGGCTTACCACAATCTCTGCCTCCCGGGTTCAAGCGATTCTCCTGCCTCAGCCTCCCGAGTAGCTAGGATTATAGACATGCATCACCAGGCCCGGCTAATTTTGTATTTTTAGTAGAGACAGGGTTTCTCCATGTTGGTTAGGCTGTTCGTGAACTCCCAACCTCAGTTGATCTGCCCGCCTCGGCCTCCCAAAGTGCTGGGATTACAGGCGTGAGCCACCGTCCCCAGCCAGAAATTACTCTTTAACAGTTTGATAAATCCTTATGATAATTATTCAGAGGGCTAATTTTATTTAATACTGAAAAGTGGTATCCCCTGCTAATGGAAGAAGAATGTAATGTGTCTGTTTCTCTATGCACTTTATAGATGGAATTATGTGAATCACTTATTGTCCCATAACTAGTATTCTTCTACCTGCTACTTATATTTTAAAACTTGTAACATGATGAATTAAGCAATAGCAAAAGGTTAGATTTAAGTTCTTGCCTGATGGTCTACGTTTGAAGTAGGGCATTCCTTTATTTAGAGCAGAGATTTTAGAATTTCCTAGATTAGATGTTCTGATTTTGATAACATTTTACTCAAAGCCTTTGTACTTGAGGCTGTGTTGTAATGATTCAGGGGAGAGAATGGTGCCTGATTACCCTCGCTTCAGTCTGCAGGTGGCAGTCTTAGTACCTTAGTTGCCAGCTTATTGGAATCACATATGTTGAGTCGCTGGACAGTGTCCTTTAGAGTATAGATTGCAGGGAACATAGTTGAGATTCACTGAATTTGAGGGGTCAAATGTAGTCAGCATCTCCCTCGGCACTGTTAGACTGCTTTTAAAACTAAGTAAAGGTAATTTGTTAATTAGATGGCTGAAAGGAAAATCGTTAGTGCATTATTTTGTTTTTCAGATATGGATTATATAGCTCACCATTTGATCCAGTCCTCTTTGATTTGGAGATGAGTGGCTCTTCTTGTAAAAATGTTTATAACAGCAGCATTGGTGTCCAGTCAGATGAAATTGATTTATCAGATGTCCTTTCAGGTAGTGATTTCTTTTATTAAAGGAAATTCTGAATGTTGTATCTTGGATTTAAGTTGCCATTTGACTTAACAGATTGTAGTCATGATGTTTTTTCTTTAGAAAACTAAAATTCCTTAGAACTTAAAATATGAATCATTAAAATATTTGCTAGAAGTTCTTAACTTCCTCTTTCCCCCTGAAGAAAATCCCAGTATATTAAAGTCATGTTTGAAAGGGTTGTGACTTTAATTTTTTGTTTCTGTTACGCATTTCATTTCACTGTGATTTTGATGCTTATATGAGACTATTTAAAATTTGATTTATTTGTTGTAGCCTTTTCAGTTTTATTCGATATATCTTTGCTGCCTTTATAAAGTTAAAAAAATTTCCTATTTCAAAAATACAAAATTAGTAATATATACTTACTGTAATAAATAAGGATGCACAAACAAAAGATAATTTTCTGCATCTGTCACTTTCTTGAGGTAAGCTTTGTATACATTACATATATCCTTTTATACTTTCTGAAGAATGTGTTTTTCGGATGTATGCATAACTATTTACATAATCTTTTTAAGTGCTAAAATTTACTGTCTATTTTTGTTAGATAAAACAGTGACCATTTCATTTTTTTCTTCCATCTAATTACACTTACTACAAATGTTGTTAGGAAACAAAAATGTTAGAAAATTTGCAAACAGATTAATAACCAGATATAAATAAATTTTGAGGGAGAAGTTCAATTTTGTTGAAAAGTAACTTATGAGGTATGATAAAAGCAAAATAAAAAAAATCAAATACCGAAATATAAATGAAATGTAAAATGCCTCAACCCCAACCTTTCCACCCTCTTAAGTTACTATTGTTAACTGGATGTTTAGCTATTTAAACTTGTTTGCTACCCGTATTCGTTAATATAGCTTCTAATGATAGATCATACTACACGTACCGGTCTGTCACTTGCTTTTTAATTACTTATGCTGACTTGGATATATGTTATTGCTGTATTTGATGCCTTAGGCTCTGATTGCCTTATGCCCATCTCACCATTTTCTGTCTTCTCTATCCAAGTGACGCATCAATTAGGCCATTGCAATTTATGATTGGAACCAAGAGGAGAGACTAGAATTGGAGATACCAATGCCTTCAGTATACCAAAAGAAGCAGTTAAATCTGTTAGGGTGAAAGTGTAAGGGAAAGACTGTAAGGTTCATTCCAAACTCTGAGGTAGTCAAGTTTGCAAATGAGTAAAGAAGACTCAGAACAAGGGATTTAGAAATCATGATATGTCTCCACTTTAATGTCTCATCATGTTGTTCCTCATTATTAGTCTTTCTACAGCATTTGTTTTTGTTGTTCTTAATGGCATCTGTGGCACAAGACAGAAATGTGAGTGTCATTCTTGATACTTATATCTTTCTTATCTCCCACATTGAGGATACCACCATATGGCACCTATTTTTCCACTAGTGTACGCAGTTGTTCCTCTCTATCCGTGGGGAATTGGTTCCAGGACTCCTCGCGGACAACAAAATCTGTAGATACTAAAGTCCCTTATAAAAAATGGTGTAGTGCAGTTTGTATACAACTTACGCATATCCTGCTGTGTGCCTTAAATTGTTTCAACATCACTTATAATACCTAATACAATGTTAATGCTACATGAGTACTTGTTATACTGTATTGTGTAGGGAATAATGACGAGGAAAAAAGACTGTAACAGACTCAGCCATTCATTTTTTTCCCCTGAATATTTTCTGTCTGTAGTTGGTTAATCCATGGACACCAAACCCACAGATACAGAGAGCTGACTGTATTTCGAGTTTGTTCACTCTCTTACTTCTCATGATCACAAGTTACAGTCATCTTGAACCCAGACTACAATAATAGCTTTCACAGTGGTCTTCCTACATCTATTCTTGCCTCACTTCAGTACATTCTCCACATTGCATTGAGTGTGATCGTTCAATTACTTTACCTTTCTACTTAGAATACTTCTCATGTCTTCCCATCTTCTGAAGTTCAGAGTTTGTAATACAGCATAGAAAATCCTAAATGATTTGACTGTTTTTTCCTTGCCACTTTATCTTGTGTCATTGCCCTGTTTAGTCTTCTTTGGCCCTGTGATTCTCAAAGTGTGTTCTATAGACCCCCAAAGGGTTCCTGAGATCATTAAGGGGATCTATATGGTCATAACTATTTGGATGATAGTAGAATGACGTTATTTGTCTTTTTGATTTCATTGACATTTTTATCAATTGTGAAAAAACATGGTGTTATTCACTATGCACTTGTAATAAAAACATCAGTTTCATTTTAAAATGCCCTTGATGCAGTAAAAATTATTAATTTTATTAAAATTTTAACCCATGAATACACATCTTTTATTCTGAGATGAATGATACATATGCATAGAGTACTTCTGTGGCATGCCAAAGTACCATGCTTGTTTCAGGGAATTGTGCAGTTGAGTTACAAGCTGAACTACTTGCTTGATTCTTGGAATACCATTTTTATTTGCAGTAATGACTGACAGACAAACTACGCTCATTTACACTGTGTTACTTGACAGTGTTTTTTGAAAAGTGAATGAGAAACATATCTCCCATAGTGAGCTTGATAGCTTCCCAGTATGTGGACTTTTCTCATGGGATCTGATATTAGAGAGTGTAATTTTCCAATATTGGATAATGAAATGTGTCAACATTTGGAATATTTGTATACAGTGGTGAACCAATATTTTCCAAATGATCAATGCAATGGTTTCACCATTATGTATGGGTAAAGTTCCTTAAAAGTATAAGATATATCAGCTGATCTTAATGTAACAGAGCTTGAGAAGTTCATTGGTAAGATTTCAGATACCACATTGTAACCTTTAAGAAATTACCACTTGTCAAGTTTTTGAATATGCAAGTATGTTAAAGTATTCTTTTGCCAACTACATATTTGTGTTGGGCCAGATTTTTTCACCTACTTCTACTAAAATGACATATTACAACATGTCGAATGCAGAGGCAGGTAGGAGAATCCAAGTATCCTCTGATACTTCACATTTTAAAGAGATTTTTAAATAGGTAAAACATTGTCACTTTTTTCATTAAATTATTTTTGCTTCAGAGAACAGTTATTTTTCATCAAATTATGCTATTTTAACATTTAATGCGTTTATTATTAAATGAATTAATATTTAAATTTCACATCTTAAAATTTCTACTATGGTAAGTACCAGTAAAACAATGAAAACAAGAGCTCTTCAGGGTTCTTAATATTTTAAAGATATGTAGAGGGATCTTAGAATTGAGAACTGTTCCCTCTAGCCATATTGTTCTTTCAGTTCCTTAAATGTGCCATGTTTCTTTACTATGGGGATTTCACTCATATTCTTTCTGCATGGCTTTTCTCCCACTTCAAGGGAGCAAATATATAAAACTCTCTTATTCTTCCCATGAATGCCCTCATTTCATCAGAGAAGCATTTTGTTATCCCATGACTTAGTATTGATTGCCCCTTGACTTACAAGTCCTTTAAATTTCTCTTAAGTAAAACCTTGCAGCTTAAAAAAAAAGTTGCGTTAATTCCTAATAATCACTAACATAGAATATAGTCTTCATGAGGACTGGGACTTATCCTTTTACTCTTCGGTCTCCCAATTCTTGTATTAAGTAAGTGTGCAATAAGCATTTTTCGGAACACGTGTAAGGCCCTATGCTGACCCCCAATAAGACATTGGAAAACAAGGTTATGATAGTTTATTCTTGTATTTGACAATCCTTCAGCTGTTAATGACAGTTTTTATATCTCCCCATTCTTTTCATCTGTGAATTCTGTTTATATGAGTGCTAATTTCAAAAAAAAAAAAAAATTGGAGAGTAGTGAATATAATCCTTGCCTTCCCAAACTACATACACAGTCCTTGTGAATTCATTTGTGTTCTTCCCTCCAGTCTTCTTGCTGTGGTTTTATTGGTCATATAGTTGTGGCTACATGGTTTTTTCTTTTAAAAACTACTTATGCTAGCTTAAACTATTTTTGTGACTATGAAGTAGTGTGCCTTATTCTATAAAACTGATAATATGAACAAAATACAAGAAACAATGTATAAATCTTGTTAATATTTTGAAATGATCATCCTTTGTTTTATGTCTTATACTTATGCAGTTGACATCATAAAATGTATTCTGATTTTACATATGTGATAGCTAATGTCAGTAGCTGATTTACTACTTTTTTCACCCCATTTGAAATTGAAATCACTTGTTACTAAATATAAGTTTCATGTTATAGGAAACTACCACTCATGTTTCTGTTAATGTGAAGGGCTACTAAGTTGCTTTTATCCAAATCTGCTTTTGTAGCAGGGGAACTGGTGTCTGCTGTTTTGTCAGTTTTGTTAATACCATGCCCATGATTCAAGCACTGTGTAAGAGTTGTGTATTTGTATGTTCTAATTAAAATTGAAGTTGCAGCTGTAATTATTGTTAGGACTATTGCTTTTTAAAAATTATCTTCACATATTATAAAACTTGTCTTTTGCCATTAGGAAATGGAAAGGTCAGTAGTTGCACAGCTGCTGAGGGTAGTTTCACATCTCTCACTGGACTTTTGGAAGTTGAACCTCTGCACTTTACTTGTGTGTCAACTAGTGATGGAACCAGAATAGAAAGGGATGATGCAAGTACGTTTACTGGTATATACCTTCTTTTATTATATACTTTATGCAGTAATAAAGTGATATTTATGTATTTAAATATTAGTTCTAATTATGTAATTTTCATTGCTGTTATGTTAAGTGGAAATTTATTTGTGGGAGAGACATTTGGGGGAAATATAAATTGTTTTATATTCTTTGCTAAGTCAGTTCATAGGTTTTTTTCCTCCCTGTACCCACTTAGAACACTGTCTTAAATCATTGTTTTTATGTGTATGCACTTTCAGAAATTTTTCAATTTGAAAAATATCAAATATGGTGGAAGTGGAAGAGTAAAAATAGACTACATGTTTTCTACTATGGAATGATGTTTTTGAGAAGGTTGATATGAGTAAAGAGGGAATACTGTTTTTCGAACTAGTTTAAAACTACCTTGAATATGTGATGAGGTACTATTTGGGTTTGTTGAATATGTGATGTTCTTGGTGTGTTAAATACCTTCACTTAAAAATTAAGTTTTTGACCATCAATCAGTGGAAACTTGTTTATTTTCTTTCTTGTTTTCTGTGATTTTTTTTTTCCTCCTCACGTAGGAAGATCGGTATTTATTTATAGTTACTTCTATTGCAGTATGAATAATAGAAGTCTTTCAATTAAGAAGATTGGTTTATGATTTTATGTCTATATTAGTCACTGAAGGGTTTGAATATTGTCTTAACGTGATTCTTCTGTTGATGGTTTTGTGTAATTGGGTACCATCTTAGTCTCCTCAACAGTTTTAACAAAAAGCGAAAATGGTTTGCTACAAAAGTCATGAAAAATTTAATCTTAGCTGGTTTCAGAATAGCAAGAGGTTTTAAAAGGAATTTATCAGTTCTTTATTTGAGTGTCTTTTTGTTAGGAATTGCCTTATGTATCCAATTGTGGAGGTAACTACTATGTGAAATTCACAGTTTGTGTAGTGAATATGAGCTTTTTAGATAAAAACCTAATATTTCCTTTATATGGTGATTCTAGAAAGGTCAAAATTAATTTATATTTGTTTTCTTGGAATATAGAGTTATTTTGTAGAAACTTTTACATTTACATTAGAATAGAAACATGCCATGACAAAATTGCGCCACTGCACTCCAGCCTGGGCAAACAGCAAGATTCGTCTTAAAAAAAAAAAAAAAAAAAAATTAAGTATCCTGGTTTGAGACAAGCCTGGTCAACATGGTGAAACCCCATCTCTACTAAAAATACAACAATTATGACTGGGTGTGGTGGCAGGTGCCTGTAGTCCCAGCTACTTGGGAGGCTGAGGCACAAGAATTGCTTGAACTTGGGAGGTGGAGGTTGCAGTCAACTGAGATTGTGCTACTGCACTCTAGCCTGGGTGACAGAGTGAGACTCCATCTCAGAAAGAAAAAGAAATTAAGTATCCTGGATTTTTATTTTATTTTAAGAAAATTCATGTGTTTGCGTAAGTAATGCTTTTAGAAGGCACATAATTTTTAAAAGATAAAAGGTTAGGTTTGAAGAAGTATTTCTCCACACTCCCCACCCATTTCTCCCCCTGCAAAGCAAGCAATGGAACCAGTTTCTTGTCTTTACAGAGGTAGTCTGTGTATATATATGCCACCACCTCTTTATTTCACCCAAAATGAAACTGCCTAAAGAGAGATTTTTATTAAATGTTAAGGCAAAGTGCTGACTAGTGATTATAAGGAGCTGAAAGATGATTGTAGTCTCTCAACTTCCTGTTTACTTTTTTGAAACATGTTAATATTAATATAATACCTATGTGGAAAAGTGCAGAAAATAATTGCACAGCTCAGTAGTTTGTCATGGTACACATTGTCTATGTGACGACTGATAAGTAAAGAAAGAACATTTCTAGCACCCCAAAGCGTGTCTTCATGACCACTTCCATTTATTTCTTCCTCATTTTCTCCAGAAGCTAAACATCATCCTTTTAGAGTAGTTACTTCTTGGTTTTTGTTGATTTCTATGAATAACCACTTAATGATGCTTTCTTGAATAGTGATTGAGTAAGGTCTGTATAACATAGAATTGCACATGTATGTATATTTGGTCGGCCTTCTTTTCAATCCTATGATTATGACATTAATCTATATCATTGCATATAGACAGTTGGTTCTTTTTCGTTGCTGTTTAGAATTCTGTTGTCCGAATAAAACAAAATTTATGCGTCCACTATTGGTTTGTATACTGCTGATAGACATTTGAGTTGTTTCATTGTGGAGCTAATAGTACTGATGGATATACTTTTGAATAGGACTGTAGAAGTTGATTCACTGTCATATGGTATTCATATATTCAGCTTCAGTAAGTAACTAATCTTTTTGCTGTTGGTTCCTATTTAAATGCTGTGGAGTCAGATACTCAGATTGTTGATCTTGCAAATTTGTTGAGAATTGTAGAGGGTCAAATTCTATAAATATTCCATCCATACTTAATAATGTTAACTCTGCACTTGTTGGTGAAGTGTACTCTATATATCCTTTTGGTCAAGTTTGCTTATTGTGTTCTTCAGATTCTCTATCTTTATTGGTTATTTTACCTGTTTGTTTTTTAGTTAGTGAGGCCAGTATGTTAAAAAATGGTAGATTTGTTTATTTTTTGTCATCAATTTTTATACATTTTGAGACCATCATATAAATTTAGAATGGTTGTGAATTCTTGGAAATTTCTTCTATCATTATGAATTATCTTTTATTATTATTTTTTGAGATTGGGTTTTGCTGTGTTGCCCAGGCTGGTCTTGGGCTCAAATGCCCCTCTTGCCCCTGTCTTGCAAGTACTTGGGATTGCAGGCACACACCACTGCACCTGTCATGAGTTATCTTTTTATCTTTAAGTTTGCTATTTCTCCTAGGATTTACCTCGTCTGATGTTTGCTTAGTTAACACCAGCCTTCTTTGACTGCTGTTTGTATGGTATATATTTTTCCATCTTTTTACTCTCAACTTTTCAGTGTTTCTTTATGTTTTAGATATACTTTGTATAAGTGGCATGTAGTTGGATTTATTAAAAATCCAGCCTGATACTTTTGTCTTTCAGTGGGAGAGTTTAATTCAGTTACGTTTAATGTCATTAGTGATATATTCCTGTTTAAGTCTACCATGATTTTTTATATGTACTGTTCTATTTCTCATTGTCCTGATGGTTGGTTACATGCTTCTTTTTCTTCCTTTTCTGTTTTTAGGGTTTGTTATATTTTTTATTGGTCAGTTTTTCCGTTTTATTCTTGAACCATTCTTTTAGTAATTATATCATTGAGATCACAGTATTTACTCTGATTCCAGAAGTATATGTTTTTTTCCATAATACATAATTAATTCCCATAATCCAGAATATATAGTCTGGATTCCAGAAGTATATATGAATTCCCATAATACATTATTATAATTTTTTATATTCAGTATTCACTTGAATTTACCTCATAATTCCATTCTCATTGCTTTTTATTCCTTTGTCTTTGAGCTTTTATCTGGTATAATTTTTCTTAGGTCTGAAAAATACTCTTAATATCTCTTTTTGTACTTACTTACTGATGACACATTCAATTAGGTTTTTTTGGGAAAAAGTTCAAAGTTTTATGAATACTCGAATGAACAAGCAGCATAGCCATTATCCAAATTCCAGTATCATTGTTATCTTTTCACATTTGGCTATTCTTTTTTTCTTTGCCAAAATACTTCAAAACAGATCTAATATCTGATCATAATTACCTAAATTAATTATAATTTATTATGCAACCAGTGTTGTAATCAGTTAAATTAACATAATCAGTTTTGCGGTGTCATCTGATTTTCAATACATGATTAAACTTAATATAATAAAGAATTCTATAGGGATTCTAAGTTACTAGTTATTTTTACTAGTGATTTAAAGGTAATCTTTCCTTGTCTTTTAGCTTAGATTGTATTTGTTAGAAGTCATCTGTCAGTCTTATTATTGCTTTTTAAAGGTCGTTTCTCAAACTTTCTGAGATTGCCCTTCTCCCCTTTTTTTGCTTTCAGAATTTTTCTGTGATGTTCCTACATGTGGTTTCATTTGTGTTTATTCCGCTTCAGATTGATAGGACTTCTTGAATCTTAAGTTTATAGCTTCCTGAAGTTTTAACTGATATCTTTCATAGCTTTAGAGAAATAGCCAGTTAACTCTTTAAATATTGCTTCTGCTCCATTTTGTCTCCTGTCTTTTTGAGCCTTCATTTTTATATACGTTATATCTCATCATCATAACTGATAGAATTTTCAATTGTTTTATGTCTCCTTAGTTAATTATGGATATTTTCTTCTAATCCATCTTCTTTTTTATACTTGTTCTATCTTCTGCTATCTAATCATTTATGGGAAAACTACTCTGCTCCCACTTTACTGTAGTGTTGTCTCTGTAGTAAGTATCTCATGTATATATGGGTCTGTTTCTGTTTCATTGGTCATTTATTTGGTCTTTTGTTAATACTGTATTGCCTTGTTTTTTTTTTGTGTGTGTGTGATACAGAGTGAGATGCTCTGTAGCCCAGGTTGAAGTGCAGTGGCTCAATCGTAGCTCACTGCAGCCTCCCCTCCTGGGCTCAAGTGATTCTCCCACCTCAGCCTCCTGATAGTTGGGAGTATAGACATGCACCACCATCAGTGAATTTTTGGATGTTTAGCGTAGATGGGGTTTTGCCATGTTGGCTCAGCTGGTCTTGAACTCCTGACCTCAAGTGATTTGCCCGCCTTGGCCTCCCGAAGTACTGGGATTACAGGCATGAGCCACTGTGCCCAGCCTCTGTTATCTTAGTGTAACTTTATATTAAGTGTTTATATCTGATAGTAAAAATCTAAAAATTGATTTTCTAATTTTTTTAAAAAATAAAACTCAAAATGTTATGCAGTTATCACCACTATCTAATTCTAGAACATTTCCATCACTACAGAAAGAAACTCTTCATCCAGTAGCGTTTTCTCCCATTCTCCCCAAACCCTTCCAATCTCCCGGCAACCAGTAGATTGGAGTTTCATCCATTTAGCCTGTGTCAGTACGTTACTCATTTTTCTGGCTGAATATTCCATTTTGTTTAGGCATTCATCTGTGGGTGAATATTTCGGTGATTTCTTCTTTTTGGCTGTTATGTCTAATGGTGCTGTGAACATTTTTGGATAGGTTTTTTTATTTTGTTTTGTTTTGTTTTTTTGGGCAATGTGTGTTTTTGGTTCTTTTGGGTATGTACCTACGAGTACAACCTACGAATATTCTTTTTCTTAAAAAGATTGTTGTTGCTATTCTAGGTCTTTTGTATTTCTGTTTGAATTTTAGATTTAGTTTGTCAATTTCTACACAAAATACTTGTTTTTAAAATTTAGGGCCTATGTGTAAATCAGTTTAGGAGAGTTGGCATCTTAATATTGAGCTTTTAAATGCATTAACACTTGTGTGTGTGTTTTTTTTTCTGTGATCCAGAATACACACTGGCGGTATATATTCTATAATATATTTAGGTCTTTGATTTCTCTTGGTTATGCTTTCTGGTTTTCAACATAGTTATACATTTTTGTTTTTTTTTTTTAATTCTTATTTATGTATTTAATTGTTATATTGTTATAAGCGATCTTCCTTTTAATGTTACATTCCATTCATTTGTTATTAGTGTATAAAACTATAATTGGTTTGTATATGTTACTGTCACATCTGGTGACAGTGCTATATTATTTTAAAAGTAGTTTGTAGATAGTTGGTAGTTTCTTAGAAAATTTTTAATATGTTGCAATCATGTCATCTATTAATAGTTTTACTTTTTTCTTTCTAATCATTTTATTATTGGTTTTTCCTTGTGTTATATTGTGCTTTCTAGGTCTTCCTATATGTTGTTGAACAGAAATGGTAATAATAGTACTCATCTTTGTCTTGATCATATATATATATGTGTATGTGTGTGTGTGTGTGTATATATATATATTTTTTTTTTGAGACGAGTCTCACTCTGTTGCCAAACTGAAGTGAAGTGGCACAATTTTGGCTCACTGTAACCTCTGCCTTCTGGGTTCAAGTGATTCTCCTGCCTCAGCCTCCCGAGTAGCTGGGATTACAGGTGCCCGCCACCACACCCTGCTAATTTTTGTATTTTTAGTAGAGACAGGGTTTTACCATGTTGGTCAGGCTGTTCTCGAATTCCTGACCTCAGGTGATCTGCCCGTCTTGGCTTCCCAAAGTGCTGGGATTGCAGGCATCAGCCACCGCACCTGGCTGAGCCCTATTTTTTTTATAACTAGAGTTTTTGAGGCCCTTTGCAGTATAAAAATAGAAAGGATATTGAAAACTCGGATTGTGCAAAAGATTTCTGATTAGTTCTATAGTCTGTAGTATCAGGATGGCTTATTTTTCCTTGGATTGTTTACATCTTCTGTTTGTTTGTAGGGATTCACTTGGTTTTCCCTGTATTATTTGGGCATTAGATTTTAAAATCAGTTAAATGTAAATGTTCACAGTATTAAAAACCACGTGTATTACCCAAAAATACAAGCATGGTATGAATGATTTAGCAAGTCTAACAGTTTCCCCTTGACTGTTAGAATTAATAACTGTTGATTTGGTGTGGAACATTTGAAGGAGCAGATGAATTTTATTTTGGGACCACGCATATTCTATGAGATGCAATTGCTCTACTCTGCCCTCCCC
>NW_012102743.1:2051080-2071361 GCF_000951045.1 Mandrillus leucophaeus | reverse complement strand
CCCCCTCCATCACCCAGACTGGAGTGCAGTGGCAGTATCTCAGCTCACTGCAACCTACACCTCCTGAGTTCAAGTGTTTCTCGTGCCTCGGCCTCCTGAGTAGCTGGGCTTACAGGCGTGTGCCACCATGCTTGGCTAATATGTGTGTGTGTGTGTGTGTGTGTGTGTGTGTGTGTGTGTGTGTGTGTTTAGTAGAGACAGGTCTCACCATGTTGACCAAACTGGTCTTGAACTCCTTACCTCAAGTGATCCACCTACCTCAGCCTCCCAAAGTGTTAGGATTACAGGCGTGAGCCACCATGCCCAGCCAATTGCACTGTCTTTGACCAAGCTTATAATTAGTATTGGGTAAATGAAGGGCACAGTATGACTGCATTGTAATGAGTGGTGGTTTTGTTTTTTTACATAAGGAAATTTAATTATGAGAGGATATGTACAGTTTTTGTTATTGGTATGTTGTTTATTTTAGCTTATTTTTTAATTTTATTGGAATTCTGGCACAATATAGCCCTTGTTTGCTTTTAAAGAGATAGGCTGTTAGAGTGCCTGGATTTTCCCCTTTATCCACTACCTGTGAGCAAATTACTTCCCTCAGCTTTAGTTTTATTATGTAGAAAATGGGATTATTTTAGTACCTCATACGTATAATAATAGCAACAAAAACTTTGCTTAGTTAGTACTTAATACTTTTCTCTTGCCAAGATTAAATAAATTGATGTAGCTTCCATGCTTAACACTATGCCCTTCATTGGCTTTGGCTTTACATGCACTTTGGTTCTGTTTCTAGTTCTACTACTATGAGTTTACAGGGTAATTTCTCTGAGCCTTCTTTACTTAATCAGCAAAGAAAAAAAGGGAATCATGATGCCTGGGCCATAAATTTGCCCATAAAGTGAATTGTAGTTATTCTTTAAAACAATGCCACATGGTAATGCATACGAAATATTTGCTATTCTTACAGCAGTTAGCCTTCCCCCCATTGTGAGTTTGTAGTAAGGCCTGTTAGAAATATTTATGCTGTTATTAAACTTGGCACCTACCTTTTGTTTTGTGCTGACATACTGGATTAAGTTGTGAAATGAAGTTTTTATCCCAGCTTTTCCAATATATTTCTCATAAATACTGGAAAACAATGCAGAAAGAATTATGTATAATGTTTGAATAACAATGAAATGGAAAATCAAAGAAATCTCTTGTAGGGTTTCATTGAGTATTACTGATAATGTTCATGGGTAGAAGTGTGTGCTAGTTTTACTGTGTGTGTAAAACATTTGGTATTCTGGGTAGCTTATTCTGTGTAGGCCTTGTCTCTGTATAGGATATGCTTTACAATGAGGAAGTGTCATTTTCATCTGTTTTTAAATGAAGATCTTATATTTGAAGGGCTTTTGGGTCCTTTTGGTAGGTGAAGTGGGGTATGTTGTTGCAGTAAGAAAACTTAGTAAAGCAAATTTATTATGCTCAAATTGTGTAATAAGATTACTTTCATTTTTAATGATCACTTTAACAAAAATATTTGCAAACTCAAAAGTATACTGTCTCTGATTTTGCTTTGCTTTAAGAAGTCATTCCTCATTGCTGGGCTGGGCGTGGTGGCTCACACCTGTAATCCCAGCCTTTGGGAGGCCAAGGCTAGCGGATCACTTGAGGCCAGGAGTTCCAGACCAGCCTGGCCAATATGGCAGACCCCATCTCTACCAAACATACAAAAATTAGCCCAGCATGGTGGTGCATGCCTGTAATCTCAGCTACTCAGGAGGCTGAGGCACAAGAATCTCTTGAACCCAGAGGTGGAGGTTGCAGTGAACCAAGATCACGCCACTGCACTCCAGCCTGAGCAACAGAGTGAGACCCTGTCTCAAAAAAAAAGTCATTCCTGGATTTCCTAGATCTTTAGTGATAGTATTATCAATATACTTTATTTTACCATTAATGTTTCCTTATTTATACTTTCCAGATAGTGCCAAAATATTTGAACATGTTTTCTCTTTAACCTTTTCTTCATCCTGGTGTTTTTTGTTTTTGTTTTTACCCCTTGTCTTATGCCAGTGAGTTCCTTCGGGGTTACTCCTGCAGTAGGTGGACTATCATCTGGGACAGTTGGGGAAGCCTCGACAGCCCTGAGTTCAGCAGCCCAGGTAGCTTTGCAGTCTCTCTCTCATGCAATGGCTTCAGCCGAGCAACAGCTACAGGTGCTGCAAGAGAAACAGCAGCAGCTTTTGAAGCTTCAGCAACAGGTTGGAGACTATTTGGCTCTTTGTTCATGCTGTCTCTAAACTTCAAAAGCTGAAAAAGTACTTTAAAAATGACCATTATTTTCATAAAGAAATGTAGGTTGACTGATCTGAGCTAATCATTTTCAACAAAAATTGAGGTAAAGTCTTTGTGATATTTAAGTTGGTTGACATTGTATGAATACATCTTATTTGATACATATTTGAGGGAATATGATTGATATTTTTTGTGCAGTGTTGAAGTAAATCCGTTCTCTAAACATTCGATCAAAGAATATGTACAGTTACTAGTTGCTATTTACATGGAGTGTAGTTCCTAAAACAAAATTTTATAGAACAGTTAAATTAATGTGACTTAAAATTCACAAATAATGACAGATGCTTTATAAATTTTATTGTGGCTTAAGTTAGTGGTCTCCAATCCCTGGGCCACAGACCAGTACCAATAAATGGCCTTTGAGGAACTGGGCCGCACAGCAAGATGTGAGCGGTGGGCAAGCGAGCACTACCTGAGTTCCATCTCCTTTTAGATCAGCAAGGGCATTTGATTCTCATAGGAGCATGAACCTTATTGTGAACTGTGCGTGTGAGGGATCTAGGTTGCATGCTCCTTATGAGAGTCTAATGCCTGATGATCTGAGGTGGAAGAGTTTCATCCCAAAACCAGTCGCCTGTGCCTCCGCCACATCTCCCTGCATCTGTGGAAAAATTGTCTTCCATGAAACTGGTCCCTGGTGTCAAAAAAGTTGAGGACCGCTGGTTTAAGTGAAATCTGTGGCAATTTCAGGTGACAAATTGTATTACATTAGTCAACCTGAGAATTCACCTTCTTAAAATATTTTGTTTTGAGCAGATATTCCTTATTTATATTTAATTGTTGTGTTTCCTTTTCACCACTACCTTGAAAGAGTCCTAGTTCCCAAATAACACAGGAAGTTTTGTGTTAAATATTTAAAGTGTACATAGCAAAGCAATGATCCATTTATATTGAGTCCAGTTTTGATTTAATTTCATCTTTAAGTATGATCAATTTAATCATGTTTATCTTCATAATATATGCCCATGTGGTATTCTGCTACAATTTAGGTAGGCAGGATTAGTCTATATATGTTGCTTTTACTTCTTTTGCAGAAAGCAAAGCTGGAAGCCAAGTTACATCAGACAACAGCTGCAGCAGCTGCAGCAGCATCAGCAGTAGGTCCTGTTCACAACTCTGTGCCTTCCAACCCAGTGGCTGCCCCTGGATTCTTCATTCATCCATCTGATGTTATTCCACCCACTCCAAAAACAACACCTCTTTTTATGACTCCACCACTCACTCCACCCAATGAAGCAGTTTCCGTTGTGATTAATGCCGAACTTGCACAGCTTTTCCCAGGCTCAGTCATTGATCCCCCAGCAGTCAATCTTGCTGCACATAACAAAAATTCCAACAAGTCCAGAATGGTAAATTATGTTTTAAATAGGTGTTGACTTAGACATTTAAAAATATCTTGAAATATACTCTAACTTTAGAAGGCAAAATTTTTAATACCAACTTGATGTATCAAATTATTTTCTTTTATAAAATACTACAGTACATACATTAAGAGAAGAAACTTATTAATTTGATATTATGGTTAGTAGTTTTTATAGAACTATAGTAATATCAGTATAAAGTTAGACTTTTTTTTTTCCCCCCGCTCTAGAATCCACTTGGTTCTGGTCTAGCCCTTGCAATTTCTCATGCTTCACATTTTCTTCAACCTCCGCCTCACCAGTCCATTATTATAGAGCGAATGCATTCAGGTAATCTTCACTTTCTTAAAATATTTCTTTTCTTTTTTTTGTTTTTGCTTAGTCTGCCAGCCTTTTTAAGATTCATTATTCTTCAGTTTGATTTTTGTTTTGTTTTGTTTTGCAAATCGCATTTCCTCTTCGGTAAGTACATTTTATCAAGATAAGCACTTACATGTTCAAGCTTTGTGCCCACCAAATTGCATAAAGAGTGCTGTTGGGTAGTGAATTTGATCTGTTTATGAATCTTGACTGCTGATGTATTATTGACATAAATAATTCATTGTAGTTGGCCATTATACTAGAAATTACACTCAAAATATTCCTAAAACTAGCCTTCTTATAGTAGAACTCTTTCTTGAGAAGAGCAAACAGAACTACTGCTTACTATAATAACTGAATAAGAATAATAACATATCGTAGGCTCTGAATAGTTTGAATGTTACCTAAGTTTGTTTTCTGCTTATATGCTAAAGAACTGAGATTGGGATAGATGCTTTCAATTGCAACATATTTGTGAATAAAATGTAGGCAGTTTTTCTCTTAAAAAAGTTGATTTTAACTACCACAAACATTTTTGTGGTTTAGTAGCAGTAGAGTTCAAGAAAATCCTCAAGGAAGTAATAAGGTTATAGTATACACTGTAGCATGTATCATTATGAAGAATTAAATAATATTCGTGTTATTGCAATGTGGTTGTTTCCTCTTTTTAAGAAGGAGTTTGAAAGCTAAAATAAAGGTCTTATGGTATTTTCTGCCCAACTAATCATTCATTGGTAACAACATTAGTGTTGATGACATTCAGAGGGGAAATTTGTTATTCTGCAGTCTTATGGGAGATGAGCGGTTGTTTACACTGTAGTTTGGTTTTTTATACATAGCAATGACTGCAGTACATAAGCCTCCTGAGGAGGATAACTATATTCTTTCTTTGTTTTTAATAATTTTTCTTTTTAGGGAAGTATTAGTAACTGCCTTGTTTTCTTTTAAACTAGCTCCGTCGAGAATAGCACTATTCCTAGAAGTTTAATTTAGTTGTTTTCCTTCACTATAAAATGTAGCTGGTAAGGTTACTAGCTGACCCACCCCAACACAATAAAGAAGAAACGGAATTATGACATTATTAATGATCTGCCTTCTGTTCTACTAATTGAACTTACTCTTGTAATGTGGGTGAAATGAGAGATGCAAATCTGCTTTTTTTCCACCTGTTTCATCTGACATTGAGCTGAAGAGACTGAAATACGTCTATACTGGGAAAAAGCATTGTTTGAGATCCGTTAGAGGACCTTCCCAAGGCCTTTTTCAGTGGTAGTTTGATTATATATGATTGTAGTCCAGCTTTCACTTTGCATCTAAACCCCAATGAATACAGTATGCAACTTCACAGGAAGTTAAGCAGGGCTTAAGGAAACTAAATCAAGTAATACTGTTTGGTATTTAAATGCATCTAGTTGTGAAATTGAGAAAAAAGTTGCCAATGGCTGAAAGAAGAGTAGATTCATCCTTTACAAAATTAAGTAATATACTGCATTTGCTGATTTAATTTTTAAAAACTCTAATGTTTTAAAGAAGCTTGTTTGTTGATTGCCTTAACTGTAACAGTAACAGTCTTACTCTTGTTTTTTTTGCTTTGTTTTGTTGTTTGCTTTTGTTTTTTAAAGAGGGGTGGCCGGGTGCGGTGGCTCACGCCTGTAATCCCGGCACTTTGGGAGGCCGAGGTGGGTGGATCACGAGGTCAGGAGATCGAGACCATCCTGGCTAATTCGGTGAAACCCTGTCTCTACTAAAAATACAAAAAATCAGCTGGACGTGGTGACAGGCACCTGTAGTCCCAGCTACTTGGGAGGCTGAGGCAGGAGAAAGGTGTGAACCCAGGAGGCAGAGCTTGCAATGAGCCAAGATCGCACCACTGCACTCCAGCCTGGGCGACAGCGAGACTCTGTCTCAAAAAAAAAAAAAAAAAGAGAGACCAGGGTTTCACTGTATTGCCCAGTATGGAGTACAGTGGCTCTTCACAGGCGCAGTAGCAGTCTAATGTATTGCAGCCTGGAACTCCTCGGCTCAAGCAATTCTCCTGTCTCAGGTCCCCAGTAGCTGGGACTAGAGGCACTGGCCACTGTGCCCAGCTACTCTTAATTTTCTACTTAAGTCTTGGGGTTCAAAACTAACACAGACATGTATTTCAGAAAATTTTTGAATCAATTGATAAGGCCATTTTTACACATTTACTTTTCCTGTTTGTAGTTTGGTGAGTTGATTTCATATTTTAAGATGAGTGCTCCAAACTATTTTTGAGTGTATCATTTGGTTAATTGATATATTTTTGGTCAACTGTTTCTTCTTTCTCTCATAGGAGCAAGGAGATTTGTGACCTTGGATTTTGGGAGGCCTATATTGTTGACTGATGTATTGATTCCCACTTGTGGAGACTTGGCTTCTTTGTCAATTGACATTTGGACATTAGGAGAAGAGGTGGATGGAAGGCGGTTGGTAGTGGCAACTGATATAAGCACCCATTCACTAATTCTTCATGACTTAATACCACCTCCCGTGTGCAGATTCATGAAGGTAAAGAACTTTAAGAAAGTAAATTGATACGCTTTCTATGTTTCTGACAAGTTATGAAAAATAAACAATTTAAAAATATAACTTTTAAAATACATTGCTCAGATTTTTATTGTGGCAGATGTGCATATATGTATATTTATAATTTTTCATTTCAGATCACTGTCATTGGACGTTACGGGAGTACAAATGCCAGAGCCAAAATCCCATTAGGATTTTACTATGGTCACACCTACATCTTACCTTGGGAAAGTGAACTGAAGTTAATGCATGATCCTCTAAAGGGAGAGGGAGAATCTGCAAACCAGCCAGAAATTGACCAGCATTTAGCAATGATGGTTGCTCTACAGGAGGATATACAGTGCAGGTTAGTATAGAGTACAAATTTTAATCTTATTGAAACTTTGTATTTTATATAATGTCTTGCTTATAATTCTGTCAAGAAATATCTTTTCATAGGTGTACAGATAAGAGCAAAAGGAAGTAGGAGATTAGCACGTTATAGTAACACCTAATACATGAAAATATTGTGATTAATTAATGGACTGCATGTATTAGTACCTATCAAGTGGGTAATTCTTTTTAATGGTTGTATGTTAACAGGTTTAAGAGATTTAATTCTTAGTATTTGTACTTGTACATAAAGAGGACATTACAAGAATTATTCTGTTCAATCATTTTTTACTTTTAGATATAACTTGGCTTGTCATCGTCTGGAATCTCTTTTGCAAAGTATTGATCTTCCTCCTCTAAACAGTGCTAACAATGCACAGTACTTTTTACGAAAACCAGATAAGGCAGTTGAGGAAGACAGTAGGGTTTTTTCTGCTTATCAAGATTGTATTCAGCTACAGCTTCAACTAAATTTGGCTCATAATGCAGTGCAGAGACTCAAAGTGGCGCTAGGTGCAAGCCGGAAGATGTTGAGTGAAACATCAAATCCAGAAGATTTAATTCAGACGTCTTCCACAGAGCAGTTACGTACTATCATCAGATATTTATTGGACACGTTGCTCAGTCTGCTTCATGCTTCTAATGGTTTGTATTTGGCTTACATATTTTAAAGGCTGGAAATATACTTGATATGATTTCGCTGCATGTTTTAGGATTTGTGTCAATATTTTATATTGTAAATTTTGGTATTTTTAAAAATGTCAATATTTATGAAATGTCTCTTTAGGTTAATACATTTCTCCCTGTTATTTTAAATATTTCTTAAATGAATTTTTGTGTGTTTCTTTTGGGTTTCTGCTATTGACATGCACATCATTGTGCTACTGGCATGGTATTAAGTATTGCATGGAAGTTCAACAGTGAAACTTTTCATAAATTGCTAATATAAAGGTATCATTTTTTAGCCAGGAGGTATTTTTGATCATTACACAAGCTCACACATTCACTGACACAGTCATCTGATACATCCAGCTCCATAGGCAAGAAATGTAATTTACTTAAGTGCTAAATATTTCCCTCTCCAAGTATCTAACAGATTTCTACATATAAGGAGTAAATACTTTGCAAAATAAATAGAATATAATTATCTACTGATTACTAGAAAAGAGGAAAGTGTGTTTAGGCATGCTTTAATATTATACAATACATTTAAATAGGAAAGTTTACTGTTTTCTTTCTTGTAATAGGACACTCTGTTCCTGCAGTTTTGCAGAGCACATTTCATGCCCAGGCCTGTGAAGAGCTCTTTAAACACTTGTGCATCAGTGGAACCCCAAAGATACGGTTACATACTGGTCTTCTGCTTGTTCAACTATGTGGTGGTGAAAGATGGTGGGGTCAATTTCTTTCTAATGTCCTTCAGGAATTGTACAATTCAGAGCAGCTTCTCATCTTTCCACAGGATAGGTAGGTCGGAAAATGTTGGAGGTATTTGTTATTAATGATTTGTGCTTTTCACAGTTACTGGTCAGCTTTTGAAATCTTTGAAATGTGGATACTAAGTTGTGAATATGAAGCAGGTCTCAGAGTTTGTGAAATGACCAGTGAAGGGCACCAGCACTGTGTATCGAAGAAGATAATAAGTAATAATTAGACTCTACTCTTTAGTTTTCTAATTGAACTTGTGGACTTCCTAGATCTCTGTTTATAAGTATTTCTATTAGATTATGTTACTTTATATGCTAAATGTGTTTGTGGCTAATAAAGTTCTCTCATTCACTAAGTGCTTGATTTCTTGTTAATAACATTAGAAAATATAACCAGTAGTTAGAAAAATAACTAATTTTAACTTCATACCTCCAGATACAAATCTTGCTTTCCCAGTCTGATATATAGTATGTTTTAAGAAAGCAAACATTCTGTCATTACTCTGTTAAATTTCTGTGTAAGCTATTTTAAAAATTGAACACTCAAATTGATTCTTACTATTTTCTTTTTTTTGTTTTGTTTTGTTTTTAGGGTCTTCATGTTACTTTCCTGCATTGGTCAAAGATCACTTAGTAATAGTGGAGTATTAGAAAGCTTACTTAATCTCTTGGATAATTTATTGTCACCTCTTCAGCCACAGTTACCCATGCATAGGAGGACAGAAGGTATTAATAGAAAGCAGTGTTCTTTAGTAAAAACAGTATTCCTGTAAATATTGCTTTTATAAAATACCTTCTCTGAAATACTTTAATATTAATTGCAGCACATTTAATATTTTTATGATGTAAGCTTTTAAGAATGAGCAACCTTCATGTGATTGACTGCTATGTAGTTATTACTTTTAAAATTTATTACCTTTTCATTATTTGTACTTAGTATAGTATGTTTTTCCTATACTGTTATAACTAAAATCAAACTCCCTTATATAAGTTTAAGCTGTAAGGCACAGTTTTGTTCCAATCAACAATAATGAGTTTTGTTTGAGCAAACTTTTTTGTAAGAATAAAAACATTAGAACATAGTTTAGTGCTATATGAATTATAAGCTGAGAGTTAGATGTTTTATTTCAGTTCCTGTGAGTCTAAGAATAGTCTCTTATACCTTGCTTTCTAGTTTATATATTACACTTTGGATTCATCCTACACTTAATCTGTTTTTATACCTTGAAGTCTTTGTCTTTCATTAGATTTGATGTTCTACTCAGTTTCTGGCTGTTGGTGTCTATTTTTTAGACTTATTACATATAAATATTAGTGTTAGTAATGATATGATATGTTTTGGATTTATAAATTTTTTTGTTTCACTTATAGTATCAGACCTAATTAGGAATCCTAAAGTCATCTGGATGTTTTTCCTTTACTCTCATCTCTCTACAGGAGTACTAGATATTCCCATGATCAGTTGGGTTGTTATGCTAGTGTCCAGGCTGCTGGATTATGTGGCAACTGTTGAAGATGAAGCAGCAGCTGCAAAGAAACCTTTGAATGGTAAAGACAGGGAGAGGTTTCTGACAGGTATCAGAAGTTTATAATAATACGTTGGTGGGGATTTTGAGTGACTTCGCAGTTGTTCCAGAACTGGCTATTGGCCTGGAGCTACCAGCTGTATGTAATTTATAGAAAATACAAATGAACTTTACTACAATTCTGTTTAAAGATAACATTTATACTTGGTGGACTTTATAGACAAGCTCCTTTGTCTGGACATGACTTTTAGTTTCTAAATACAGTTATGACTTTCACAAGGTGTCTTCCCTTAGGCTCGTTTAAAGACTTTATAATAGCATGCATATAAATGAGTTATGAAAGGGAAATCAGAGAGTTCTTATTTTTTCTTAGTATGATGTGTCATTTCATTTAGCATTATTGGTATCTGCTAATTAGCTACAAATGACCTTTATTTTTAAATACAGAAATTCTCAGATTTTGAGTTGTAAGCTTTCTTTATAGGTTCGAAGCATAGAAAAATTTAAAAATTAAATCAACCTGCAAAATTATTTTATTCCCCTCTTCCCAATTAACAAGGCTTTTTGTTTTTATTTATTTTTATTTTTCCTCAGAGATTCTTGTTCTGAAAATAAGGGTTTTTAGATAAAGGATTTGAGATAGCTAAATCCAGTACGTAAACCATTGAGATATATAAGCCTACATACAGTTTACATCTAGTATGTAAGCCATTGAGATCCATAAAATTTGGAATTCTGTACATTGTCAGGAACTCAGTATTTTTAAAAGTTCCCTTGAGATATTGTAGTGGAATCAGTTGTTTATAGTGCATATTGTGTTTAGGAAGATGATAGGGAATTCATATGTATAAGGAATTTGTTTTATAGTGATTTTTAAAGAATAATGTATATCTATAGTTTACTCAGTTGTAGGATATAGAGGTAAGAAATACAATTAACATAAATAAAACTACATTCATATTGAGAAAGTCTTGTCTCGTTCTGTCGCCCAGGTTAAGTGTAGTGGCATGATCTCAGCTCATGGCAACCCCCACCTCCTGGGTTCAAAGGATTCTCCCGTCTTAGCCTCCCAAGTAGCTGGGATTATAGGCGTGTACCACCATGCCTGGCTAATTGTTTTGTATCTTTAGTAGAGACGAGATTTCACCATGTTGGCCAGGCTGATCTTGAACTCCTGACCTCAAGTGACCCACGTGCCTCAGCCTCTCAAATGGCTGGGATTACAGATGTGAGCTACTGCTCCTGGCTGAGAAACAGTCTTGAAAAAAAGAAAAATATAAAGTAAACTGTAATGTAATCTTGGAATGTAGCAGATAGTATTGGGAGTATGTTTGTTTATACATGTAGATACTATGGAAACATTGATGGAAGAGTTTTAGGGTTTTAAGAACTTGAACTAAGACTTGATAAATAGGTAGTAAAGAGAAAAAACATGTTTTTAGGATTAAGAAAAGATGTTTTAGGATTGGAGATGGGTAAAGTGTGATATTGGGCCTGAATTAAATGAAACAGAATAGTCTGGACATACTCCAAAAAAGGGGAGTAAGTATAGGTAGACAGTTATGCGTTCTGAACTATCTAAGCTTATTTTGGCAGTTATTAATTAAATTATTGAGTATCCTTTTTTGGTCCCTGATTAAAAGTATCTGTGTTTGAAATAGGCAATAGTAGTATTTGTTGTTAAAGTTGAATGACATCATCAAAGTTGTATAGAGGTTAATCTTAATTGTGGAGGAAAATCGCTATTATCTAAAGGAAAGATTGGAGACAGAGGGAACTCTGATTTTTAAAATGATTTAGGGTCTATGTTAGATAATTGACAGTTATCCAATCTTTATACAGTCAGATCTTCTAGCAATTTCTTTACCATGTTTTTCTTATTAAAACTGCTTTTCATGATTGGCACATGTATAATTGTGTTTTTTGTTTTTTGGGTAGGAAAGGTACTTTAAAGTCACATTTAACAGAGTGATTAATACAAGTTTTCCTTCGCCTGTAGGTAATCAGTGGAGTTTTATTAACAATAATCTACACACTCAGAGCTTAAATAGATCTTCTAAAGGCAGCAGTAGCCTTGATAGATTATATTCCAGAAAAATCAGAAAGCAGCTTGTTCATCATAAACAGGTAATTGTCAATACATTTAAAAAATTTTAATGTTTGAGAGTATTGTTTTGGAGGTTGCATGAGATAGATGTGCCATCAGATACGAGGTATGACATTTAATGGGCTCTTAGCTTAGGAAAATTATCTAACACTTTGGAAACTTCAGTTTCTTTAATGTTAAAACGATGACAATGTATAGTTTACAGACTTCGTTGATGTTCCTTTAACTATTTACTGTTATACATCTTTATTACTACCATTCTAAATGAGGTGGTCATTATCTTTTGCCTAGTCAAAAACCTCTCTTCCTTTGTTTTGCTTTAATTCAATCCATTTTCCTTCATTTAATTCTCAGTGGCTTTTAGTTGACCTTTGGATAAAGGGTATTCATCTTCTGCCCCTCTATCTAGCTTCCGGTTTTAATTTTGGTTTCTTTTTCCATTTCCTTTTTTTCCCTTTTTCATATATATATATATGTGTGTGTATATATATGTGTGTGTGTGTGTGTGTGTGTGTGTATTTATTTATTTGTGAGACAGGGTCTCATTCTGTTACCTAGTTTGGAGTACAGTGGAACAATCAGTTCACTGCAGTCTCCAAATTCCTGGGCTCAAGCAGTCCTCTTGCCTCAGCTTACCGAGTAGCTGGGATTAGAGCCTGCAATGCCAGGCTAATTTGTAAATTGTTTCTTGTAGAGATAGGGTCTCGCTTTGTTGCCCAGGCTGCTCTCGGACTCCTGGCTCTGGTGATTCTTCTACTTTGGTCTCCCAAAGTGTTGGGATTATAGGTCTGAGCCACTGTGTCCGGCCACAAAATAGTTTTGTTATTACTTTAAGATGTATGAAGATTCTATGTGAAAATCATTAGCTCTGGCATGTTATGAAAGCTTTAGGCTTTTCAAATTTATTTTATTGTTTTATTTTTTATATTTAAAAAACATTTTAATTCGTGGGGCTTTTTTAAAAGGTAGACTTAGCAATAAGTTGTTTATTTTTCACTTCTAAGTTTTTCAGCTATGAGCTAGTTCAGTCCTTTGCAGGAAAAATGATGAGAAGCATCGTCCTCAATTGGCTTTTCTTTTTGAGACCTTTAACCAATTTTAGGTTGTAGTAATTTGTATCTTTTAATGTTTATGCTCAGTGCATTTAATTAGGATAGAAAACAAAACCTAGTGTGTCACTCAGTGAGTATTTGTCTGTAAAATATTATTACTTGATTCTTCATTATGAATGACAGTATTGGCACAGTTGGTAAAACTTAAAAGGTGCTCTGAGGGATAATTGGTGGTCAGGCGTCAGTATTCTCTGATTTTGATGGTTGTAACTGTGATTTGTAGAAGGTTTTTATTTCTAGGAATTATACACGAAAGTAATCAGGGTGATTGGTCATCAGGTTACTAACTTACTGCCAAATGGCTTAGTGAAAACCAGTTGTATTTGTACAATAATTAAAACTGGTTGTTTCAGAAGAAATTAAAAACCATTTTTTTTCTTGATTATATTTCTTGTGTACGTTAATTATAGAACTTTGGAAACTACTTTCTGAAAATACTGATTTGTAGAAATTCTCAGTTAATATTTTTAAAATTATGTGTACATACTAGTTTTAATTTAGGATAGAATTTTTTTCATCTGTGGAGATAACAGCCAAGTGGATTTTTAAAAATAATATTAGTAATGTTTTTTTCCTGATACCAAAACAGGTGTCAGGCAGGGCTCACTTGGGGAGGCTGAGGCAGGTTGATCAGTTGGGGCCAGGAGATCAAGACTGGCCTGGCCAATGTGGTGGCGTGTGCCTGTAGTCCCAGTTATTCAGGAGGATGAGACAGGAGAATCACTTAAACCTGGGAGGCAGAGGTTGCAGTGAGCTGAGATCACACCACTAGTCCAGCCTGGGCGACACAGGGAGACTCTGTCTCAAAAAAAAAAAAAGAAACAAAAACAAAAACAAAAACGTGTCAATAGTAGTAGTTTAGGAAAGTGTTCTCTGAGAAGGAAGACTTAATAAGTTACTGACTAAATTATTATTCATTTATAGTTTTGGCTATGTCTTTCTAGTACATTAATGTAACTTTCTGTGTACACTGTGTACATTGCTATGTATGGAGAACACATTCAACAGATTGTAAGGTCTTTATGAACAGAGAGTTGTTTCTCTTCTTTGGTCTGTTTGTTCATTGTTGTCGACTGCTGATTGCCATTGTTTAGGAATGGGGGAGATAGGGCAGGAGGGAAATGTGGATATAGTTATAAAAGGATATGAGGGAACCTTGTGGTGGAATTGTTTGGTATTGACTATTGTGGATACATGAACTAACACATGTAGAAGTGTATCCAACTAAATACATACACAGACACACACAAATGAGTGCAACTGAAAGTGGAGAAATAAGATTGGCGAATTCTATCAATGTCCATACCTTGTAATATTATCCTATAGTTTTTGCAAAGTGTCATCGTTAGAGAAAATTGGGTAAAGTGTACAAGAGATTTCTGTATTATTTCTTATTTGTATATAGGTTAATTATTTCTTAAGCTACATTGTAGCAAGTAACTACAATGATCTCAATCCCAATTTTAATAAAAAATATAGACATACCAAAATGTGTACTACTCTTGAGATTTCTATAAAAACAGAACTAAGAAACATTAAGCAATAAAATATTTTTCCCATATATTTAATTGAAAATAAACTTTTCCCCCTCTATTAAAAAATATGTATCACTCAATTATGTTAGTGGTTTATATAAAAGTCTTCCAGTTATTTCTTACTCCCATGGGGGAAGGGAGATGTTAATGAAAATGGGGAGAGATCTCAAAGTTGGGATTTGAAATGATTTTTTAAAAAATTAACAAAACAGTTAAAATTATACTACATCTTTCAAGATAATACGGGTTCCATTAGTTTGATGTGTGAATTCTGTGAGTATAGTAATTTTTTCCTAACATTGTTAAAGATTAAGTTGTTTGTTTGTTTTATAAAGCAACTTAACCTACTAAAAGCAAAGCAGAAGGCATTGGTAGAACAGATGGAAAAAGAAAAAATACAAAGTAACAAAGGATCGTCATATAAACTCCTGGTAGAACAAGCAAAACTAAAGCAGGCCACTTCAAAGGTATGATCTATACTTCTCAATATAATTATCTCAGAAAAGTCAAGGAGTTATGATCTTTAATTATGATCAAGAAACTTGAATATATATTATTCTGCTTAACAGAGTAGCCAATCTACTCTGGACTTTTTTTTGGTGGGGTAGTTTAACTGAAGGAAATGTATGATAAATGTGGGCTTTAAGTATTATTCTAACGTATTACCTTCAATGTGGATTGAGTTCCAGTAAATTGAAGATAAAGGACAGTGGAATGTATAGTTTTGCTAATGTGGCATTGATAGAGTGGTTTATTTCCATTTTACAATACAAAATTATACAAGATGATTGCAAATATCATTGTATCAGCCTCACAACTAAAATTTATATGTAAAATGAAAAAATGCGGCATTCTCTTTCCCCTTAGTATTGTTATTGGAATATCTTGGTGTCTGAGTTTAGAATTGAAACTTGTGTTCAGTGGTGCTCACAAGGCTCAAATGTAGTATGTCTTTTGTAAGTGAAAGTGAAGTTCAACTGATTTGGAAGTTTTAAAACCTTGATGTTTACTTTTTAAAATTTTGAGGGATACTGTATATGTATCAAACAAGTTTGTAGTCTTTCTATAATGTGAAATTATAATTATTCCACCAGATTTTGAAGTAACTCAAATTAATATTTTGTACTTGATGTTATGTTAGTTTTCTTTACCTTCAACCTTTTACAAATTATGTTTAGGATGTTACGGTAATGTTTATGTTGTTAGATTCGACTTAATAACTTAATGTATTATCTGCAGTGAACGTCTGTAGAATTTCACTTTTTTGAAATTCTGTTATATATCTGATACTTTACTCCAAGTAGGAAGTAAGGCATATTGGTCAGTTTAGCTTTTAATATTCTTACTTTTGAAACTTACAGTGTATCTAAAAATTTTGCTCTTTAGAAGTTGTAATATGGCGTGAACATTTTCATTACTTAAATCTATCTCTACTGAAAAACTTTTCATTAAGTAAACATTGATTTAAATACTGTGAATTTTTGTGTGCAGCACTTTAAGGATTTAATTCGTTTACGTCGGACAGCAGAATGGTCCCGTTCTAATTTAGATACAGAAGTTACAACAACAAAAGAAAGTCCTGAGATAGAACCACTTCCATTTACTCTGGCCCATGAACGTTGTATCTCTGTAGTCCAGAAACTTGTTCTGTTTCTTCTCTCCATGGATTTTACATGTCATGCTGATCTCTTATTGTTTGTTTGTAAGGTAGGTAAACTATAAGTATAGACTTGTAGGGTTGGCCAGGCGCGGTGGCTCATGTCTGTAATCCCAGCACTTTGGGAGGCTGAGGTGGGTGGATTGTTTGAGTCTAGGAGTTTGAGACCAGTGTGGGCAATGTGGCAAAACCACGTCTCTCAAAAAAAAAAAAAAAAAAAAAAATGTAGACTTACAGGGATTTAAAAACTAGGAAAAAATGATGTTTTTAGTCAATTTTGATTAAGAGAAATGATGCTGCTTTTGGTTTTGCTTTTTTGCAGTTACTTTTTTTTATTGTGTCTTAAAAGATAGAAAAAATTCTTTTCAAATTGTTTCTTAAGGAAACCTGATTTATATTTTAATTTAGTTAAAACTTGAGGGTTTGAAATGCGGGTAATATGGATATGTTTATCTCCAACCTGCCTTTCTTATATTAATTAAAATAGGAAATACACAAATAAGTGTCAAATTATATTAAAGAAGGACTTCTGGCCGGGTGTGGTGCTTCACGCCTGAAATCTCAACACTTTGGGAGGCAGAGGGGTAGATCACAAGGTCAAGAGATCGAGACCATCATGGCCAACATGGTGAAACCCCGTCCTTACTAAAAATACAAAAATTAGCTGGGTATGGTGGCATGTACCTATAGTCCCAGTTACTTGGGAGACGGAGGCAGGAGAAGTGCTTGAACCTGGGGGCAGTGAGGTTAGCCAAAATTGCGCCACTTCACTCAAGCCTGGTGACAGAGCGAGACTGTCTCCAAACAAAAAAAAAAAAAAAAAAAAAGGACTTTTAATGTCATGATTGCTTTTCTGTGGCATATTCATTGTTCGTAGAAATTTTTAACTATACAATTAGATTTTAAACCAGATTTTAATATTTGATTGATGAAATTACATTCTTCTGCATTTCATCTCAAGCAATATTTTTTTTGCACCAGACTCATACATGATTATTGAAACCTGTTGTTCAGTGCTAAAGTATTGGTAGACTTCTGTTATTGTTTGAAAAAAACATGTAATTGCTATTTAAGTGTATGATTTTATAAAATGTGTTACAGGTTCTTGCACGCATTGCAAACGCCACGAGGCCAACTATTCATCTGTGTGAGATTGTGAACGAACCCCAGCTGGAAAGACTGCTATTACTTTTGGTTGGAACTGACTTCAATAGAGGAGATATATCTTGGGGTGGTGCTTGGGCTCAGTATTCCTTAACTTGTATGCTACAGGATATTTTAGCAGGTGTGTTAGGATTTTTTTTTCA
Organism: Mandrillus leucophaeus; assembly: GCF_000951045.1. Classification (NCBI taxonomy): domain Eukaryota; kingdom Metazoa; phylum Chordata; class Mammalia; order Primates; family Cercopithecidae; genus Mandrillus; species Mandrillus leucophaeus. Next base: position 2,053,719 of record NW_012102743.1, on the reverse strand, counting down.
TAGAGTATGTCAGAATTACCTTGTCATTGCTCAAGTAAGAATCTTCAAAGGGATCTTTAACCCCCTAAAAGCATAAAGGTCTGTTTAATCGGTTTAATGTTATAGCAGTAGTAACCATTGAGAATTACTTTTGTATTTAAGTATATTGATAGTTGTGATAAATGCAAGGCTTTAGAAAGGCGTTAGGTTGTTAAAGTGCATGAATATTGGAGCTAGACTGCTTTATTATTATTAGTGGTGTGCCGCTTACTGGGTGAGGAAGTCACTTTGCCTCAGTTTCTTTATATATAACATAAGGATAATAAGGATAATCTTTGTATAAGGTTTTTGTGAATAAGTGAGTTAATGTATGTAAAGTACTTAAAATAACTCTTTGTACATGTTACGTGTTTACTAGATACTTGTCTCTAGCATTTGAAGGTAATGGAGGGAGTCGTAGCATTCCTTAGGTGGGTAGGAACTCATTTGCCTCAGATTCTTTTGTAGTTAGTAGAGCATTTATTCTGTCAGTGACTAAACTGGAGGAAAAAAATGTGCCTTAATATGTTTCCGAGATCTGTATAAATTATTAAAACAGGACTATCCCCTTACATACAGGAGAATTACTGGCTCCAGTAGCCGCAGAAGCCATGGAGGAAGGAACAGTGGGTGATGATGTAGGTGCGACAGCTGGTGACTCTGATGACTCCCTTCAACAGTCCTCAGTTCAGTTGCTGGAAACTATAGATGAACCTTTGACACATGACATAACAGGTAAATTTTACATTATGTTTCTTCTTTATTCTATTGAATGGAAATACATTTCAAAATAAAGAATGTTAGAGAAAAATAAAGTTGATTTTTATATTTTTCTATTAGTTGTTTGGCCTTATAAACTAGATCCATTATTTTCCTCGTAAATACATTTTGTCTTGGTTCTCTGAATGAATGCTCATTACAACAAAATGCTGTCATTTCATAGTGTCCTAATTATGTTGATGTAGTGTGATTTGGCAATGATGAAGAAAACCCAATGTAGAAAACATGTAAAGATACAAAGTGATGTAGACAGCAGTTTAAAAGCTCTTATTCTTTAAGATCCAGCATGTGATTTTTTTTTTTGGTGTATTTTTTTTCTTTTTTTTTTTTTTTCTTTTTAAAAAGTATCTTTATAAATTAGCATGCATCATCCTTGATCATCTCCATACCCCTTACTTTTAAAAAATCTATTTTGGCTATTAACTGGTATATGTCAGATGCTGCAGTCATTTTCAACCATTTGTCATTCCTTAATCTTATATTTGCTCACGATTTTCTATTTTTTACTTGATATTCTCTTTATCTGGAATAGATTTCCTGTGTGCATGAAGAACACTTCATTACCCAAGGTTCACATAAAGGATGCCTTTCTCCAAGAGGCTTTTTCTGTCATTCCCAGCAGAGTTTGGGACTTTGCTGTCTGTACTTCCTTTGTACTCTCAAATATCTCTTCTAGACATATCATGTTGTATTCAGTTTTAATTATAGTGCACCCCCACCTCTGAATTTCTCTTAATTTATTGGATTGGAGAGTTTTATTTTATTAATCTTCATGTACTTATACTCAAACCCTCATACAGGCTGGCATTTACTAGGCATTCTATAAAGTTGTATTGATTAAGAGGATGGGAATGATGGAAAAGAAAGAGCTATAAGGGGGTACTTATAAGGGTTATAAGAAAGCTACTTAAAAAGTTGGAGACATCTGAGAGAGAGTAATTTCTAATTCATAACAGAAAAATAAGGTAAAAATGGCATTCTTTTTTTTTTTTTTTTTGAGACGGTGTCTTGCTCTTGTCACCTAGGCTGGAGCACAATGGCACGATCTCAGCTCACTGCAACCTCTTCCTCCTGGGTTCAAGTGATTCTCCTGCTTCGGCCCCTGGAATAGCTGGAGTTACAGGCGGCCACCACCACACCCAGCTAATTTTTGTATTTTTAGTAGAGACGGGGTTCCGCCATGTTGGCCAGGCTGGTCTCAAACTCCTGACCTCGTGATCTGCCCGCCTCTGCCTCCCAAAGTGCTGGGATTACAGTTGTGAGCCACCGTGCCTGGCCAGTAAATGGCATTCTTATAACTTCAGTCCTCTTTGCTTTTCTCTTTAATACTGGGTAACATTACCAGTAATAATGAATGTAATATAATGAATTACATGTTAGATGTAATAGAATGTATACTATTTAGTAATGTTGGTAATTATTTTTGATAGCAAAGTTTATGCAACTTATTTCAACAAGAGCTAATACTGTGGTCTTTAGGAAAGCAAATATCAGTGCATCTTTGTTTTTATTATGTATTATGGAGCGAAATGTTTGCATACATAGAGATTTTTTTTATTAGGCATATGTAACATGCAAGTAAAATAACTTTTTGTAACTAAAAGCATTATGTCATCTTAATTTTATGTGATGTACTCCACCAATAAGATCACTTTTAATTATTTGAAGGTGCACCGCCTCTGTCCTCTTTGGAAAAAGATAAAGAAATTGACCTTGAGTTACTTCAGGATCTAATGGAAGTTGATATTGATCCTTTAGATATTGATTTGGAAAAGGACCCTCTTGCAGCCAAGGTTTTTAAGGTATGATACATTAGAATATTCTTTGAAAAGAAGCTGGGC
>NW_012102743.1:2042735-2049590 GCF_000951045.1 Mandrillus leucophaeus | reverse complement strand
GTTGCCCAGAGTAGGGTGATCCCATCTCACTGCAACTGCCGCCTCCCAGGTCCAAGTGCTTCTCTTGCCTCAGCCTCTTGAGTAGCTGGGACTACAGGTGCATGCCACCAAGCCCAGCTATTGTTTGTATTTTTAGTAGAGACAGGGTTTCACCATGTTGACCAGGCTGGTCTCAAGCTCCTGACCTCAAATGATTTGCCCGCCTTGGCCTCCAAAAGTGCTTGGATTACAGGAGTGAACCACCGTGCCCGGCTTTATTTTTGCACTTTTCTAGTCATGTAGGATATATGAGATGTGTTTAATTTTTTTAATAAAATATATTTTTCCCTTTTCAACCGTGCTCCTTCTGTTATAAAATATTTTTTAAAAATTTGAAACACACATTTACCAGAATGTTTCAAGTTCAAAGCAGAGAATTGTTTATTCTCCAGAACCATTTGAGAGTACATTGATAATTTGATGTCATTTTTGTTTTGTTTTGTTTTACAAATCAGGACATTCTTCTACATATACACATCAAGAAGTATATTCCCTTAAAATCAGGAAATTAACGTTACTGCTATCAAATACTGAGAGCCCATTCAAATTATAGTGGTTGTCTAAATAATGTTCTTCATGCACAAGAGCCCAGGGAAGATAATGCATTGCATTTAATTGTCATGTCTCTTTAGTTTCATTCAGTCTGCAGTAGTTCCTCAGAGTTGACCTTCATGACACTGATGCTTTTGAAGATAGCGGGCCAGTTATTTTGTAGAATGATCCTCAGTTTGTGTTTGTATGCTATTTCCTTGTGATTAGATTGAGTTAATATATCTTTGCTGGAATATCCCACAAATAATGCTCCCCCCTCCATTTCATTCAATTAGGTGGCCCATGATTTTGATCTCTCTCACTATTGGTGATGTTAAGTTTAACCACTTGATGAATGAGTTGTCTGCTCGACTTCTCCCTTGTAAAGTTACTCTTTTCCTCTCTGTAAAAATGTTTTGTTGTCGCTGGGTTTTTTGGGGGTACACACATGGTCTTGCTCTGTCACCCAGGCTGGATTGTAGTGGCGTGATTTCAGTTCCCTGCATTCTCTGCCTCCTGGGCTCAAGCAGTTCTCCTACCTGAGTCTCTCAAGTAGCTGGGACTACAGATGTGCGCCACCACGCCTGGCAAATTTTTGTATTTTTGTAGACATGGGGTTTCACCATTTTGACCAGGCTGGTCTCAAACTCCTGAGCTCAAGCAGTCTGCCCTCCTCAACCTCCCAAATTGCTGGGATTAAAGGTGTGAACCACCGTGCCTGGCTGCTATAAAAAGTTTTTTGGGGGCTGGAGAGCAGAATGGTACTTGGAAACTATAACTACCCTGTTCCTTACAAAGTTTCTTTTTGAAAAAAATTACTGGCCAGACGTGGTAGCTCACGCCTGTAATCCCAGCACTTTGGGAGGCCAAGGCAGGTGAATCACCTAAGGTCAAGAGTTCGAGACCAGCCTGGCTAACCTGGTGAAACCCCATCTCTACTACAAATATAAAAAAAATTAGCCGGACATGGTGGCAGGCACCTATAATCCTTGGGAGCTGAGGCTGAGGTAGGAGAGTTGCTAAAACCTTGGGGGAAGAGGTTGCAGTAAGCCAAGATCATGCCACTGCACTCCAGCCTGGACGATAGAGCAAGACTCTGACTCAAAAAAAAAAAAAAAAACAGAAAGAAAAAGTTACTGTAATAGTTTATTCATTTAGTTTTGAATGGACTCATGATTGCCTTTTTTATTCAGTGAATTATACCTTATTATCACTTTTTTTTTTAATGTGGAAAAATGTAAATAACATAAAATTTTTTCTTTTTGTTTGTTGAGACAGGGTGTCACTATGTTGCCCAGGCTGGGTGAGCCCAGTCCTTCAACCTCAGCCTTTCAAGTAGCTGAGATTACAGCATACTCTACCACACCTGGCAAATTTATTATTTTGACCATTTTTTGTGTGTGTGTAGTTCACTGTCAATGAGTATATTCACAGTGTTGTCATCTGTTTTTTGATGTTCAAATTGTCTCAAATTTGACCAATAGGATCCCCCTTGAGATTTTCTCATCATTGTTTTAGCACTTCCTTGTTCTCTGGCAAAACATGATAGCCCAGGTTCATCTTTTACTTTAATCTGCCCCCCCCCCCGGGAATTAGTCACTTCTTAAAGGAGCATGGTATTTCAAAAACTTTTAAAGGGGAAATGTGGTTAACAAATGATGATTTCGTCATAGATAAATGTGTTGCTATATTGGGACTGTTTCCATTTCCTCCTGGTGGACAGAGCTAGGGAGTATGTGTTTGTGTGTGCGTGTGAACACACACACTTGGCATCTATATTTCTATATCTGTCTGTATATTTTGAATATGATCAGTTCACATCAGTGTATCTGGATTTAATCTAACTCCATAGGGTTCATTTTAGCTTTCTTCTTTTCTGTATTTATAGCACTTTATTCTGACAGTAAGAAACCTGTTTCTCATTATCTTTAACATCTTTGTTTCCATTATTATTGCTTCACTTATTTAATATTTCTGTCTCTGTATAACCAACTGCCTGTCTCTACCTTCCTTTCCACAGATATTCTTCTCCTGCTGTGGCTCTGATACTGCATGCTAGGTGGTTGTTCTGTAAGAACAGACTCCTCCTCATCCACTTTTGGGTTCAGATGTCAACATTTTATTGTAGGAGGTAGGACATGAGTAATAATTGTCAATGTTTTCTTTTTCTTGCAATTGCTTTTTGTAGCCCTGGATGCTCGCCTAGAAGTTGGACTTGAACAGCAAGCAGAACTCATGTTGAAAATGATGTCTACCCTGGAAGCAGATTCCATTTTACAGGCATTAACAAATACATCTCCTACGTGTAAGTAAAATTACCATTTTTAGAGTATTGAGGTGAATGATTCAATTCTTCATCATTTTCAGGTGGATTCATCAAGGACAGATTTTTAAATTCCATGATGTGAGTCTGAGGGGACTTAGTATGTAGCACTTTCCCGGCTCCAAGTTACCTGCAAGTTGAAAACTAAGACAAAGGATTAACAAATGCAGGGAGTGTCATGCAGAATACCTCCGTGTAGTGCTCTCAGTTCAGTGTAGAAACCTCCACTGTATTTTGTGGAGATTTTTTGTTTACTGTATTGTTGTAAGGTTAAAATTCCTATGGAAGCCTGCATACCTGCCTGTGAGTTCATTGCACTATTCCAAATTTATGATGAAATAGATTTTTTTATAGTAACATCTTTATCATCCTTAAAGACTAGGATAGAGGATATAGTGTAGGATGACAGCCAAATAGACCTGTTAACTGAACGCCAGAATTGAGAGGATTTACTACCTAATAACCTACAGAAAAGAAAGGCCAACTTTTTCGTAAAGGACTAATAGTAAATATTTTAGGCTTTGCTTGCCATATGGTGTGTACTGAAACTACTCAACTCTGACTTGGTTGCAGGAAAACAGCCATAGATGATATGTAAATGAATGGGCATGGCTGTGTTACAAGAAACAGGTAGCCTGCAAGAGCTGGCCATCCCGTTATGGTTTGCTTTCCTTGATGAGGTTTACGCAAGTCTGGAACTAGATAGACCTCAGGGGAGTACAGTTGAAATAGCACTGTGTTTTTCAAGGACAGATTGGGGAGCAGTGCTGAGAAGAGGGTGCTGGTTTTTGTTTTCTTAGGCCTGCATATTGCTTCACCTTCTCTAGGGCAGAGTGAAGAAGGGGTAGAGATAGTAGGTAGAACCCAATAAAATTACAGATACTTCTCTTATGGAGAATTCACAACCCATTTCAACAGAGAAATTAGAATTTTAAGATCTTCCTTATGTTAAATTGAATTCTTTCAGTCTGCAATCTTCATTTGTTTCTTGCTTTAGAGGGTATCAAAGGAAGGGAAAAAGGAAAAACAGAAGGAATGGTCTAGTGTTCTATAATCTTAGTATTGGTACACAAATATTCTTGTATCTTATCTCCCAGGCAATGTGGGGATCCCTTTTGTAGGGTCCAGTGTCTGCATGATTAGAGATAACTCAGTACTGCCCAAAGCAGCCCTTTTCTTTGTTAGACATTTCTTATTTAAAACTACTTATTAGAATATCTTTTTGTAATTCTACTGAAAGGATATTTGAAAAAAAAAAGAATAAAAAAGAAAATCTGTTTGAAATTGGTGTATCCTCTTTATAGTCTATCTTTTGATTATCCTCTGCACAGCTGTCTCTCTTTTTAGTATAATAATAAAATAAGGCTCTAAATATATGATAAAGCTCTTAGTGTCCTTGTATTTCTCTGGTTCCCATGAATATATTCTCATTTAATTAGTTTCGTATGTAACCTGGGCATCAGAACTTCTGAAAGCTCCCCAAATGATTCTAATCTATAGTCATTGTTAAAGATGATTAAATTAGAATCTAGATTATTCTAAAACTGCCTTATCAGTAATAGTCAGGAGTCTTATTTCTTTCCCTTTACTTTCCCTCCTTTATTAATTGGAAAAAAAAATGCAAATAAAAATTGCTAGAAAAGGTTCTTTGCCTTTTTTTATTGGTTGAGTCCTATGAACTTGGGAACTTCTCTCTTTGGTCATTGTCTTTTTTACTTTCAAGTAATGTTATAAAACCTCGTTTTTCAAATACTAAATACTGTTTTGAACCATTCTAAAGAATGCAGTTTTGATTTTTAAAAACAATTTAACCTATTTATACATATGAATAACCAGTTAACACATATCCTGATACTTTATGTATACAATTATACTTGTGTTTAATTTTCAGTATCACAGTCTCCCACTGGAACAGATGATTCCCTTCTAGGGGGTTTACAAGCAGCAAACCAAACCAGCCAGCTCATTATACAGTTATCATCTGTCCCAATGTTAAATGTTTGTTTCAACAAACTTTTTTCCATGCTTCAAGTCCATCATGTTCAGGTATGACTTCAGGAGAAATGGCGTATTTTTACATATTAACGTTAGCCTGGTAAAAAATGAAACTAACTGGGAAGTTCATTCTAAACCTGTCAGGGATGAGTTCTTTATTACATTCAGTTGGAAAAACATTAGAAATATTTTGATTACCGAAGTAATCACAGTTTCTCAATGATGGACCACTGATAATTTTAATGATTTTAAGCTTCAGTACTTTAATTCCTACTACGCATACACACACCTGTGATTTAGAGATGTGAATCACAGGGCATGGTAGTTTGAGTTTGTAGTCCTAGCTACTCAGGAGGCTGAGGCAGAAAGATTGCTTGAGGCCAGGAGTTCGAGACCAGCTCGGGCAGCAAAACACTAGATCCTGTCTCTAATAAAGTAAAAAAATTAACCAGGTGCAGTAGCACATACCTACAGTTCCAACTACTTGGGAGGCTGAGGTGGGAGGATGGCTTGAGGCCAGGAGTTCAAGATATAGCAGACCTGGTCTCAAAGAAAATAAAATGACTTGAATCACCTGTTTTAATTTAGAAGAACCTTTTTATGAGGTAGTTTATAAATTTTAATTCAGGTAAATTTTGTTTCTTCAAGAATTTTAAGATGTGTTTGCTGATCAACTAGTTAACTAGAAGATGCTTTTAAGTGTGAAGAAGAAGTGTTTAATAGAAAAGGTTATTTACTCATGACAAGAATTTAAACATAAGATTTTTGTTTAAATTGTGTTTCATAATATAATAGGTACATTTTTCTCCTGTCAATTTTCATTCTTTTTCAGTTGGAGTCACTTCTCCAATTGTGGCTCACACTGAGCCTGAATTCTAGTTCATCTGGAAACAAAGAAAATGGAGCAGACATATTTTTATATAATGCTAATAGAATACCTGTCATTTCATTAAATCAAGGTAAGATTTATTAGGAGAAAAATCATTATAGTCTAAATAACAAGCTTAAAAGGTAATTATTAGGTTAAAATATACCTAATCTTTGTCATTAAGTGTTATAACATTCTAGTGGGGAAAAAGCAGAATACCTTTTTAAAAAGATGCACTGACTTACTGATTAGCAGGAAAGATACAGGGAGACCTTGCTGAGAATAGAAGACTGTTACTCTCTGGTCTGTGGTATGCCTGTATGCAACTAAAATTTACAATGTTCTGTTACTCTTTTATATTTTCTTGAAGTTTTGTCTGATCTGTCAAAGCAGGTTGGTTTATTATTTTTCATTTTTTAAAACTGTGAGTTAGCCCCTGGAGGAATTAGTCAGCTGGAGAAACTTGTCAGTTTCCTGTAGAAGTTGTGTGTGTTTCTTGGCAAATATAAGAGTGTGGGAATGGTGGTAGTAAAATAATACAACAGGAAAAGAATTAGCCTTCAGCTCTAGCTACAGGAATCTATTTTAGTTATATTTAAAGAAAAATAAAAATGAGAATCTGTTCCTGATGCTTTCTTCCTTGAGTGGTGCATCCTGTAGCTTGCTTGGCTCTTACACAGTGAGTCTTCCAATGTTAGTGCCAGCCCCACTGGGTCATGGGTTCTACTTACATCTGCACTGTCTCAGCACCAGCCAACGCTTCTTTAATTGATAGGTTTCCATCTCTTCCACTATATTATTATTATTATAAAATTTGTTTTCATCTGTTTTTAATTTTATTATGAAAAATATTAAATATATATAAAAAACAAAAGAGTAAAAAACAGTTATTCCAGCCGGGCGCGGTGGCTCAAGCCTGTAATCCTAGCACTTTGGGAGGCCGAGACGGGTGGATCACGAGGTCAGGAGATTGAGACCATCCTGGCTAACACGGTGAAACCCTGCTACTAAAAAATACAAAAAACTAGCCGGGCGAGGTGGCGGGCGCCTGTAGTCCCAGCTACTCAGGAGGCTGAGGCAGGAGAATGGCATAAACCCG
>NW_012102743.1:2040704-2042375 GCF_000951045.1 Mandrillus leucophaeus | reverse complement strand
TATCCGTTATTGTTTTCAGCTGCCGGTTTTGTAGAGTGAGGATTTTTAGTAAATTGTATTGAAGTAGAAATGCCTGTAGTTTGGAAAGTACAACAAACTGATAGTGATAACATGTCATTTCAGGTGTAGTGGGCTGAGCTTTAAACCTTATCCTAAAATGTTACTGATTCTTCACGCTTTAGTTGTATTTAATGGAGAATTCCTTTTATTTGCATATTTTGGAGACACTAAAGAGCTGATTTAAAGAAATATTGTCTTGTTTTTTAATTTATTCTTTTGACTTTTAATTCTTCATAAACATTGTTTTTCTGAAAAATATTTTCCCTTTCTCTTTTCTGCATAGCATCAATAACTAGCTTTCTCACAGTGCTAGCTTGGTATCCCAATACTTTGCTCCGGACGTGGTGCCTTGTGCTTCATAGCCTAACACTCATGACAAACATGCAGCTTAATTGTAAGTTCATAAATTTATTCATTTAAATCTCTGACATGTACTTTAGTGTTCTACTGTTGGATTCTTAAAACAGAATTTTCCAAGGAGTGGTATACTTGTCAAAGGGATTGAGTTGGCCAGATGTGGTGGCTCACGCCTGTAATCCCAGCACTTTAGGAGGCCGACACGGATGGATCACTTGAGGTCAGGAGCTCGAGAGCAGCCTGGCCAATGTGGTGAAACCCTGTCTCTACTAAAAATACAAAAGTTAGTGGTCGCCTGTAGTCCTAGCTACTTGGGAGACTGAGGCACAAAAGTCACTTGAACCTGGAAGGCGAAGTTTGCAGTGAGCTTAGATCACGCCACTGCACTCCAGCTTGGGTGATGGAGCAAGACTGTGTCTCCAATAAAAGTGATTGAGTTTTTTATTTTAACATGTCTCTTCTGAATTAGTTCTTGTATATCCTTTGTGCTTGTTTACTTTGATAATGTTCAAATCGTATTTTTACCTTTTAAAAACTTATTAAAAGAAAATTGATTGCTTTTAGAGTACAAAGGCAGGTTTTTACATTTCATCTAAGTTTTTATGTTATTCTTTTAAGATACCTTTGTACTTAAAAATGATTTATTCATTATTATATTCATAAACATACATAACTAGATTCCTGGGTTTTGTTTAATAATTTAAATAATTGCTTAGCTTTAAAATGCTATTATCTTTTTTCATTTGGAATATATTTTCCAAAAATGAGATCAAAAGCATCACTATGATACTGAAGGTGGATTTCATGCAAAGGATATTTTATTCATCTCAGAAAACTATTGTGTTACCTGTACGTTAGTTCACAGTTAACCTGTATACAACTAACATGCAGAAAGGAATAATTTTGCCACAACTTATTTTAGAAAACTCAAAAGTTTACCTGAAAAGTAGATCTCTGACTGTTTCTGGAAGGGGAAGATAGTTAGAAGAGGCTTTCCAAATGAGAGTTACGACCTAGTTATATCTTTTCTATTTGACTGTACTAAATAAGATGTACATTAAGCTTGAGGTGTTTTCACAATCAGAAGGGGGCAGAGGAGACAGATGGTAGATAGTAATCCTAGCACTTTGGGAGGCTGAGGCGGGCAACCCAATCACAAGGTCAGGAGATTGAGACCATCCTGGCTAACATGGTGAAACCCCGTCTCCACTAAAAATACAAAAAAATTAGCTGGGCGTGGTGGCGGGCGCCTGT
>NW_012102743.1:2036190-2040654 GCF_000951045.1 Mandrillus leucophaeus | reverse complement strand
GGGAGGCTGAGGCAGGAGAATGGCGTGAACCCAGGAGGTGAAGGTTGCAGTGAGCCGAGATCACACCATTGCACTCCAGCCTAGGTGACAGAGCGAGACTCCTCAAAAAAAAAAAAAAAAAAAAAAAAAAAATTGAAACCCCTTTAATAAACTGTAATTACTAGGAATATATGAATTTTCCTTGGAACTAAAAGATGCTTTTAAATACTGCATTTCCATTATTTCATTGTTCATTTCTTAAGAGGTTTTTAAAAAATGTTTTATAGCTGGTTCCAGCAGTGCCATTGGAACTCAGGAGAGTACTGCTCATTTGTTGGTTTCAGATCCAAACCTTATTCATGTATTAGTGAAATTTCTTTCTGGCACCAGTCCACATGGAACAAATCAACACAGTCCACAGGTAATGTAATGTTTAGCCTGGGATATGCCCAGACTATTCAATAAACAGTATTTGTAATGTAAAGCTATGTAATTTTTTAATTGCTAAAGTATTAAATAATAGCCTTTTATATATCAATATAATAAAAAAGGTTTTGTTATTTGTAGTAATCGCTATACTGACACTAAATAATAGCAGGTGGTAAGTTAACCTCTTAGAACAGTGATACTAGGTTTTCATGTAGTTACATATTTTTGGCATTAATTTTGGATAACTGGAGACATTCTGAGTAAATACTGCAAAGGTAGAGAAACGTTTCAAAAATTTTGGAATCAAAATACATTTTAATATGTCATATTTGATTACTTCCATCAAGATTATCAATTTACCTTAAACGTTTTATGATGTTAATGATTTTGCTTAGCAAAAAATAACAATATTGCTCAGGGCTTATAAACATTTTCTGTTTCACTGTAAATTTTCCTTTATATCAGTTTAATTTCTTGTTATGTTATACTGCTTCTGTGTAAATATTTCTACTTCATTATATTTCTTTTAAAGTAAAAATATATTTAGCATTTAAACATCTTTTAAAATCAAGGTTATTCAAGATTATCTTGCAAGTTTATCATTTTAAAATTCTTGGATTTGCTGCCAGATAAATTCTGATTTAGTTGTCCTCAACAGTCCAGTTTTTCCTATTAATTCATTTATTCGGTGTTTAAGAGGCTTCTATGTGCTTATTCTAGCTACTAGAGATACAGTATTTACCAAGATCAAATATCTGCCTTCATAGAACTTTAGTCAATACTCTAATACTTAATATATTTTAATTTTATATGTCTTAATAAAATAAATGAGACAAGGAACAAGTAAGAGAGAGAAAACTAACTTACAATTAGATTGGGACAGGGTTTTGGTAGGGGCAGAGACATGTTATCAAGTGATTATTATACTTAAAGATTGATTGAATTTGTAACAGGAAGACTCCTCGGGATCACCAACTCTGACTTAATTATTTTACATGTAAGAAAACATGCATCAGCTACATTGCCCCAAATTACATAACTAGTTATTGGTATAGCTAGGTGTCAGTGAACAAGGCATTGCAAAAAATAATATTTTCCTTGTTTTTTAATAAAAGACAGGAGGAAATAACTTTTTAAAACTTTTTAAGTTGTTGAAGATTGAGCTTTCCTACTGATATCTTGGTTTTGTATAGGAAGTTTTGATAAGAAAGCTATGATTTGTATGCTCAGTATCAGAAATTAACTTTATTTAACTCTAAAATAGTTTGGAGGATTATGTTCTGTTTTATTTTTCCAGAGCTCCTCCAAGGTTTTATGAATTGTTCATCAAGCCAAATTAGGATCAAGTAAAATAATATGTAGAAGTGTTAGAGCACATTCCAAAATGTACTTCAGGTTACTTAGTGCAGTGTTCACTATCATTTCTTTCATTGATGAGTTAGAAGTTTGGGGAAGCAGTTTTTTTTTTTTTTTTTTGACTTGGTATAAATTTATTTTTATTTAGTTTTTGTTTTGTTTTTCACTTAGCTTAATGCTTGCTTTGCTAGTTGTTAGAAACATGACCTTTTATGGATCATTTTACCTCTCTGCTCCTGAGTTATTTGATTTTGAAATGGGATAATTAAGAAAGTTATTTGTGAAAATCTATGTTGAAGTTATTTATACTCTAGAAAGCATTATAAAAGTATGTATTGTGTAATTCAGGTGAACTTTTTTCAGTATTGAGTTCAATAAACCTAATATAGTTGTGCTGTATAAACCATAATGAAGAAGTATTAACAGTATTTTTATTTGCAGTTCAAAATAAATACATCAAGACCTAAAAAATTCATTTCCTGCTATCATTAATACTTTTGCTTTTCTCCTATGAAAAGTTACAGTGTATAGCTTTTGACTTTATACCTGATAATTTTTAAATGAATGATTTTTAACATGTTATCAGTAAGCAGTTTTCAGTGAATATACATTTCTTTTCAGGTTGGTCCCACAGCTACACAAGCTATGCAAGAATTTCTTACTCGATTACAAGTGCATCTTTCTTCAACATGTCCTCAGATATTCAGTGAATTTTTGCTCAAGCTAATTCATATACTTTCAACTGAAAGGTAAATTTTTGTGTACTAATTTGTTCCTGATATAGAAGTAACATGTAATTCTCCAAATATACTTTTCTTTAACATTTGTTGGGAATTTATCTGTAAATAAATAAGCAGGAGGACAGTAGGAAGAGGGAAGGATTTACTGGTGTGTTTCCTGATCGTTTTCATTTCATTTCATTATGGTTCTCCCAAGTCCTTCTGTCTCTAATGTCTTTAATATGAAAGGAATACAGTTGACTTGCTTTTAATGGTTAATAGTTATTATAAGCTTTTTAAAAGGTGAAATTTATTTTGAAGCTATTTAAAGTTACCAGTGATTTTATATATAAGATAACCTGAAAAATAGAGCTTATAAAAGAAAATTATATACTAATCTTCTGTAGAAATTCTAAATAAATTTATTAACAAAATCAGACTCTGTTATAAGAATAAATTTTGACCATAATGGGTTGATTATTGTAATGCATGAATGTTTCAATATCATATATCTCTTATTAATGTCATTGGTTTTCATTCGATATTTCTTAAAATCCAACATTACTTTCTGATGAAAACTTTTGTTTGTTTTTTTTTTTTTTTGAGATGGAGTCTTGCTCTGTTGCCAGGCTGGAGTGCAGTGGTGCAGTCTTGGCTCACTGCAACCTCTGCCTCCTGGGTTGAAGCGATTCTCGTGCCTTAGCCTCCTGAGTAGCTGGGATTACAGGCATGCACCACCACACCCGGCTAATTTTTGTATTTTTACTGGAGACGGAGTTTCACTATGTTGGCCAGGATGGTGTCGATCTCCTGACCTCATGATCTGCCCGCCTCAGCTTTCCGAAGTGCTGGGATTACAGGTTTGAGCCACCGTGCCTGGCTGAAAACTTAATGAATTATAAAGTGTTATTTTGTTTTTGAAGTTACAATAAAACTACATGATGAACAAATTGCATGATTAATGAAACATCCGGCATGCTTGAGTATTTCAAAAAATCTCCATTAATATAAGGAATAGGGCTGGGCTCAGTGGCTCACGCCTGTAATCCCAGTACCTTGGGAGGCTGAGGTGGGGAGATCGCTTGAGCCCAGGAGTTTGAGAGCAGCCTGGGTGGTGTGGGTATACACCTGTAATCCCAGCTACTGTGGAGGCTGAGGCAGGAGATTGATTGAACTAGTGGAGCCCAGGAGGTGGAGGCTGCTGTGAGCCCTGATTGTGCCACTGTGCTCCAACCTGGGTGACAGAACAACACTCTGTTTCAAATAAATTAATGATCAGGAATAAGTCAGTAGTGGCTCTTGCCACTTTTTCGTCTAATTTTATTCAAATAAACAATATTTATACATACTTTGTGAGGATTTTGTGAAATTTTGAATGACATAAATAGAATCACCTGAGCAGTAAAGATTAGTCACCATTTGTTTTATTTTTCTTTTAACTAGGCTTTTTAATTTTAACTCTGCAGGCTTTAGCATAGTCTGATCCACAGAGTTCACAACAGTGGAGATTTTCATACTAAACTTTTAATACATTTGCTCTAACATTTTTTAAAGGATTATTAATCTTGTTTGTAGTTGAGTCACATCTAATATTTAAGCAGAGATGTTTTGAGGTTTATATGCCACAAAAACTGCTTAGGAATTTTCTCCACCTCACTTCACCCCACATATACCCAGTACATTTCCATGGCCTAGTTTAATAGGGTCCACAAAGCTGTGGCCCAAGAAGAATGTTAGTTTATGTTTGTTTTTAATAAAGGCTCTGGTATTCCGTGAAAGATCCAGCAGCGCTTTAGTTAGATTAATGATATACATTGAAAGAAATACTCAGTATAAAGAAGGCATTCAGTTTTATCAGATGTTTTGCAAATGCTATCTATTGGTCTTCGGACTCTGTTTTCACTTTATTAAGTATCCTTCAAAAAGCAGAAGTTTTAAAATTCTAGATATAATCTAAATTGTCAACGTCTACATATTTTTT
>NW_012102743.1:1954303-2035634 GCF_000951045.1 Mandrillus leucophaeus | reverse complement strand
CCAGGCTGGAGTGCAGTGGCCGGATCTCAGCTCACTGCAAGCTCCGCCTCCCGGGTTTACGCCATTCTCCCACCTCAGCCTCCCAAGTAGCTGGGACTACAGGCCCCCACCACCACACCCTGCTAATTTTGTTTTTGTATTTTTAGTAGAGATGGGCTTTCACCGTGTTAGCCAAGATGGTCTTGATCTACTCACCTTGCGATCCACCAGCCTCTGCCTCCCAAGGTGCTGGGATTACAAGCATGAGCCACCGCATCCCACCTTCCTATACCACTTTTTGAAAATACTTTCCTTTTTTCATTGGCTTCCCTTTGTAGTTTTCCAAATATCAATCAATGATATTTGTTTTGGTCTATGCATACACTTCTTTTTTTTTTGAGACAGTTTTGCTGTGACGCCCAGGATGGAGTGCTGTGGCGTGATCTTGGCTCACTGCAACCTCCGCCTCCTGAGTTCGTGCAATTCTCATGCTTTAGCCTCCTGAGTAGCTGGGATTACAGGCCCATCACCATGCCTGGCTAATTTTTGTATTTTCAGTAGAGATGGGGTTTCGCCATGTTGGCCAGGCTGGTCTCAAACTCCTGGCCTCAAGAGATCCACCTGCCTCCGTGTCCCAAATTGCTGAGTTTACAGGCGTAAGCCACCACACCCAGCCTCATTTGTTCATACAGTGTATTATATAGAATTTATGTTTTTGTCTATTTTTTGTGCATTACCTCAGTGTCTTAGTTCCCTTACAGTATTTTTTGAAATCTAGTAGCGTAGGCTCTCCACCTTTGTTCTTTTAGAGTAATTTTGGCTATTTTAATTCCTTTCCTTTTCCTTATAAATTTTATAATCAACTTATTGATTTACCAGAAAAAAATCGTTTTGAGTGAGATTGCATCATTCTGTAGATCAGTTTGGGCAGATGTATTGCTTATTTGGCTATGTCAGAGAATACAGTTAGTTTTATTTCTTCCTTTCCTATGCATATGTCTCATGGGGTTCCCCTCCCCGCTCCAGTTGTACTTTTTTGGACTTCCAGTATGCTGTTGAGTACATATGGTAAAAGTTACTCTTCCTTCTTTTTCTCAATCTTAGTATCTTATGAAACATTGTTTTTCATAATTAGATATGTTACTAGCTGGAGCTCTTTTTTAGATACGTGATAGTAAGTTGAGGAAGTTCCAGTTTGTTTCTAACTTGCTGAGACATTTAAAAAATTATGAATGTCTCTAGATTTTGTTAGATGTTTCCCTGCATCTGTTGAAATGATCATAGATTGTTTCTTCTTTCATCTGTTCATACGTTGAAGTATATTGGTGTTTTCTAAAGAGTTGGGATCTCACAATGTTGCCCAGGCTGACCTTCATTTCCTGAGTTCAAGCAAGCTTTCAGTCTCATTCTGTTCTTAGCTGGCCCAATCGGCATATGCCACTACACCAAGTTTTTTTTTTTTTTTTTTTAAACTGTCAGTTAATGTGCATTCTCAAGATAGACACCCTTGGTCATAACATATCAATCTGTTTATAACTTGCTGAATTTATTCTCTGAAAGAGGTTGTGTAATATGTGTATTGTCACTTACGTATTTGGTAGCATTTGCCATTGAAGCATCCTGTGGCTGGAGTTTTCTTTGCCCCCAAAATTTTCAACTTATTTTCTAGGTCTTGGATTATTCAGGTTTTCTCTTCTTGAGTGAGCCTTGGTAATTTTGTGAAGGAAGTATTCCTTTACATTGTTGAATTTGTTAGTTGAAATATGTATTTATTAATGTTTATAGGATCTATAGTGAATTTACTTCCTTTATTTCTGATGTTGGTAATTTTTATCTTTTTTGGGGGTCATTCTGGCTAGAAGTTCATCAATATTATTTTCAAAAAAAGCAGCTTATAGATATTTTTTCCTTTCTACTTTCTTTGAATTTAATTTGATCTTTCTGGCTTAGATAATTGATTTTAGACCTTTCTTCTTTTCTAGACCTTTCTTCTTTTCTAATACAAGCGTTTGACAATGTCAGAATTGGCCTGTATAGACTACTTACATTTAATGTAATTATTGACATGCTGGATTAAAATTTATCATTTTACCAGTTTTCTATTTATTTCATCTATTTTTGATTCCTTTTAAAAAATCTTTTTCTGTTGACTTTGAATTAAGCAACTTTTAAAATAATTTCATTTCCATTCTTATTTATAACTGAATTTTTTATTTATTTATTTTTGAGACAGCATTGGTTTGCTCTGTCGCGCAGATTGGATCATAGTGGTGCAATCTTGACTCTCTGCAACCTCCACCTTCTGGGTTCAAGCGATTTTCATGCCTTAACTTCTAGAGTAGCTGGGATTACAGGCTCCAGCTATGCTACCACACAGGGCTAATTTTTGTGTATTTTGTAGATGGGGTTTCACCAGGTTGACCAGGCTAGTCTCCACCTCCTGAGCTCAAGCAATCCACCTGGGTTACTGTCATTATAGGCGTGAGCCACTGTACCTGGCCTGTAACCGATAATTTTTCATATTAGTTGTCCTAGCTTTACAAGATATACCTTTATTTAATCACATTCTATTTTCAAATATTATTCCACTCATGTGTAATGTCAGAACTTAACAGTGTAGTTTCAATTCCTTTCTTCCATCTTTTGTGACATAGTAGTTGTGTTTTTACTGTTTATATATGCTATAAACACGCAATACTGTGCAGCCTTTTATGTATTTATATATTGCTTTGTTTTAGGCAGGCTTTTTTTGTTTGCTTGTTTGGTTTTTGAAATAGATTTTGGCTCTGTCACCCACGCTGTAGTGCAGTGGCGTGATCGCGACTCCCTGCAACCTCCGCCTCCTGGGTTCCTGCAATTCTCATGCTTCAGCCTCCTCAGTAGCTGGGATTACAGGCCCATCACCATGCCTGGCTAATTTTTGTATTTTCAGTAGAGATGGGGTTTTGCCATGTTAGCCAGGCAGGTCTCAAACTCAAAAGCTATTCTTTTGCCTTAATCTCCTGAGTAGCTGCAATTAACAGTCACACGCCACCATGCCCGGCTAATTTTTGTATTTTTAGTAACAATGAGGTTTCACCATGTTGGCCAGGCCGGTCTCGAACTTCTGGCCTCAAGTGATCTGCCTGCATGGGGCTCCCAAAGTGATGGGATTACAGGCATGAGTCATTGCATCTGGCCTAATTTGTCTTTTTCTTGCTGTTAGACTGAGGGTGATGCTCTTTTCAGCATTCTGTATCTTAGGCATAAGCAGAATTTGAAGAGCATTCAATTTTGATACATAAGAATAATTTGAATCTTAATTTTTATGTGTCATTATCAGTAGGGAATGTTTACAATAGCATTATTTGAGAATGGAAAAAATTATAACTCATTTCATTATAAGAAGTGCCTTGTGATTTTGAAGTGTTTTTTTCTGTAGCTTCAAAATCACTTCCGTATATACTTGTCCCTTAGTTTTGTATTTGGAAGGAAGGTTGTTTTTGAGTGTGTCTAAAATGGAGTCAAGAACAAGAATTCCAAAAGAGATGGAAACTATTATCTACCTAATGAAATAGTGAATACCAAGAACTTGTTTAACTTCCTTATATTGTGATAAGTTACTGCTTTCAGAACTACTTAAAATCGTTTAATTTTTAATCCTCTCTCTTATAGTATCTCTCTCTCTCTGTCTCTCTGCAGGGGTGCTTTCCAGACAGGCCAAGGACCTCTTGATGCCCAAGTGAAGCTCTTAGAATTCACTCTGGAGCAGAATTTTGAAGTCGTTTCAGTTAGTACTATTTCTGCTGTGATAGAATCTGTTACATTTTTAGTGCATCACTATATCACTTGCTCAGACAAAGTAATGTCAAGAAGTGGATCAGATAGCTCCGTGGGTGCTCGAGCATGCTTTGGGGGACTCTTTGCCAACCTGATTCGTCCAGGTGATGCAAAAGCAGTTTGTGGCGAAATGACAAGGGATCAACTCATGTTTGATTTGTTAAAACTTGTTAACATTTTAGTGCAGCTGCCTCTTTCAGGCAATAGGGAATACAGTGCAAGAGTGTCTGTGACCACAAATACAACAGATAGTGTTTCAGATGAAGAAAAAGTCTCAGGAGGCAAAGATGGCAATGGAAGCAGTACCAGTGTTCAAGGATCGCCTGCATATGTTGCTGACTTAGTCTTAGCCAACCAACAAATTATGAGCCAGATTTTGTCTGCTCTGGGCCTGTGTAATAGCAGTGCCATGGCAATGATAATTGGTATGTATTGAGAATATTAATCTTACCGTTGTCTCTGGTACTATAATTGTTTTTTTTTGTAAGCAATATATGGATTCATTCTCTTTTTACTTTGTAGTGTAAAACTGCTTTAAGCTTTTCATGACTGATTTTTATTGGTGTGAGGACTTTTGTATAGGGGCTTCAATTAATGAATTAAAGTGAAATATTGAAAAATGTTATGTCAATTTGGTTTTTTTTTTTTCTTTTTTATTGAGATGCCTCCCAGGTTCAAGCAATTCTCATGCCTCAGCCACCCAAGTAGCTGCAACCATAGGTGCTTGCCACTACACCGGCTAATTTTTTTTCTTCCCTTCCACAAGACAGAGTCTTGCTCCCAGGCTAGAGTACAATGATGCGATCTCAGCTCACTGTAACCTCTGCCTCCCAGATTCAAGTGATACTCCTGCCTCAGCCTACTGAGTAGTTGGGATTACAGGCGTGTACCACCATGCCCCTCCTGGTTTTTTTGTTTGTTTTTGTTTTTTTTTTGAGATGAAGTCTTGCTGTGTTGCCCAGGCTGAAGTGCAGTGGCGTGATCTCGGTTCATTGCAACCTCCACCTCCTAGGTTCAGGCAATTCTTGTGCCTCAGCCTTTCGAGTACCTGGGATTACAGGCATGTGCCACCATGCCTGGCTAATTTTTTGTATTTTGGTAGAGATGGGGTTTCGCCATGTTGGGCAAGCTGGTCTCTAACTCCTGACTTCAGGTGATCTTCCCACCTCAGCCTCCCAAAGTACTAGGATTACAGGTGTGAGCCACTGCACCCTGCTAATTTTTTTTTTTTTTTGTAGAGACGGGATTTCACCATGTTAGCCAGGCTGATCTTGAGTTCTTATTTCACATCATTTTGTGTTAAAGACAAGTATTATTTGTTCACATTTGCTTTGAAAATAAAATGTAAAATTTTATTCATACTGTAACATTTTCTGTGACACATATCAGTGTTAAATTTATATGCTGTTGCTTAACTTTTTTACCTCTTTGAATGTTAATACATTACATTAAATTTTTAAAATAATTGAACATCTGTATACTGTGGCAAAATCCATTTCTAATATATTTTTACCTGGTGGTATATTTTTCTTTGTCAGTGTATGGGAAACAGCCATATCTTCCTTTTGATTAGATTAAAAAGAATAGTTACATGCTGGTTTTACTTATTTTTCTGTTTATGTCCTCTCTTGACGTATATAGCTAGTATGTAGAGTGATGTTCTCAGTCATGTAACAGAACAACCTATTTTTATTGTTGGTGATATAGAGGTATCTCATGTAAGAAGCTAGCCATAAACCATGCTCTACTGAATATTGTCATTGATATTTTAGTCTCCAGGAGTCCGTTCGGGTTATGTGTAGAGGGTATAAACAGCTGTTATATGTTAATTCTTCAGCAGTTTTGGAAAAAATGGCTTTTCAGCTTCTATATTTTAATTATTATTTGTTTTCACCATGTTGGCCAGGCTGGTTTTGAACTCCTGATGTCAGGTGATCCACCTGCCTCAGCCTCCCAAAGTGTTGAGATTACAGGCGTGAGCCACTACGCCTGGCTGGATATATATACTTTTAATCTTTTAATGTGGAATCTTTTATTTTTCCTAGGAGCAAGTGGATTACATCTCACTAAACATGAAAACTTTCATGGTGGGTTGGATGCTATATCAGTTGGGGATGGATTATTTACCATACTGACAACCCTTAGTAAAAAAGCTTCTACAGTCCACATGATGCTGCAACCAATTTTAACATACATGGCCTGTGGATATATGGGCAGACAAGTAAGTTCAAGCCAACAACAGTTGCAGTGATTCAAATAAATTTCTGGCAATGTAAGTGGAAAATTATAGCACAGAGACAAATAAGTGTATTTATTATATATTGGACAGTGAAAAGCATCAGTGCAAGAGGGCTATGGATTATTAATAAAAGTTGGAGAATAAAGTTTCTTTGAAGTGGTATTTTCAGAGATGACCACAGTAATACAAGAGTAAAACATTTATTGTGTCTCAAGAAGTTCTTCTCTTTTTCCTAAAAATAGCATAGTGTAATACTGAGGTGTTCTCCATAGATGTTACGTAAGGAGATGTAATGTGAAATTTTTTGAAATTTATGTTGTGTATTCAACTTTTTTTTTTCCCCCTTTAAAAGAGATTAGGCTAATTAAAGAAAATAGGTTACAAAATTTTTCCTTTTTGTATTTCGTTTTTACAAATGAAATTATAGGAATCAGATTATTTTACTTTCTTGTCCATTTCCCATTTTGAAATGCAGATATTAGAACAATTTTTGTTGTCTTCTATATAGCAGTGTATAATTATCATTTTTGTAAACATTTGTTGAATGTGTATATTTCTCTATTAGAAAATACAAAGGTACTTTAGATGGTTAAAATTTTAAATGAAATTGGTATCTAAATGCACATAAAGGGAAAAGATAATGGATGAAGACAGATGCTTTAAAAAATTAAAATCTGAGTTGAGGAAGATGGTTTTTTCTTATTCAGGTAAGATTTCTTATGTATTTTGGCAGACATTTTGTATTTAGTGTATTTAAGGCTGTCAGGTTACAAAAATTAACTAGAAAGGAATATTACATGCACTGAGTTTAGTTCTTATTCGCAGGAGTGTATAAAGTCATAATACACATATTTCATTTTTTAGGGCTCTCTTGCTACTTGCCAGTTATCTGAGCCATTATTGTGGTTCATTTTGAGAGTATTGGATACTAGTGATGCCTTGAAAGCATTTCATGATATGGGTAAGCTAATATTTCAGTAACTATCATTTAAGTGTAGTTATGTGATAGTATGTTACATTTTCATTTTTGTAGTCTTTTGTGGAAGTTTACTTTTGATGTTGAACCATCTGTCCTGATATTGATTTCATTACTTATTCTTTATAATTTAGGTGGTGTTCAGCTCATATGCAATAATATGGTCACTAGTACAAGGGCTATTGTGAACACTGCAAGAAGTATGGTATCAACTATTATGAAATTTCTTGACTCTGGTCCAAATAAAGCTGTTGACAGCACATTGAAAACAAGAATACTAGCTTCTGAGCCTGACAATGCTGAAGGGATTCATAACTTTGCACCCCTTGGTAAGAAAAGTGTTATTAAATCTTATGTGAATTTATTCAGTTTATTAGCTGGTATGAAACAAAATTAGTTGAAGTCAGTTAATGATATCATATATTGCTATTTTAATTACAAACAGTTTATTTTAGAGGTAGTGGATAGCTCGGCATTCTACTTACGAGAGGGAATTTTGTATTTGTTTTGAGATGGAGTTTTGCTCTTGTTGCCCAAGCCAGAGTGCAATGGCACGATCTCGGCTCACTGCAACCTCCGCCTCCTGGGTTCGAGCAATTCTCCTCCCTCAGCCTCCTGAGTAGCTGGGATTACAAGTGTCTGCCACCATGCCCAGCTAATTTTTGTGTT
Organism: Mandrillus leucophaeus; assembly: GCF_000951045.1. Classification (NCBI taxonomy): domain Eukaryota; kingdom Metazoa; phylum Chordata; class Mammalia; order Primates; family Cercopithecidae; genus Mandrillus; species Mandrillus leucophaeus. The sequence continues at coordinate 2,027,952 of NW_012102743.1, read as the reverse complement.
TTTAATGGAGATAGGGTTTCGCCATATTGACCAGGCTGGTCTCAAATGCCTGACCTTAGGTGATCCGCCCACCTCAGCCTCCCAAAGTGCTGGAATTACGGGCTTGAGCCACCACGCCTGGCCGAGAGGGACTGTTTTAACAGTTCTTTAGCAGTAAAGTTTGTTTTTATTTGTGAGTCAAAATAGAAGCACAATTTAAGAAACTAAATAGAGATTCTTCAGTAAGTTTTCTCTGTAAATGTTAATCGATTTTAAATCTCATTTTCCTTCTTAAAGTGGTACTATGTTTTGTTTTGTTTTGTTGTGAGAGAGTCTCACTCTGTCACCTAGGCTGGAGTGCAGTGGCGCAATGTCTGTTCACTGCAACATCTGTCTCCCGGGTTCAGGCAATTCTCATGCCTCAGCCTCCTGAGTAGCTAGGATTACGGACATGTGCCACCACACTGGCTGTGTGTGTGTGTGTGTGTGTGTGTGTGTGTGTGTGTGTTTAGTAGAGACGGGGTTTCACTGTGTTAGCCAGGATGGTCTCGATCTCGTGTGTGTGTGTGTGTGTGTGTGTGTTTAGTAGAGACGGGGTTTCACCATGTGGTCTTGAACTTCTGGCCCCAAGTGATCCCCCACTTCGGCCTCCCAAAGTGTTGGGATTACAGGTGTGAGCCACTGTGCCTGGCCTTAAAGTGGTACTATCTTTTTTAAAAGTTTTGAATTTAGGTATTTACTTTTTTATCCAGTTTACGTAGTTTCTTTTTAATTTTTCTTTTCATATTTCTAAATCATAGACATTGACATCTTAGAATAAAGATGATTATTTTAAAGGTGGAGATATATTGGACATTGTTTTTTACTTAGTTAGAAAATTATGGAGCTATGTTTATTGCTGTATCTTTAGTTTTCATGTATCGTATGAGTATAAAGTAGACAGCAGTTAATAATGAACTTGTCACCTTGCCAGTTGACAGGATTTCCTAATGTTTTGTGAATACCTCTACAGTCATGCTTAGGATACTAAGTACATTACCAGCATCAGTTGTTCATGTTTTCAATTAATTTTTCTAGTTTAATTTTATTCATATAGATTTTAAAGCTTTGTTATGTTTCTTTTACAAGTTCTTATTTTATGTAAAATATCTTCTCTAGGTACAATCACATCTAGCAGTCCTACTGCCCAGCCAGCTGAAGTGCTATTGCAGGCCACACCTCCTCATAGAAGAGCTCGCTCTGCTGCTTGGTCCTACATCTTTCTTCCAGAGGAGGCTTGGTGTGACCTTACCATTCACCTTCCCGCAGCAGTGCTGCTTAAGGAGATACATATCCAGCCTCATCTTGCATCTCTTGCAAGTGAGTAATATTTTATAAAGAAGCAACATGAGAGCAGACTTTAATTTAGAAACATTTGAAAATAAAAATATTTAGTAAGCAGAAATACACTTAGGTGTGATTACCAGAGTGTGTAACTTCTGAACAGTTTTTAGTGAAATAATTAATACTACCAAGTCATTTTAGTGGAAATGACTGTTAACCTCAGACAAAAAGATTATGTGATGAAGTCTAAACAAATATGTTCCAGTTATATATTATTTTGCTTTCTCTTTTCTCTCAAATTTACTAAGCCTCAGTATTAAGCTGAAATGAGTTTATTACACTCCCATTTTTTACCATGTTAGTTTTTTCAGCCCGGATCTCAGTCCTAGCCTTGTAATATGAAATTAGCATAGATTTGTGTGCCTGCCCTCCAACTTCTTTAGAAGATAACTATCTTTTTGAATAATACTATATTTTGACTACTTCAGTGTGATTTTAAGATTCATACTGTGTTTGTTGTAATATGTCAGTATCCTTGTAATGTTGTATTGTTTATTTGATGCATGTTCATTGAATACATTTTATTGAACTTTGTAAGGCAAATAATTCAAAATAATTTTTACAAAATATTATCACTTAAGAGCACGAACTCTTTCAGGTATTTATAAAGAATATGAAATAGTCATTTGCTTTTTTTTTTTTTGAGGCAAGGTCTCTGTTACACATGCTGGAGTGCAGTTTTGATATCTCAGATCACTGTAGCCTTGACCTCTGAGGCTCAAATGATCCTCCCATCTCAGCCTCATGTATAGCTGGGACTACAGGCGTGTACCACCATGCCTGGCTAAATTTTTGTGTTTTTTTGTAGAGACGGGGTTTTGTTATGATGCCTGGGCTGAAGCGATCTATTTGCCTTGGCCTCCCAAAGTGCTGAGATTACAGGTGTGAGCTACTGTACCCAGCCCATTTTGTATTTTATATGGTTCACAAATGCTTTCAATATAGTTATAATTTTGCCAGAATTGTTTAAATTAATACATATGCTTACATTTATGGATTGATTCTCATTGCTATCAAATATCACTCAATAATTGCATGAGGAGCTATGGGAAATTTTGTAGATTCCTGGCATCTTTGGAGAAAACAGTTTTTTTCTATGTATTTGCAAGATTAGACTGATATAGCTTAATTACTTGTGGCATCCACACTCCTTAGATAAAAAACAGATAATATAAAGGTAGAAGGAAAATATGCTAATACAGAGTGTTTTAGGAGGTCAAAAATAACTATATTAAAAGGCAAAATATAAGTCAATATAAGACTTACACAACCTCTAAAATTGGAAAGTGATTGCTTTTATTTGGAAAGCAGAGGAGTTAGTCATAAGTGGTGGCTTTTGAAGTTCAGCTGGATTTTGCACATGGGAATTGAAATAGGAAGCGTATTACAAAGGGGGAACTCCTGTGAAAAATTAATTGGTTTAAGTGTTCCCTACTTAAGTGTTCTTGATTAAGAAATTTGGTTTTATTATTGGATTAGAGCAGAAGTTGAAAATATGTTGTGATATAGTGGAAATAACAGTCTTTAGAAGCAAACATGAACTTGAATCTAAGGTGTGATATTTGTTCCTGTGGGAGTGTGCATTACTTAATCTGTTTTTACTATGTCGGCTTGTGTAAAATGTAGGTAATACTTTCCTCAAAAGGATCTGAAGTGTAAATTTCAAAATTAAGTTGACTGTCTAGTAATCAGTGTAAAGCTGGCATGTAATTCCTTCTTATTTTACCACTGAAATTAAAAATAAAACCAAATTTCAAAGGCTTTAGTTGACATATATTTATTATATGGGGTTCCATGTTAAGCTAGAAAGAAATAATTTTCTGGTAGTAGTTTCAGTTGTTTGTTCACTGGGGACTCCTTAAATTTCAGCAAGAATTGATTTTTTAAAAAGTCCTGGCCAGGCACGGTGGCTCACGCCTGTAATCCCAGCACTTTGGGAGGCCGAGGCAGGCAGATCACGAGGTCAGGAGATGGAGACCGTCCTGGCTAACACAGTGAAACCCCGCCTTTACTAAAAATACACAAAAAATTAGCCGGGTGTGGTGGCAGGCGCCTGTAGTCCCAGCTACTCGGGAGGCTGAGACAGGAGAGTGGCGTGAAGCCAGGAGGCGGAGCTTGCAGTGAGCCAAGATCACGCCACTGTACTCCAGCCTGGGCGACAGAGACTCCTCCTCAAAAAAAAAAAAAAAAACCCCAAACAACCAAAAAAATCCCGTGGATATTTGGTTTAATTTGAAAAGGAGACTGGGCGCAGTGGCTCACATCTATAATCCCAAAAGTTTGGGAAGCCGAGGCAGGTGAATCACTTGAGGTCAGGAGTTCGAGGCCAGCCTGGCTAACATGGCAAAACCCTGTCTCTACCAAAAGTACAAAAAAATCCCTAGATGTGGTGGCACCTGCCTGTGGTTCCAGCTACTGTGGAGGCTACGGCAGGAGAATCACTTGAACCTGGGAGGCGGAGGTTGCAGATAGCTAAGATCGCACCACTGCACTCATTGCAGCCTGGGCAACAGGGCAAGACTGTCTCTCAAAAAAAAAAAAGGCAATTTCTAAACTCAGCTGTGAGGTTAAACTCAATGTTTAAAAAATATCACAATCTAGTAGTAATATAATAATTGGTAGAAAAACAAGTTTTGTTACATTTTCCCCCCAAATTATTTAAAACAGTAAACCATAGCATATTAATCAAATGTAGTTTCATATTATTTGTGATAATTTAGAGTAAAGTAGAAATGATGATATAATTACCTATTTGTCTGATTTTATTCATAGGGAGCATCAGGTACATGTGCTTCACACATCTTTGGTTCCTCTTTTTTTAGGTGAATATTAGGCTGTTTAATTTTTATTGTAGATCAAATATTTTGAGTTGAAAAGTAGCTCCAACATTAATTATGGTGAAAGTCATTGTCGAACTATATTTTGTTGTATACATTTTCTTTTTACAAGTTCATGATGAATACAATTGTGAAAGCTGCTATTTTCCTGGGATTTTTAACAAACTGTTCAATCTAGTTTACTTTGTCTGTTGTGATGATTCCGTTTTATTTTTATAGCCTGCCCTTCCTCAGTGTCTGTTGAAGTAAGTGCAGATGGGGTAAATATGCTACCTTTGTCCACGCCGGTTGTCACAAGTGGCCTCACCTACATAAAAATTCAGCTTGTAAAAGCCGAAGTAGCTTCTGCTGTCTGCCTTAGACTACATCGTCCACGAGATGCCAGCACATTAGGCCTTTCACAGATTAAATTATTGGGGCTCACTGCTTTTGGTACCACCTCTTCAGCAACGGTTAATAATCCATTCCTTCCATCTGAAGATCAGGTATCTAAAACAAGGTATGTTTTGTTTCCTATTATTTAAAAAAGCTTTCTGTCCTTTTTTTTGGAGGGGGGGGCAGGGTTGGGAGATAGGGGGCTTACTTATTTTGTGGATTTTTTTCTTTTATAGGTCTTAGGAAGGTCTTTGTTCCATAGGTATCTATATAATACAATTTTATTAGGTGTAATAGAGACAGTTTTGTGGAAACAGAATGCTGACACTGATTAAAATTAAGGTGTATGTATGTTTAGTCTTTGAGATGATCTGTATACTACATGTAGGTGTACATTCTAATTTTATGGCTTGTAATTTTTTGTATCATACTCTGTTTCGGGAATTTGCAAATGCTTATGACCAGGAATGCATCTGAACCATACCAACTGACCTTAGAAACAGGGACTTAGTTTTATATGGTAATTCCTAAATGTTAGTTAACAGAAGGATTGTGTCTGAACCAAACAAACAAGGACCTCAATATATTTTTTAATCAACATTTTTCTGATAAATTTTGATGGCTGAATGTTTTATAGATGGATTTTGTTGAAAGTTTTGCCTGATAAAAATGAATTTAAGGCCTGGCACCATGGCTCATACCTGTAATCCCAGTACTTGGGGAGGCCAAGGCAGGCAGATCACGAGGTCGGGAGATCGAAACCATCCTAGCTAACAAGGTGAAACCCCGTCTCTACTAAAAATACAAAAAATTAGCTGGGCATGGCAGTGTGCAACTGTAGTCCCAGCTGCTGGGGAGGCTGAGACAGGAGAATCGCTTGAACCCAGGAGATGGAGGTTGCAGTTAGCCAAGATTCCGCCACTGCACTCCAGCCTGGGCGAGAGAGCGGAACTCCATCTTCAAAAAAAAAAGAAAAAAGAATTTAGGATTTCTATTCTCAAGGTGCTAAGACTACACAGTTTTAGAAGTCTATGATAGTAATCAGTTTATCGATATATATAATTGCATGCAAAGCAGGTTTCTGGCTGATTTCTTAAAAAAGCAAACACATACTATGAATACATGTCCTTTTGTATGTGATTTATCTTTTTGTTTGTTTTGAGACGGAGTCTTGCCCTGTCGCCCAGGCTGGAGTGCAGTGGTGCAATCTAGGCTCACTGCAACCTCCGCCTCCTGAGTTCAAACGATTCTGCTGCCTCAGCCTCCTGAGTAGCTGGGATTACAAGTGCCCACCACCATGCCCAGCTAATCTTTGTATTTTTAGTAGATAAGGGGTTTCACCAAGTCGGCCAGGCTGGTCTTGAACTCCTGATCTCGTGATCCGCCTGCCTCAGCCTCCCAAAGTGCTGGGATTACAGGTGTGAGCCACCCTGCCCAGTTGTGATTTATCTTATAGGGGAAACTTATTGTCTGTTTACTGAATTTGCAGCATTCTAAAAAACATTTCTTAGATTGTTTGGTGCTATTTGTGAAACACAACATGCTGATCTTTAAAAAGTTATGTTCTACCCGGAAATGATTTGAGCGACTTATATTGATCATACAAGTCATTTTGTATTTTCAGTATTGGATGGTTACGGTTATTACATCATTGCCTTACTCACATAAGTGATCTAGAAGGAATGATGGCAAGTGCAGCTGCACCTACTGCCAATCTGCTGCAGACTTGTGCGGCCTTATTGATGTCACCTTACTGTGGAATGCATTCACCCAACATCGAGGTTGTGCTTGTAAAGATAGGACTGCAGTCTACTAGAATTGGCCTGAAGCTCATAGACATTCTCCTGAGAAATTGTGCAGCATCAGGCAGTGATCCTACAGGTGATAATTAACTTTGATATTTGAATGTTTACGTGTCTGTAAAGTAACAGCAGTTGAACTATGCGATCTTTGTGCTGAGCTCTGTTTTGGGAATTATTTTTTCTTTTAGTTTATGTTTATCTCTTCTCTCTTCTGTCTTCTCTCTTCTCTGATGGAGTCTCACTCTGTTGCCCAGGCTGGAGTGCATTGGTGCAATCTCGACTCACTACAACCTTCGCCTTCCTAGTAGCTGGGATTACAGGCATCTGCCACCACACCCGGCTAATTTTTGTATTTTTAGTAGAGACGGGGTGTCTCCATATTGATCAGGCTGGTTTCGAACTCCTGACCTCAGGTGATCCACCCGAATTGGCCTTCCAAAGTGCTGGGATTACAGGCATGAGCCACTGCACCCAAGCTGGTTTCATTAGTTTAGAGTTTGTTCTTTGTTGTTGGAATTTATGGAAGCTTCATTTTTAATGAATAACTTTATTAAATTAAGTAAATCTTCCCATGGTTCACTTGCTTATTTAGCAAACTTTTTCTTTGGATTCTTTGTTGCAAGATTTGAATAGTCCTTTACTTTTTGGAAGACTAAATGGACTCTCTTCTGACTCTACGATAGATATTCTTTACCAGCTTGGAACAACTCAGGATCCTGGTACAAAAGACAGGTATGATTTTATTTTTCATTTAATTAAGCACACACATGCACATAATCATGCTGTAGTGAATGTTTCTGACAGTTTTTCCTTAGATGATCTCATAAAAGACAATACTGTTATATATTGTATGTTTACCATATGCCTCACACGATGTGACTTCTGTAAGTTTTCATGAACATTAAACATACATTTATATATATTTGGACATACTTTAAGCAAATTTGAACTTAAATAGAATTCTTAGTTAATATTGCTTTTGAGGAATGGAATAAAACATATTTTTAAGTTGGCTATGCTGTGAAAATAACCTTGTACAGTGATGGTATCAGAGTCATACTATTTTAGGTAGTACTTAATATGTGTATATGAATGTGGGAATATTGTGTCTATAGTTGGTAGTTAATACTGCTTTTGAGGAATGGAATAAAACATGTTTTTAAGTTGGCTATGCTGTGAAAGGAACCTTGTAAAGTGATAGTATCAGTCATACTATCTTAGGTAGTACTTAATACATGTATATGAATGTAGGAATATTGTGTCTATAATTAATACTTCGACTATTTTGATAATGGTTGTTCTGTTTATTATTGATTATCATATTCATCAAAGTCTTTTCATTGCTTTCTGTACTCTTTCCTGCTATTTACCACAGAATGAAACAATATCATACCATGTAAATGACATTTGAACACTTTGGCTGAATATTTAAATATTATATTAATATATTAATTAAATATAATATTTTTTTACAGTTAGGTAATTTTGATGAGTTGTCCTAATGTCATTCTACCTTGATGTCTTTTACTTCCAAATTGATACCAACTTGAAGTTTTTGTTTTGTTTTGTTTGAGACAGAGTCTTGCTCTGTCACCCAGGCTGGAGTGCAGTGACACAATCTCCTGACCTCATGACCCGCCCGCCTAGGCCTCCCAAAGTGCTGGGATTATAGGCATGAGCCACTGCACCTGGCCAACTTGAAGTATTTTTGAAACATATTTTTGTTGACAAAGTTTTGAGCAAATATTTGACATTCTCTGTTTTTAATGTGTAGCATCCATATTCGAAAAACATTTATAGAGATTTCTTCCTGATTTATGTTACTTCTTAATATTTTGATTATGTTTAAAATAAAGTCATTTGATGTTTTATTAATATATTCATAAATTATTAAAATTATGGATTACATTTAAACATAGATTGCAATTGTTTTTGATAAAGTAAATAACAATTTATGCCAAATTTGAATCATAATGGTTAATAGTGGTTAAAATATATTTAAAATGTCACTGTTAAATATTTTTCCAGAACAGGTTGCTTGAAATCTGTTAGGATTATTTAATTTTTAAATATTGTTGTGGCTTTTTAATAAGAATAAAATTAAATTTAATTCATTTTCTCTGCATAGTACTTTTTAAAACGTGAATGTTTGTTGTATAAAACTGACATTAGGCGCGGTGGCTCACACCTGTAATCCTAGCACTTTGGGAGGCCGAGGCGGGCAGATCACAAGGTCAGGAGATCGAGATCATCCTGGCTAACACGGTGAAACCCCGTCTCTACTAAAAAAAAAAAAATACAAAAAATTAGCCGGGCGTGGTGGCGGGCGCCTGTAGTCCTAGCTACTCTGGAGACTGAGGCAGGAGAATGGTGTGAACCCAGGAGGCGGAGCTTGCAGTAAGCTGAGATTGCGCCACAGTGGCACTCCAGCCTTGGCCACAGAGCGAGATTCTGTCCCAAAAAAAAAAAACCTGACATTAATGACAAGGTTGTTAGACTGAGTAAATTGTCTTCCTTGTCTTCTGAATTCTCTTTATTCCCCATGATGTAAAATCGAAAGTTTAAGAGTCTTATCTTTCAGAATTAGTATTATATACCTTCCTGTCCCCATTGCTTTTAGTGTGAAGCCAAGAATCTTATATTCTGAAATAGAAATTGAAGGAAAATAAAGTAAATGTAAACAGAATGTTTTAAGAACTTGAGAAATCTCATCCCATTTGTTTTTTGTACAAACTCTATAGTTTTTTTGTTTGTTTGTTTTTTTGAGATGCAGTCTTGCTCTGCCCAGGCTGGAGTGCAGTGGCACAATCTCGGCTTACTGCAAGTGCCACCTCCCAGGTTCACACCATTCTCCTGCCACTGCCTCTGGAGTAGCTGGGACTACAGGCGCCTGCCACCACGTCCAGCTAATTTTTTGTATTTTTTAGTAGAGATGGGTTTTCACCGTGTTAGCCAGGATGGTCTCGATCGTCTGACTTTGTGATCCGCCCGCCTCAGCCTCCGAAAGTGCTAGCATTACAGGCGTGAGCCACCGCGCCCGGCCCAAAACTCTGTAGTATTGTTGCTTTAAAAAGTCTTTTGCTCCCAGGTAGTGGTTCAAAATTGGGCTGTGTTTTACTGGTTCCCAGCTCCAGAGGATTGGGATTAGTGTGGTACTTGACCTATAATCTTGTTATTAATGTCAGTTCTAAATCACAGATACCTGTGTTTTTAAAAGTACTATGCAGAGAAAATAAATAAAGCTTAATTTCCATCTTATAAAAATTATACTTAAAATACATAAGTAACTGTTGAGGGTATATTCTGTTGCAGAATGAATGAGTGTGGGTGGCTATTACTAGTGTTTAATGCTAGGGTCCAGGGATGTGAAACATGCTGTATTTCATGAGACTTTGCACAAAGAAGAATTAGCCCCAGATCACTGTTATAGTGTGTTATCTCAAACCTTTTGATGGTTGAAATTGGTAAGGTTATTGGAAAATTGGAACTGAAGCTACTATGTCGTTGTTGCTGATTTCCTTTTTTCCCCATTTTAGATTAAAACAATCATGAACAATTGGTATATTATTCTCATAAATACCCTACTCACCATGCAGAGATGGTGTTTATCTGTATGCCAATTGCGCTATAGTTGGTTATATGAATTCATTTTCTTCATTTAAGAATTCAGGCCTTGTTAAAATGGGTTAGTGATTCTGCAAGAGTGGCTGCTATGAAGAGAAGTGGCAGGATGAACTACATGTGTCCTAACTCCTCAACAATAGAGTATGGTCTTCTGATGCCATCTCCTTCTCATTTGCACTGTGTGGCAGCCATTCTGTGGCATAGTTATGAGCTGCTTGTAGAATACGACTTACCAGCACTCTTGGACCAAGAGCTCTTTGAGTAAGTATGATTTGTGAAATCCTTTTTTTTCCCCCTAGTACTAGATCAGTTAGTGTTTACTTGATAGAATATTTTACATGTTTATTCGGAGAAACATAATATTTTGAAAGTAGCAAATATAATCAGGTATACTTTTGAAATGAATTGTCAAACAAATATTAATTTATTTTTGTGTTTTAAGAAGATATATTAGCAGTACTGCCTTTTTTTTTTAACCTAAAATTATGCTTAATGTAGATGGTTCTGTGGTTCGTAGTGTTTATTCTCAGTTGCAAATTTTCCCACCAGATGATATTATCTTTAATGTACAACTGTGGCAGGAAAGTACAGCTAGACAACTTTGGGGCGGGGTGTGGTGGCTCACACCTGTAATCCCAGCACTGTGGAGGCCTAGGCGGGAAGATCACTTGAGTCAGGAATTCAAGACCAGCTTGGGCAACGTGGCGAAACGTTGTCTGTACAAAAAGGCAGAAGTCAGAAAGCTGGGTGCAGTGGCTCACGCCTGTAACCCCAGCAGTTTGGGAGGCCAAGGTGGGCAGATCACGAGGTCAGGAGTTTGAGACCAGCCTGGCCAACATGGTGAAACCCCGTCTCTACTAAAAATAAAAAAATTAGGCTGACGTGGTGGTGTGCATCTGTAATCCCAGCTACTCCAGAGGCTGAGGCAGGAGGATCACTTGAACCTGGGAGGCGGAGGTTGCAGTGTGGTAAGATTGCATCATTGCGCTCCAGCCTGGGCGATAAGAGCAAGACTCCATCTCAAAAAAAAAAAGTCAGCCAGACATGGTGACATGCACCTGTGGTCCCAGCTACTTGGGAGGCTGAGGCGCAAGAATTGTTTGAGTCTGCAGAGGTTGCAGTGAGCTGAGCTCACGCCACTGTACCCCAGCCTGGGCAACACAGCGAGACTCTGTCTCAAAAAAAATAACTTTGGGGAGCTGAGATGGGAGGATCACTTGAAACTAGGAGTTTGATGCCAGACTGGCCAAAATAGATAGACCAAATCTCTACAAAAAATTTAAAAATTTGCCAGGCATGGTGGTACATTCCTCTAGCCCTAGTTACTTGGGAGGCTTAGAGGCCACATTTACCTATGATGATGGCACCACTGGCACTGCAGCCAGGGCAACAGAGCAAGATGTCATCTCAAAAAAGAACAAAGATGTAAAGCTAGAAAATTTGAGACTTTTCTAGATTGTCCTTTTGACAAGTAGTTTTTATTTACCCATGTTTCTTCACCATATTTAGCTAAGTCTTTGCTGAACTTACTGATAGGTAACTGTTAAGTCTGCAGCAGAATATATTTTTGAAGAGTTCCTGTGACACATAAAAAGTGGGCCTATTGTTCTTTAGTAGGTCATCATATTTGGCCTTAGCAGTTGGCATAATCCATGACTTAATTACTGAGCTTCACTGATAGTTTTTTATTTGCAAACATGAATTTAAGCCATTTGTCATGCGGAATTTAACGTCAACCATTTCTTTGGCATGATCTTTTTTGTTTGTTTCTCTACATGACTTTTTTAGGTCACACGGAATGGTAGAACCATTTTAAAATAGTTCACTTGATTTTCTGTACTCATTTACGAGTCTAACTCAACTTCCAGTGTACCTACATTCTTAAATTTTAAATATATATACACATACATATATATGCAGTCTTAAATCTTACAATGTTATGTTACTCAATGTCAAATAAAGTCCATAATGTGTCAGAGTATAGATTGAACTATAATAGAAATATTTGAAACGGTTTCTTCTAAAAATAAACTTGTATCATTAATATGATATCTCTTATTTTTCTAGGTTACTTTTTAATTGGTCCATGTCTCTTCCCTGCAATATGGTTTTGAAGAAAGCTGTTGACAGTCTACTTTGCTCAATGTGTCACGTACACCCAAACTATTTTTCTTTGCTCATGGGCTGGATGGGAATTACCCCTCCTCCAGTGCAATGTCACCATAGACTGTCCATGACAGATGATAGCAAAAAGCAGGATCTTAGTTCATCTTTAACAGATGACTCTAAAAATGCACAAGCACCTCTCTCATTAACTGAATCACATTTGGCTACCCTTGCTTCCTCTTCTCAATCTCCTGAAGCTATTAAACAATTACTAGACTCAGGTTTGCCTTCTCTTCTTGTGAGGAGTCTGGCTAGTTTCTGCTTTAGCCACATTTCTAACTCAGAAAGCATTGCTCAGTCAATAGATATTTCCCAGGACAAACTCAGACGCCATCATGTTCCACAACAATGTAATAAGATGCCCATCACAGCAGACCTAGTTGCTCCTATTCTTAGGTTTTTGACAGAAGTTGGCAATAGCCATATTATGAAAGATTGGCTTGGTGGTTCTGAAGTGAATCCACTCTGGACAGCACTTCTGTTTTTATTGTGTCACTCTGGGTCCACTTCTGGAAGCCATAATTTAGGTGCACAACAGACCAGTGCAAGATCAGCTTCTCTTTCTTCAGCTGCTACAACAGGATTGACTACTCAACAGCGCACAGCAATTGAGAATGCAACTGTTGCATTCTTTCTGCAGTGCATTTCATGCCATCCAAATAATCAAAAGCTGATGGCACAGGTAAGAGAAAAACTAACTTATGTTTTAGTTGTTGTATTACATAAGAAAGGGCCATGTATAAAGGCCAGGTGATAATAAATTTGGTAGGTGGCCGGGCACGGTGGCTCAAGCCTGTAATCCCAGCACTTTGGGAGGCCGAGATGGGCGGATCACGAGGTCAGGAGATCGAGACCATCCTGGCTAACAAGGTGAAACCCCGTCTCTACTAAAAAATACAAAAAACTAGCTGGGCGAGGTGGCGGGCACCTGTAGTCCCAGCTGAGGCTGAGGCAGGAGAATGGCGTAAACCCGGGAGGCAGAGCTTGCAGTGAGCTGAGATCTGGCCACTGCACTCCAGCCTGGGTGACAGAGCGAGACTCCGCCTCAAAAAAAAAAATAAAAAAAGATAAAAATAAATAAATAAATAAATTTGGTAAGTGTTGAGTGCTTTTAAGGATCCGAATTTAAACTAGAAAGTACTGATATGTCCTTTCTCCCCCTCAAAATATGCTGTCACTTGAATCACTTCTTTATAATGAGATGACTGGCAAATGCATTGGGATCTTAGCTGGATCATACAACCCTCGTTTTAAAAAATTTCCACAAACAAAAAGAAAAAGACCAAGAAAAAATTTCAGCTGCTGGAACAGTATTGACACTGGTCACTGAATACTGTATGTGCATTGAGGCATTGTATTTTTGTGTAACGAGATTGCCATACTGATAGTTTGCATCTCTTTACATGGGCATTAGATTAGGTTTCAGATAGGAGACTCCACATAAATCACATACAAAATGTGGAAGATAGACTGTGTGTGGTGGCTCACGCCTATAATCCCAGCACTTTGGGAGGCTGAGGTGGGCAGATTGCCTGAGGGCAGGAGTTCAAGACCAGTCTGGCCAACATGATGAAACCCTGTCTCTACTAAAAATACAAAAAAATTAGCCGAGTGTGGTGGCAATCACCCGGAATCCCAGCTACTCGGGAGCCTGAGGCAGAGGAGTTGCTTGAACCAGGGAGGTGGTGGTTGTAGTGAGCCGAAATTGCACTACTGCACTCGCAGCCTGGGTGACAAAGTGAGACTCTGTCTCAAAAAAAAAAAAAAAAAAAAAAGGAAAAAAAAAATTTGAAAAAAAAAAAAAAAAAAAAAAAAAAAAAAGCGGAAGATAATTTATCATACTGCACTCCAGCCTGGGCGACAGAGCGAGACTCCATCTCAAAAAAATCCTGAAAGGTAGAATTATTTCAAGAGTAATTCTAGTTAGATGTTTGCCAAATTTTGCTGTTGGCTACCTCATGTGCCCTTGGGCATATGGGTTAATCTTATAAAATGGTGCTAGCAATACCTGCCTCAAGGATTTTTTTGAGATGGTTAAATATTTTAATTTGTATAACGTACCTAGCATAGAGCCTATATGAGATATGGTAGACACTGGTAAATAACTTTTCCCCTTCTTATTTAATAGTGCTCATTCAAGTCAAACTTTAGTAGTACCTAGAAAAATAGATATTGTAATTTTTATAAAATATTGAAGGAGTTAGTTTTATTAAGAAGAAGGGCAGGTTGGGTGCTGTGGCTTATACCTATAATCTCAGCACTTTGGGAAGCCAAGGTGGGTGGAACACTTGAGCTTAGTTTGAGACCAGCTTGGACAACATGGCAAAACCTCCTCCCTACCAAAAAAAGAAATCATAACCAAAATTAGCCGGGCACGGTGATATGCACCTTTGGTTCCAGCTACTCAGGAGGCTTGAGGTGGGAGGATCACTTGAGCCCAGGAGGTTGAGGCTGTAGTGAGCTGAGATCACACCACTGCCCTCCAGCCTGGGTGACAGAGCAAGATCCTGTCTCAACAACAAGCAAAACAAAACAGAAGAAGAAGAGAAAGATATTTTACTGCCTGTAGTAATTAATTACTGGGAAAATATCGCTGCTAAATATGTATATTAAAAGAAAATGCTTAAATTACCAGCTTCACCCGAGGGCATGATTGTAGGTATTTGAAAATTTGGTTTGTGCTTCTGGGTAGCATGAACTCTTTGTGTCCCATTGATTTCTCTTTTGGTTTCTTATTAAGGCTTTATATATATTTTGGGGGTGGGGTGAGGCAGGATCTCTGTTGCCCAGGCCTGTAGAGCGGTTGCACAATCACGGCTCACTGAAACTTTTGGGCTCAAGCAGTCCTGCCTCAGCCTCCCAAGTAGCTGGGACTACTGGCACATGCCACCACGCCTAACTAATTTTCTTTTGGTTGGGGGGTGGGTAGAGATAGGGTTTCACCATGTTGCCTAGGCTGGTCTGGAATTCCTGGGCTCAAGTGATCTCTTCTCTTAGTTTCCCAAAGTTCTGAGATTACCAGCGTGACCCACCATGCTTGGCCTTGTTACGTATTTTTAATGTACTTTTTTCATAATTTTTATTTTATGATAACCACACCAATATTGACTAAAGTTAACAGAAGTTCATTATGCTAGGTATTCATTATGTGCACACCCTTTAGTAGTAATTTTTTCTAACCCTGGATACATTTCTTACACTTTTATCTCCTTCAGTATTCATATATTTTAAGATAAAATCATTTCTTTCCTCCTTAAAAAAAAAAATCTTAAACCCTAGACCCCCAGAGACATTTGTTCTTTAATTGCTGATTTGATATGTTAAAATAAACTTAATTCATATTTTCTATTTCCTTTTTATCTTTCAAAATAAAAAGCTGCATATAAATCTTGCATTTAACTTTTTAAATATTTTGTCTTGCCAGGTTCTTTGTGAACTATTTCAGACATCTCCTCAAAGAGGGAACCTTCCAACATCTGGGAACATTTCAGGGTTTATACGAAGATTATTTTTACAGTTGATGCTGGAAGATGAGAAAGTGACAATGTTTCTTCAGTCTCCATGTCCAGTGAGTATTTAACACTTAATCATTGGCTGTGTATACATGTATTTTATAATTTCATATCAGAGCCTGCAGTTATCTTCTATGTTCTAACTTCTAATGTAGCAAACTGAAACTAGCACAGCTTTTGTACCTAATGGCAGAACTTGACAATTTTAGAATAGCACTCTCCCTCATGCCTAGGAATAACATAATTTTACCTTACCCTGAGTACTATAGTTTGATTTGTGGAAAAAAATGAAAAAATATTAGGTACAGAGTGATAATGCAAAAGTTGACCAACAAATCATGACAAATATGCCATATCTAAATTAATTATATCTTGTAGTATTTATTGAGTATTTTATTCTTAGGTGCTTTTGAGATTTTTTTATAACAATATGTATTCCAAAAAGTTACTTCCTGATTTCTTTGATTTCTTGATTTTCAGCTGTACAAAGGTAGAATTAATGCTACTAGCCACGTCATCCAGCATCCAATGTATGGAGCAGGCCACAAATTCCGTACTCTTCATTTGCCAGTCTCAACAACATTATCAGATGTTCTTGACAGAGTGTCAGGCAAGTCAGATTTAAGTATTAGTTTTTCTTTAACTTTATGTTTCATATATATGGAGGTTTATTGTTTTTATAACTTTATTTCTGCATCCACTTGGTAACCATTAATGACTAGAAAAGTTCATGATATCTTTATAGTTTGAAGCATAAGTAAGAAGCCAGTCAAGTGGACAAAATGTAAAATACATTTAGGCACCCCTAATTTTATGGTTTAAAGTATCACTGTGACAAATGGGTAGCTAAAAATACAGACAAATCATTGATGGCATGTTCTCACAATAAACCATCTGGTCATTTTATATTAGATGAATTGCAGGATATTAGGTTGAATAGCAAGATTCTAATTAATAAACATTTACTAAATTGAAGATGGTGATCAGTGATCAAGACATAAATGGAGTAGGTAGAATTGACTAGTGACCTTATTGTTTATTGTAGTCAGTGAATAAAGCAGAGAGAACATTTTCTCCTAGGTTCTTGCCTGTATTTTACAGGATGATACCTTTAAACAACATATGGAATACTTTTTTAAAAAGCAGGTTTTGATGACAAAGGCATATCAACTTTTTATTTTATGTATTTATTTATTTTCAAGAGGGGAGTCTCACTCTATCACCTAGGCTGGAGTGCAGTGGAATGATCTTGGCTCACCACAACCTCTGCCTCCCATGCTCAGGCAATTCTCCTGCCTCAGCCTCCCAAGTAGCTGGCATTACAGGCCTGTGCCACCACGCCAAGCTAATTTTTTTGTATATTTAGTTTCACCATGTTGGCCAGGCTGGTCTCGAACTCTTGACCTCAAGTGATCCTCCCGCCTCAGCCTCCCAAAGTACTGGGATTACAGGTGTGAGCTACTGCGCCTGGCCCATATCAACTTTAGATAGTTGGAGTGTATTGCCTTTCTGAAATTCTAATTAATCAGTGAGTGAATTTATTGAGCATCTGCAAAGTGCAAGCACAAATTTGTCCTAAGATGATAAACATGAGCAAGATAGACATTCCACCCCACAAGATAGTTGTGATCTTATGTCTGTTGTCAGCTTCTAAAATAAACTAGAAATGTCTGCTTGTGTTATAACATAAATGTAAGTAGGTATATTTCTATCTGTATATATAAGAAGGGACCTAAATTTTTAATGGAAGCTGTGAACTGAAGCAGTAATAGGAGTATCTAAGAAAAAAGTTGAAAATGTCTATTTATCAGTTTAAAATACAAATCTGAAGCCCAGAGTAAGAGTTGAAGAGATTTGGGAGTTGTTACCATACATAGATGGTAAGTGAAACCATGTGAATGGATGTAATCACTATAGGTAGGCAAGATTGTTTTCTGCTTTACAATCACTGTGTCTAACCTGTGTATGCATAAAATCATAATTCTTTCCTACCGTTTTACAACTTATAAGTTGTTAGCATACTATTATAAATATTTAAAAAAATTATTTGAAAATGACTGCCCTATCTGTTACAGAGAAACTTTTTTGAAAATTTGATGTTAGAGGGTATTTTCTATCAGTTTCCTGAAATTGTCCCTTCTACATGATGAAGAAAAATGAAAATTAAAAATCAAATAAATAGGCTGGGCATGATGGCTCACGCCTATAATCCCAGCACTTTACGAGGCCAAGGCAGGTAGGTTACCTTAGGTCAGGAGTTTGAGACCAACCTTGCCAAGATGGTGAAACCCACCTCTGCTAAAAATACAAAAATTAGTTGGGCATGATGGCGTGCACCTGTAGTCCCAGCTACTTGGGGGACTGAGGTAGGAGAATCACTTGAACCCTAGAGGTGGAGGTTACGGTGAGCCGAGATTGCACCACTGCACTTCAGCCTGGACGACAGAGCGAGACACTCTCAAAAAACATACAAACAAAATTAAATAAATGAAGAAAGTGGAGAAGAGCACTAAAGCTCAGTTATTGATATTGATATTTCATATGTTTAACTTGAAGTGCAAAAGTAGACATTCTAATACAAAATAACTGAAAATTGAACATTTTAATCTTTACTGTGGAAGAATGCTATTCTAAAACATTCTAGCATTCAAAATATTTTACAAAATAGTTTTCTATATTGCACAAAAATAAAGCTAATTGCTTTGGAAGTACACTGCCTCAAAAGTTATATGTGCTGAGTGTAACCTCTGGCAATTTTTTTTGGTTCTTTGAAGTGGATTTATACTCTTTAGCCATATTTTATGATATATTGACTTGTATGTTTATATTATATCAACATGTATAAGAATAAGTAATTCAGAAGTATTGCCTCCGTAAATTTACCTACTATCTATAGCTTTTGACAGTATTACTTTCTTTTGTTTGTTTGTTTGAGATGGAGTCTTTCCCTGCATTACTTGAGCCCATGAGTTCCAGACCACCTGGGCAACATAGCAAGACCTCATCTCAAAAAAAAAAAAAAAAAAAAGGCAAAGACAACAAGAGAATATGAAAACTAGCCAAAAAGGAAGTGACCTATTATTTTCTCTATCACTGTCTTTTTTTTTTTTTTCTTTCTTTTTTTGAGATGGAGTCTCACTCTGTCCCCCTGGCTGTGCAGTGGCGTGATCTTGGCTCACTGCAACCTCCGCCTCCCAGGTTCAAGCAATTTTCCTGCCTCAGTCTGCAGAGTAGCTGGGATTACAGGTGCATGCCACCACACTTGGCTAATTTTTTTTTTTTTTTAAATAGAGATGGGGTTTTGTCGTTTTGGCCATGCTGATGTCAAACTCCTGGCCTCAAGTGATCTGCCTTCCTTAGCCTCCCAAAGTGCTGAGATTACAGGCATGAGCCACCACACCGGGCCAACAATATTACTTTCAAATAATAACCTTTATGTGCCAGTCTGTTTGCTTTTACAAATTTCTGTCACTGGTTTTAAGCAGTAGGATGATTGTGTGCCTTACAATTTTTTCTTCACATTTCTTATGATTAGAGTTTATTGAATTTCTTGAATCTGTGTATTTTATATTTCACTAAATTTGGAAATATTTTGGCAATTATTTATTCAATAATTGCCTCCCCTTTTTTTATAATTACAGTTACTCACTTATTAGGCTATGCGAAGTTGTTTGACACCTCCCCAAATCTGTGTTTCCTCTTTTCCCCCTATCATTTTTTTTCTCTATTTTTAAATTTTGGATAATTTCCTGTGTCTGATCTGTTAGAACTTTTATATCTCCTTGTCCTTACTGAAAGTATATAGATTTTCTTCAACTTTCTTGAACATAGTAGTCTGTTTGTATTATTTTTCTCTTCCTTATGGATTGTATGTTTTTGCTTCTTTATTTGCCTGGAGAATTTTCTTGGATGCCAGACAATGTAAATTTTACTTTTTGGGGTGCTAAATATTTTGTATTCTAATATACGTATTTTATTTTTTCATGAAATGTAAT
This sequence comes from Mandrillus leucophaeus, assembly GCF_000951045.1. Classification (NCBI taxonomy): domain Eukaryota; kingdom Metazoa; phylum Chordata; class Mammalia; order Primates; family Cercopithecidae; genus Mandrillus; species Mandrillus leucophaeus. The sequence goes on along the minus strand of NW_012102743.1, from coordinate 2,008,279 downwards.
GATATTATTTGAAAACAGTTTGTTGCTTTTAGACTTGCTTTTAATCTTTGTAAGTAGGATCAGGGCAGCTTTTACTCTAAGGCCAGACTTACTGTAATTATTGGTATTTTTTTTATAAACCAGTGTTGTCTAGTTTGGTGACTGTTAAGCACATGCAATGAGACTAAGAAACTAAATTTTTAAATTGAATTTTTAATTTTAATGAATTTTACCTTTAAATATGTACTACATTAGAGTAGAATTAAAGTACCAGGTTTGAAAATGCATTTCTAAATCCCATTTGACCCCACTATTAAGGCTCTGTCCTTGTGAGTACTCTGTTAGGAATTCACTAGATGTCTAAGAACACAAAGCATTTTATTCCCTGAAACCCTGGGGTTGTTTGCACTGCTGCTTTTCTGTAGTACCTTTGCTGGCCTTCAGTGGTTTGCTCACATATGTTCATCAGTACATTTGAAGTCTTGAAGACCCTATATAGATCTTTGGAGATTCAGGGATCTCCAGATCTCTAGATGCAAATCTGCATAGATGTGGATCTCTTCTTCCTGGATTCCCGGCTCTTGTATCCTCAGTCTAGGGTGACACCTAGGTTGTGCTGAGCTGTGACTTAGGAATTCTTTTCCAGACAGCTCACACAATCCTAGGGGTCATCTCATTGGTTTCCTCTCACCCAGGCATCACTGCCCTGCCCTGCCTGATGCTCAGGGTCTGAAAAGTATTATTAATATGTATTTCTAGTTAATGGTTATTTCAGGTGGGAGAATGAACCTGATCCTTATAATTCCTTCTTGGCCAGAAGTGGAATTCTAAAACAGAGCAGCTTTTTGCATCCATTCAAGTACAGAGAAAAAAATAAAATAGAAATTTGTAATAAAAAATAAAAAATGAAATTAATATTAGAAACCAGAGCAGTTTTAAAAGGAGGTTGAGAAAACTTTTTTCAGTGTTTGAATGGCTTTTATTCTTTATACTTTTGAAATAAGGGTAATAAATGAAAATTGACTAAACTTCTAATTGCACTAAGTAAATTATTACCTAATATTCTTTATGTGTTTTTCTTACCTGATTATGCTATGAATTAACTTTGTGAATTTCTTATTACTTAAATGTTTCACTCTGACCTGTGTCAGTATGTTTGCCACTTTTGGTTGCTTGGTTGTTTTTGTTAGAAAGTAAAATGTATTGTTGCACCATGCATTTGCAATGTGTATAAAATTTTTTACCTCACAAAACTGTCTATAGGCAATTAGCAATTAGTATTAACAAGCTGTATAAATTGAAATCACTTTCATATACTAAAAACTATAAAATGGGAATTATTGCAAAAGATGTTGTTTATTGTTTTATTATCTCAACTTTTTTAACATGAAAGACTGGATCATAATTGTGTTAAATTAGGGAAGTAAAAAGAGAATTGAGGTAGATGCAGTGGCTCATGCCTGTAATCCCAGCACTTTAGTAGGCTGAGGCAGGCAGGTGGCTTGAGCCCAAGAGATCAACAACAGTCTGCGCAAGATGACGAAACCTCCTCTCTACTAAAGATACAGAAATTCGTGGCATGTGCCTGTGATCTCAGTTACCTGCGAGGCTGAGGTGGGAGGATCACTTGAGCCTGGGATGTTGAGGCTGCAGTGAACTGTGATTACACACACCACTGCTCTCCAGCCTGGGTGACACAGCGAGACTTTGTCTAAAAATAAAAGAGAGAGAGACAATTGGAGAATTGATAATAGTTATATAGTGAAAAAAATTGTGATTTCAAAACAATTCATTGAGCCTTTAAATTTCTTAATAACTAAATCACATTATATGATCACCCATTTATTTTATAATTTTTAGTGGTGTGCTATATGCCATAGTAATGAAAGAAATATTCAGAGAGTAATAACAATCTATGAAAGCCCTTAATACTCATTTTTTAAAGTAAAACACTTTAAATTTTAAAACACATTATTTTGTTGTCTAAGATTCCTGTGTTTGGCCTAAATAAAAATTAACAGAACAGGAAATCGGTTACAGACATTTGTTCCTTTATACTTTCATTTGCAGTATAAGCAGAAGTCTAGTTTAATGCTGTAGACTAAATCTTGCACTTGAGTCCCATATTTACCATCTACAGATTATATCAGTAGCCTTTCTAAGGCTGTTTCTTCATTTTCAAAATAACATTCTTTCTTGATTTCTACGTTGTGAGGACTGAATTAGATGCAGTTGCCAAGCACATTGAACTATGGCTAAAATAAAGCAAGTTTTCATGCTACTGGTTTTTATTGTTTCTGGAGGTGGTACCATTAAAATACTGTATATAATACTTTATAAAGATTAGAACTTAAATATTCTGGCTTCAGTACAGTGGTGAGTCTTCTTCATCAATGTCAGTAAAGATTAGATATCAGGCCATTACCTCATGTTATTTCTCCTAAATTCCTTTGTATTGCCTTAGTATTAAGGAAAATACTATCTTGCATAATCTTTCTCTGAAATATTTATTATTTCCCTTCTTAATGATTTGGAAAAGCAGTGTATTTTAGATAATATCTTCTTACAGATACTCCAAGTATCACAGCTAAATTAATTAGTGAACAAAAAGATGACAAAGAAAAGAAAAACCATGAAGAGAAAGAAAAAGTTAAAGCGGAAAATGGATTTCAAGACAATTACAGTGTTGTTGTTGCCTCTGGTATGCTTTCTATTTTTTATAATCTTGATTTTGTTTGGGTTTCTATAAAATACTACTATTTTAGTTATAGGAAATTTATGTAATACAATGTACTAACATACAAAGCTGACTTGTAATGATGTTTTAATACTAGATTTTTATCTTTTTATTTTTTTTTTTTCAGTTTCCACTAAATGGATTGTCATCTGTATTTCAGAGATTATAGCAACTAGCTGTAGTTTTTACTGTTTAGGAAAATAGTTACAGATGCAATGCCAAAATTACTTATTTATTGTCATGAAGGATGAATAGAATTGGGAGATGAGATATTGGATTAGAAAGAACATTTCTGTCTTTGGACATTAGCTAGGAATGCATGCCTTATGAAAATATTTTAAAAACACTGTTTTCCTTCATATTGGTGTGTTGACTATGTAGAATCTTACTGATCCTTTTCTTTTAGGGCTGAAGTCTCAGTCTAAACGTGCTGTGTCAGCTACACCACCTCGCCCACCATCCAGGAGGGGGAGGACAATACCTGATAAAATAGGAAGTACTTCAGGAGCAGAGGCTGCCAACAAAATAATTACTGTCCCAGTGTTTCACCTGTTTCACAAACTCTTGGCAGGTAATATTCCACAATTAATAAACATCAAAGAAATTTTAGTAGCCTTAAAACTATGTAAATCAGAGGCACAATCACCAAAATCATTTTAATCAGGTGCCATTGATGAGATCAATGAGTTAGTGAGACTTCCTCTTCCATACAGTTCGTCTGAAGAGAAGTGAGAGCAAAGTAGTAATCTATTACATGTCCTGTTTAACACTGTCAAGTTATATATTTCTATTTCACTGGTTTTCTAAGTTTTTCTGTCAGTGTGCCATGAAATGATTGATGAAATAAATATTTAGTGAGTTCATGACAAGTTATATAGGAAACATCCTGGGGCAAATTTGTAGGACTAGTTCAAGCAGTGGAACTCTTAGACCACTGGTAGTTAAGCCTTATGTTCTTCCCAGATAAAACAAATTTATTGAGCACTGTCCTGTCTGTTGTTCAAGGTGATAACTGGTTGAGCATCCCTAATCCAAAAATTCAGTGTCTGATACTTTTTGAGTGCTGACATGACACAAGTAGAAAATTCCACATCTGACCTCATATGACGGTTGCAGTCTAAACACAGGTACACAACACACAGTTTATTCAGCGTCCGCAAGAGGAAAAAGACCTTCCCAGCCCCCTTCAGGTATTTTTTAGCATGCTCGATTCTCCCCTACATATCCACAGTGGGTAACAAAATTGCACATGTGCATGCCAGACGTGCCAACAGCAGGTTTCCCACGATGCCCCATATGGTGCCAACATGTATGTGCCTAACTGTTTTTTTGCTCTGGTGTTGGAAATTTCAAAAAGGCCCCAGATGCCCCTATGGATAATAGTAATAAAAAGAGGAAGTATTTATGTTTATCTGTAGCACAGAAAAACAAGCTATTGGAGAAACTGGACAGCAATGTAAGTGTGAAACATCTTTCAAGAGAGTATGGTGTTGGAATGACCACCATATATGACCTGAACAAACAAAGATAAACCATTGATGTTCTGTGCTGCAAGTGGTGAATAGAGGTTAAGGAAAAATAGAAAAAGCACTTCATAAAGCTAAACATGAACATATTATTGTGTATTGAAATAGTGAATCCATCAGTGTTGGCAGTGAACATGTGCCTCTTAATGGTATGCTGATCATGAAACAAGTAACGATCTATCATGATGAACTGAATGTTGAAAGGGACTGTGAATATTCAACACACTGGTTGCAGAAGTTTAAGAGAAGATACGATATTACATTTTTAAAGATTGGTGATAAAGCATCTGATGATCATGAAGCAATGGAGAAGTTCTTTGATAAATTTGCCAAAGTCATGGCTGATGAAAATCTGCTGCCAGAACAGTTTATAATGCTGATGAAATATCACTGTTATGGTGTTATTGTCCCAAAAAAGACACTGGACTACAGTTGATGGGACAGCCCCTCCAGGAATTAAGGATACCAAGGATAGAATAACTGTCCTGGGATGTGCTAATGCAACTGGCATACATAAGTACAAACATGCTCTGATAGGCAAAACCTTTCACACTTGCTGTTTTCAAGGAGTGAATTTCTTACCAGTCCATGGTTACGCTGACACAAAGGTATGGATCACCACAGACATCTTTTCTGATTGGTTTCATAAACATTTTGTGCCAGTGACTTGTATGTATTGCCCGTAAGCTAGACTGAACGATGTAGGAGTTTGTTATTACTTGATATCCCCCAGTTCATCCTCCAGCTAAAAATCTCGAAACTAATGTTTATGCTGTGTACCTTCCCCCAAATGTGACTTCATTAATTCAGCCATGTGACCAGGGTATCTTTAGATCAATGAACAGAAAATATAAATCCCCTTTCTTGAACAGCATGCTGGCAGCAGTGAACAGAGGCATGGGTACAGAAAATTTTCGAAAGGAGTTTAAAGAATGCCATATATGTTGTTGCCAATACTTGGAACACAGTGACAAAGACACAGTTGAGCATGCCTGGCACAACCTCTGGCCTGCAACTGTGTTTAGTGATAATGATGAACTGTGTGTGACTTTGAAGGATTCTGTATGTCAAGTGAAAAAAAAATGATTTCTGACCTCCTTACATGTGTAAAAAATATACCTTCAGAGTTCAGCAGTAAGCTGGAAGAAGTAGATGTCAAAGAAGTTTTCAACTTTGATAATAATGCTTCCGTTATTCATTCATTGACTGGTGGTAAAATAGCTGAAATGGTTTTGAATCAGGGTGATGATAGTGACGAAGAAGATCAAGTTAACACCACAGAAAAGGTGCTTATAGAAGAAGACATGGTGAAAATGTATGGTGGGCATATTGAAGGACTAGGGCAGCGTGCATTAACAACAGAATGACAAACCATGTCAGTTTTCAAAATTGAAGAGAGTCTTCTGAGCTAAAAACCATGTTAATGAGGCAGATGACTCTGCAAGAAGAATTTTTAAGAGCCTTCCAGCAGAATGTCTCTTCATCCCCTGTAGGATCCACTTCCTGGTCCCTCAGCTACTTCTGATATTTCTTCTTACCTAAAAAACACAGTTTATAGTAACCTTTTAATAAAAACACAGCATCATAGGTGAAGACTGAAAGCCTGCTGTTGTTTGTGGTTGCTTTTTCCTTTTTTTTTTTTTGAGATTTAGTTTCACTCTTGTTGCCCAGGCTGGAGCGCAATGGCGTGATCTCGGCTCAGTGCAACCTCTGCCTCCTGGGTTCAGGCAATTCTCCTGCCTCAGCCTCCCGAGTAGCTGGGATTACAGGTGACCGCCACCACGCCTGGCTAATTTTTGTATATTTGGTAGATACAGGGTTTCACCATGTTGACCAGGCTGGTCTTGAACTTCTGACCTCAGGTGATTCACCTGCCTCAGCCTCCAAAAGTGCTGGGATTGCAGGCATGAGCCACCATGCTCAGTCCTGTGGTTGGTTTTGTTTAATAACTGAAACAGGTATCCTGGTGATGCTACTATGCTGCTTATTTGCCCTGACACATTATTTTTTCACTCTGTTAATGGTATGTCATATTTTTACTGTTAAGTACTTAATATGTGAATAAATGTAAGAAAACAATTGCCTATCGGTAGCATGTAGATTAAGAGTCAGGAATGATGATGATGCCTAACAGTCACACATTGTTGGCATGGGTGGCTGAGATAGTGACACCTTTGCTTTCTGATGGTTCAGGGTACACAAACCTTATTACAGGCACAAAATAATCAAAACTACTATACAAAATTACGTTAAGGCTATGTATATAAGGGATGTGTGTATGTGTGTATACACACAAACATAAATTTTGTGTTTCCACTTGGATCCCCTCCCTAAGATAACTCATTGTGTACATGCAAATATTAGAAAATGCAAAAAAAAAAAAAAAATCTGAAATCTGAAACAGTTCTAGTCTCAAGCATTTTGGATGAGGGATACCCATTCTGTATTTTATCACCATTTTCATGCTGTATTAAAATGAAGTTGCCAACTCAGTTCAAGGGAATTTTTCTTTTTAGCTTTACATTGTTGATTCATGGTGGAGGTCAACTGACTGTTGACTGGTGGGTTGGATACCTCTGTCCAGAGAGGTCCTTGTGACATGACATTTCTCATGGCCCATTACCTAGGTGATGTGAGTCTCCCCTTCTGCCTGGAATAAACTTTTGTTGGAATACAGCTATGCCCGTTTACTAGTGTATTGTCCATAACTGCTTCTCTGCTACAATGTAGATGAGCAGTTGTAACAGAGACTATATGGCTCCCCTAGCTTAAAGTATTTATTAGCTGGCCCTTTAAAGAAAAAAATGGCCCACATCAGATTTATGGGAATGTCTGTTCCTTTGTTTACGTTTTGCCCGTGACTTTTTAACACTTTGTAGACGTTATTGTTCATTATTATATGTCAGAAATAAACTCACTTTTTGTAAACTTTCTAATGGCTGTTGAATTTTTTAATTGTTTTGAAATTGGTTTCAGAATCAAACTCTTGCCTATAATTTAATAAAAGCAGTTAATAATTAAACCAAGTAAATGTTTCTTTCTTGGTTTCCAGATTTAACTTAGTTATATCATTTTAGGCCAGCCATTGCCAGCTGAAATGACACTTGCCCAGCTTTTAACTCTCCTATATGACCGAAAACTTCCTCAGGGTTACCGCTCAATAGATCTGACTGTTAAATTGGGATCAAGAGTTATAACAGACCCAAGTCTATCAAAAACAGATTCTTATAAAAGACTACACCCTGAAAAAGGTATGTGCGTAATACTACTTTAAAAATTACAGACTGTCATACAAAGAGGCAGAGATTTCTATAGCTAATGACTTGATTGACTTGTGTTTTTATTATATCAACGTAAGATATAATTTTTTTTATGACTGAATTTTTGTAAATATAAAAAATGGCCATGATTTCATTTGGAAACTAAGTTGCATTACTTCTTATAACATCATTTGTTTTATGAGTGCATGTACTTTAATTTCTAATATTTCTGTGAGAGCTATGTGAATTGTTTTATAATAAAAGTGAGAAACTCAACTTACAACTTAGTTATAATTTATATTGAGTGGCATTTCATGCATATAAACATGTTTTCTCATGTAATTGGGATCACATATTTCTGTTTTTTACTTATATATTCCGTTAATTTTTTTTTTTTTTCTTCCGAGAAAGAGTCTTGCTCTGTCTCCTAGGCCGGAGTGCAGAGGCGCAATCTCAGCGCATTGCAATCTCTGCCTCCCGAGTTCAAATGATTTTCCTGCCTCAGCCTCCTGAGTAGTTGGGATTACAGGCACCCACCACCATGCCTGGCTAATTTTTATATTTTTCGTAGAGACAAGGTTTTACCTTGTTGTCCAGGCTAGTCTGTAACTCCTGACCACAACTGATCTGCCTGCCTTGGCCTCCCAGAGTGCTGGGATACAGGCATGAACCACCGCACCTGGCCCTTATATTCCTTTAAAAATTTTTGAATGTCCATTTTTGAATTGGCTATTTTTTTATACAAATGTAAGAAAATTTATTTGTTTTCCAATCATTGAAATGTTGTGGTTGTTTCCAATTTTTTACTCCTATAAATGCTATATAAGTAATTTTCATAGTGTGAGTATGGTATGAACTTATTTAAACTTACCATCTTTTTCATGACTAAAATTCAATCTTTAGTTATTGGTCTTTTATATTCTTCAGCAAATTTTGGTACATTTTCTTTGCCCAGTTTTGCAGCACAATTATTTCTCTCTTTTGTTTTAATGTTTAAAGGGTCTCCTTACGTGATCTTTTGGTTTTCTTTTGTGAGTAATTCAGAGTTAAACTAATACGGTATATGGTATAATTTTTTGTTTTCAGTGAGAGAAGTCTTTGTCATTAATTTTTCTTAATAGGATACTTTAGAGCATATTATTTGCTATGAGTACTTTTGAGAACTTACTTATTTTAACATAGGATATAAGTTGTAAGTATGCCCTAAAGGACAGTGCTTCTCAGACTTCAGTATCCTTACAAATGACCTGCGTCATAGTGTTAAAATGGAGATTCTTCATTTCAAACAAGCTTGCAGGTGATGCCCATGCTACTAGTCCATGAACCATTCTTCCAATAACAAGACTAAAGAAGGTAGTATCATAAGTCATTTAAAGGTCATTGTAGTATCTAGCCATAATACAGCTATATCTAAATAAATGATGTTTTGTGCTCTTTTTTGAGTAGCAAGAAAACAGTAATAATACCTGCTTTTGTAAATGAAAGAATATTATAAAAATATACACTTTCTTACCTATTCAGTTATTTGTAATTTATTGTCTAGATCATGGAGACTTACTTGCTAGCTGTCCAGAAGATGAGGCTCTCACTCCAGGTGATGAATGCATGGATGGGATATTGGATGAATCTTTGCTTGAAACCTGTCCCATTCAGTCACCATTACAAGTTTTTGCAGGAATGGGTGGACTGGCTCTTATTGCTGAAAGACTACCCATGTTATATCCAGAAGTAATTCAACAGGTAAGATAAGATTTCCTAATCGAGTATATCATTCTGTAGCTAAGCCGTTCATTCTTGTTATGTTTGTTTTTTAGTGTACTTGGATTAACTTTGTAGAAATACCCTTTGCTTTATATTTTTTGAACATTATATAACTCTTTCAATGATCAGTCTATACAGAGCTTCATGACCTTTAGTAGGTATGGAAGAAATGTTGAAGATTAAGCACATTTGCCAAACTTACTACACTGTAGCATTTATCTTGATTTCATGGTTGTAACACTAGCATTCTCTTTTCTATACTGCTTTAAGTGTGATATTTATCAGAGACATTATTGGAAATAGAGTAAAATAGGAGTGTATACTGCTACCAATATGTATCTTTTTGTTTACCTTTTATTCCTGTTTCAGGTGCCATTTCCATTTTTGGTGGTTTAAAAACATAACCTATTCCCGTGTTCATTTACGACGCTGTCAGTGTCTGTGCTTTCCATGCTCTTGTATCAATCAGTAGGAAGTTTGGTGCATGGAGAGTTGTAAAAACAAAACTTTATGTTTGTTGAATGAAGTAGGGGAATTATTCTGTTTGATTTCATGTCGGGTGTGTGTGTGAGTGTGTGTGTGTGTGTGTTTATTTTGGTATAGTAGCTCTAGACTCTATTATAGTTTCCTGAGCTGCTGTACCAAAATACCACAAACTGCCTGGCTTAAAACAATTGAGGAGGATATAAGTCTGAAGATGTCAGCAGGGCTATGCTCCCTCTGAATTTGGGCTCTAGGGAAGACTCCTTCCTTGCTTCTTCCTGGCTTCTCTTGGTTGCCAGTAGTTCTTGCTGTTCATTGGTTTGTAGCTGTATCACTTTAATTTCTGCCTACATCATCATGTGGGCATCTTTCCTGTGTGTCCCTGTATCTCTCTCTCTCCTCATAAGGACACCAGTCATTTAATGTAGGGTCCTCCAAACCGTTATTTCCTCATCTTAACTTGATTACATCTGCAAAGGCCCTATTTCCAAATAAGGTAGCCTTCATAGATACTAGGGGTTAGGACTTGAACATATCTTGGGAGGACAAAATGCAACCCCCAATAATACTTATTTATGTTATTGCTTACCTACTATTCAAAAAGATATTTTTATTATAAGGTGATATAACTCTGTTATAAGGTGATTGACAAGAATAAGTAAAATTTTATTTCTTACTAGACAATGACGTAATTACTCAAAAGTTTGAAGCAGAAAAGACCCCAACATTTTCAGCATTATTATTGTTCAACATAAATGATTTTTTCTAATTTAGTATTCAGTGTGGTTCACTATATTGATTAGTAGCTGGAAATGGGGTCCTGGTAATACATACCTAAGGATGTGAAAGTGACTTTAGAATTGGGTACTTGGCAGAGTATGGAATAATTTTGAGTAGCATGATTTAAAAAAAAATCTAGATTACCTTGAACAGATTGTTAGATAAAATGTGGATGATAAAGCTTCTGCCAGTGAGGGCCTAGATAAAAGTAAGGATCATAGTGGATAAAACCTATAATGTCTTAGAGAATATCTAAATTGTCATAAGCAGACTTGGTATACATACGGTGTTTAAAGTGCTGACAAGGAGGTTTAGAAGGAAATGAGGAACACGTTACCAGAACCTGAAGGAAAAGGGATCTTTGTCATATAGTAGCGGAAATATTAACTCATTGTATCCTAAATGTAGAAAGCAGCACCTGCATGTAATGAACTTGGATATTTAGCTGAGATTTCCACACAAAGTGGTGAAGGTACAACTTGTTTTTTTCTTGCTGCTTATAGTGAAATGTGAGAGGAAAGATACAAATTGAGAGAAGAACTGTTGAAATACAAGCAATTAGTGCTTGTCAGTTTGTGAAATTACCTATCCAGATGACAGAAGGTGCTAAAATTTAGAGATTCACTATCAGAAAAGCATGCTCCGAAGTGTAAGCCAAGGGTGAGGCTGCACAACTTTTTGCTAGTGCCTTAGAAACATCAAAAGTCAGAGTATTCAGTCACATAGAGGGCTCTTTGAAGAGATTAGGCATATAACTCGTGGATTTCCTCAGCCGTCTAAGCAGAAGCCAGGAATAGAGGATATGATGTGATGATGGAAGCACCCAACAGCCATGGAACGTGAGTAGTCTCTGGAAGCTGGAAAAGGTGAGGAACTATTATTTCCCAAGAGCCTCTAGAAGGAATGCAGCCTTAGATTTTAGTCCCATAAGACCTATTTTGGATTTCTGACCTCTGGAATTTTAAAATGATAAATTTGTGCTGTTCTGAGCCACTGAGTTTGTGGCAATGTGTTATAGTAGCAGTAGAAAACTAATACAGAGTTTGGTCTATAATTGTAATGCCCTTGTCTGGTTTTGGTGTCAGGATAATACTAGCTATATGGGATGGGTTGAGAATTTCTAATATATCAAATTAGGGATACTGTTAGGTGTGTTTAATAAGAGACACTGGCCAGGCATGGTGTAATCCCAGCCTGTAATCCTGTAATCACGCCTGTAATCCCAGCACTTTGGGAGGCCAAGGCAGGAGGGTTACCCGAGGTCAGGAGTTTGAAATCAGCCTGGTCAACATGGTGAAACCCCATCTCTACTAAAAATACAAAAATTAGCCCGGTGTGGTAGTAGGTGCCTGTAATCCCAACTATTCAAGAGGCCGAGGCAAGAGAATTGCTTGAACCCGGGAGGTGGAGGTTGCAGTGAGCCGAGGTGGCGCCATTGCACTCCAGCCTGGGCGACAAGAATGAAACTCCGTCTCAAAAAAAAAACAGAAAAGAGACACTGCAGATAATAACAGTAGTGAACTGGAAGATGTATCAAAAGAAATCATTCAGCTTGGTGCAGCGGCCAACGCCTGTAATCCCAGCTCTTTGGGAGGCCGAGGCAGGCAGATCACCTGAGGTCAGAAGTTCAAGATCAGCCTGGCCAACTTGGTGAAACCCCGTCTCTACTAAAAATACAAAAATTAGCTGGATGTGGTGGTGGGCACTTGTAATCCCAGTTACTTGGGAGGCTGAGGCAGTAGAATCGCTTGAACCTGGAGGCGGAGGCTGCAGTGAGCCGAGATTGTGCCACTGCACTCCAGCCTAGGTGACAGAACAAGACTCTTGTCTCAAAAAAAAAAAAAAAGAAATGGTTCAAACTGAAGCATAGAAAGTGTGAGGAATGAAAAGAACATAAGAGCTATATGGATTGAAGTGAAAAATTCTAATGTACCTGAATTTATAGACCCAGAAAAAGAGTGAGTTGAAACATGGACAGAAACAATATTGAGAAGAAGAAAAATTTCCCAAATAGATATAAAACTTAAATCTCAATTCAACATGTAAGAAACTGTTAACTTCATGCAAGATATGCATGCCTGGAACTGTCATGGTAAAAGTGATTAAAAACAAAGACAGCTGGCCACTGTGGTGCATCCCTGAAATCCCAGCTACGCAGGAGACTGAAGTGGGAGGATTACTTGAGCCCATGGGTTCCAGACCACCTGGGCAACATAACAAGACCTCATCCCCCCAAAAAGAAAAATTCTAAGGCAATGAAAGAATATTAAAGCCAGCCACAAAGGAAGTGACCTATATTTTCAAAACAGCAGCAATAACACTAACAACTGGCCTTTCAACAGAAACTATATGAGCCAGGGAATTACAACTTTAAAAATGCTAGAAGACAGTAAGCAACAAGGTAAAGCAAAACAATCTGTCATCCTAGAATTTTATACCCATTGGAGAACATTTTCTACAATTCTTCACCCACCTTGCCCATCGCCTCTCAAAAATCAGTGATGGCAGAATAACAAGTATGGGATTAACTCTGTTGTCTCTATAGTTAAAAACTCTAGACAAAATATATTTTAAAAGTTACTTAAAGGCTTTGAAGAGCAACTAGAAACAGGCAGAAATTTAAAGACAGAATTTAAGAGGATTTAAACACAGAATTAATAGAATCACATTCAGTGATATTAGTGTCTATACAGCTTTTCTCGGGGGTATCCCTCAGTCTTTGTTAGGTGGTAGAGGTAGAACTCAGACTTAAGCCACAGTCGTATTGGCTGGAGTTTGATTCTTCCATACTGGCTGGAAAATAGGAATTCAGAAAGGAGGAAGCCAAAGCTGAGCAGCTCCAAATTCTGCACATCTCTAGCTTGCTCCAGAATTATTAAACATAGGCATTTTGAGAGCAAGCATGAACTAGAATGCTGAAAAAGCTGTACAGAGATTTCAGCTGCTGTCTATCACAGAGAGCATACAATTTGCAGTTTTAGTCCTGCTCAGAGATAAAAATCTTGACTTTTCCATTGGAATTCCAAATGGCCCATACATTGAGAGTAAAGGCTACATCCTAATGAAGATTCACTTGAGAAATAAGGGAACAATCAAAATAGACTTTTCTTTTTTTTTTTTTTTTGGACAGAGTCTCGCTCTGTAGCCCAGGCTGGAGTGCAGTGGCCGGATCTCAGCTCACTGCAAGCTCCGCCTCCCGGGTTTACGCCATTCTCCTTTCTCAGCCTCCCGAGTAGCTGGGACTACAGGCGCCCGCCACCTTGCCCGGCTAGTTTTTTGTATTTTTTAGTAGAGACGGGGTTTCACCGTGTTAGCCAGGATGGTCTGGATCTCCTGACCTCGTGATCCACCCGTCTCGGCCTCCCAAAGTGCTGGGATTACAGGCTTGAGCCACCGCGCCCGGCTCAAAATAGACTTTTCTAATAAATTACAAAAGCCTCTAAGTTCAGGGTGATCTACCAATAATTTCCCTATCTGCTAAACAAAACTAAACACACTCCAAGGAAGATTTTAAAATCAAGAGTTGATACAACATCTCATCAACAATGTACAGTGTACGGCAGGGCATGGTGGCTCACGCCAGTAATCCCAGCACTTTGGGAGGCTGAGGCAGGCAGATCACCTGAGCTCAGGAGTTCAAGACCAGCCTGGCTAACATGGTGAAACCCCATCTCTACTAAAAAATATGATAATTAGCCAGCAGTGGTGGTGCACCTCTGTAATCACAGCTACTTGAGAGGCTGAGGCAGGAGAATTGCTTGAACCTGGGAGGCAGAGGTAGCAGTGAGCTGAGATCGTGTCACTGCACTCCAGCCTGGGTGACAGAGTGAGACTCCATCTCTGTAGTTAAATGAATGAATGAATGAATGAATGTAAGTGTATTAAATACCCCATTTGAAAAGCAAACATTTGTCAGAATAGAGAAAAAAGCAAAGCCCAAGTATATGCTGTCTAAAGAGATGTGCTTGAAAGAAGAAAGCTGCTATCCCTATTTTTTAATATATGACAAAGTTGAATTATGGACCAGCATGTAAGAAATAAAAAGGATTATTAAATATGAAAGTATTAATTCAAAATAAGTCATAACAATCCTAAATTTGTATTTAATAGCTTCAAAGTACATGAATCAGAAATCTATAGAACTGAAGGAGGAACTAGATAAATCTACATTTCAGTAATAGATTATAACATTTATCTCTCAGTAAATGAAACAAAGTGAGGATGTAGGAGATTTTGGGAGAAACACCCAGAACTTCTAGATGGACCTAACCAACATTTATGGAACACAGCATTTACCAACTACAGGATGTACTTCTTTCCAAAGAAAGATAGACAGTATGCTGGCCTATATAAAAGTCTCAGTACATTTTAAAAACATTAAAATCAAACCCAGTATGTTCTGTAACCACATCAGAATTAAATTGGAAATCATTAGCAGTAAGATCTAGAAAACCCCACATATTTGTAACTTAAGCAGTATAGTTTTAAATAACACATGGATGAAAGAGGAAATCACAATACGTACTACACAATATATTTCGAAATGATAATCCCAGCATGACATGGGATATAGCTAATGCTTATAATTAAGAGATTTATCAGTGATGTACACTCCCACCTCAGGAAACTAGAAAAACAGGAGTACAGTTAACCAAAAATCAGAAGCAAGGAATTATTACAGTAAGAGCCAGAATCAGTTAAATATAAAACAAAAAATCAAAGAGAAACAAGAAAACCATATATTTTGTCTTTTGAGACTTTTAGTAAAATTGATGAACTATGAAAATTTTTCAAGAAAAAGGGAAACCACACAGCACATTGTTGTAATTTCTATAGAATAAAATAAGGTACTATTATAACCAACTTTATGCCAGCGTATTTGATAATTTAGATATAATGGATAAATTCCTTGACAAATACAACCAGAATCAACATAAGAAGTACATGTGTACGTTTGTATGTGTACACTCATGAAGAATTATAATCAAACATACTGAATTTTTAGTCTGTTTTCATTTGTAAGTACCATGACTGTGATTTTGAAATCACGTTAATCCTATGTTTCTCCAATTTAAACTGAAACTCATATTTTGTTCTTAAATTGGAGCATTTGACTACTTTAGAAAGTATCATGTCTTCTCAGTTTGCTGTGACATATAATGAGTATCAGAATTAAAGGCATCACATTGTTGGAATATCATGATTCCTAAAAGCCTGTGATATAAATCATATCTTATTTATCGAATTTAAAATAATTTATTTGTGTTTTAGACATTATTCAAAGTGAGCACGTCCTTATTAGACTCTTTCCTTTGGGAAATTGAGCTGTTTTATCCTAGTATATCAGAAATAAAATTTCTTTGTTGTTAATTGAGCAAAAGCATGCTTTTATGTACTTTTCAGTTTTGACTTTCAAAATGTGGCATAATACAAGCGAATATAATATATGGTTTAAAAAATTAAATCCATGTTAATACCCTAAAGCAGTTCTGTTTGAATAGTTATACTTTTGACATTTGTATAAAAATCAGTTTATATTCTACTGTATGCTGCTTTTGCTGAACCTGTATTCTGAAATTAATCTTTGTTGATGCCTAAACCTGTGGTGGTCTCATTTGTATAGCTGTAATATACTTGCTGTATATTTAACTATACCTTATTGTGTGTATTAGTCTTAATGTTGACTGGCATTTTTATTGTTTCCAGTTGTTAGCTATAATGAAAAAGGTTGTGAAGAATTGTATATGTATCTAATATAAGACTTAAAAATTTTTATCTGTGTAATGGGAGATGGGAAATGATACATGATAGTGGTTTTCATTTGCTCTTCTGATATTCATGAAGTTGAGGGTCTTTCGCTTGTTGAAGAATTTGAATGCTGTAAATCAAGAGTTCTTTCGTTTTGCTGTCTTTTTGCTTTCATTGTATTTGGTTTGTTTTGTGGCATCATTTGAGAAATAGTCTTTTAAGAAAACACTTAAGTAAACACTTGAGGTAAAGTTCTGCTTCTATAACAATGTTCTATTATCATATAGGCACTTTTATATGAAACTATCTTTTGTGCAGCATAAAATAATAAATATAGAGGTACTTTAAAAAAAGTTACCTGTAAAGGGTTTCAAAATGGTTTAGAAGTGAAAAGTGCCCAAATTCCCATGTTCTCACAATTAGGCTATTTCATATTGTCATTCTGGCCTAAGCTTCAGTAGTCAAAATAGGCTGGCATCGAAATTGCAGCTGTTTTATTCAGTGTACAGATGTATGTAGTGTAGCTGTAGATCAACTTAAGACGGATCTAAGCTGTAGATCAGCTTCAGACTTTTACATATATATGTAAAAGAAGGAAGAAATAGTGAACTAATCACAGAGTTACTTCACCGTTCATTTAAAAATCACCCCACAGAGTTACCTATCGATCTACTACTGAAGTCATACAGGAAGCTTAGGCATCATCCTGATGTTTTAAGTGAATAATGAGATAACTCTGTGATTAGCTCACTATTCATTTCATTATATGTTTGCATGTAGAACTTCAAATTAGTATTTAGTGAAGTACGTTATTCATGGCCAAGCAAGATAAATAGAATATTTCTAAATGAAATGAAAAGTTTGTAGGGCAACCATGCTCAGAATTGGAGTTTCTCTTTGAATTATTAAGATTAAATTATAGACACGATGCTCCTTTACTCCTAAGTGCAGGAAACTTCTCTTAGATAACCACAGTACAATTATACAAATCAGAAGTTCACACTGACTCTACTATGGACTGCAAATCTTATTCAGCTTTTGCCAGTTGTCCTTCTAAAGTTCTTTAGGGCCAAAGAAAAAGAAATCAATTTTCTTTTGCATGGTTTGAGGGTACTAGTAGTTCAGGATCATCTGTTGCATTTTGTTGTCTTATAGTCTTCAATCTGTAACAATTCTACTATCTTTATTTATCTTTCATGGCCTCGATGGCCTTGACAGTTTTCAAGAATACATGCTAGAAATTATGTCTATATATATATTTACACATAGGCACATACATGTATTTTCTAGGTATGTTTGCTGATAGGACCCAGAGGCAGACTCCCCCTAGTGATGTATGCGCATATATCTTCCATATTGTCATTTTAAAAATTTTCCACTGAAAGAAATCAGGGCTCCTTGGAGAAATTCTAGTATTGAGGAAGGGTATATAGACATGAGCCTAGAATGTTTTGCTGTGTTAGAAAGCAAGGAAATGCTTAAAGAACGATGGGGGACAAGTTAATAGCAAGCAGGATCCTGCTTTAATGGGATCTCAGAGACCAATTCTTATTTCCCTCAAGCATCAGAATTAATAATGATAGTAACAATATACCTATGTAATAAAGTTAGAGTCCATATTGATAGAAATTAATGGACAAGAAGGGAATGTTTTTCCTTATAGCTTGGTGCCAATTAACAAATGTAGAAGGAATGACAGAATTAGAAAGTCTCCTTTTGATAACCACAGTAGTAATAATTGTTTTAGGAACAATTATAAAAATGCTAAGACTAACTGTTCAAAAGTTTGGCGAGAAATAAGGTATTTAAATAGTCTCAAGAATCTGCATACAGATACTTAACTAATTATAAAGGTGGAAATAACTAATATAGCGACACTTGGCAGACGCTGCCATACTTCGGATGTCATGTGCGTCTTGATGTTTGGTAGCTTGTTTTTATTTTTATTTATTTTTTTGAGATCATTTTGTCACCCATGCTGGAGTGCAGTGGTGTGATCTTGGCTCACTGCACCTTCCACCTACTGGGTTCAGGTGTTTCTCCTGCCTCAGCCTCCTGAGTAGCTGGGACTACAGGCACGCGCCACCACACCTGGCTAATTTCTGTATTTTTAGTAGAGACGGGGTTTCACCATGTTGACCAGGCTGGTCTCAAATTCCTGACTTCAAGTGATCCACCTGCATCAGCCTCTGAAAGTGCTGGGATTACAGGCGTGAGCCACTGTGCCCAGCCGGAAGCTTGTTTTTTAAAGCAAGTAGTTTTATTAGTCCTTATAGTCCTATATTTTAAAGAGATCATTTAAAGTTAAGTCTTTACTTTGAATCTGATGTTGAAAATGTGAACAGCCAAGCGAACACTTTTCTTTTTCTTTAGGTGAGTGCTCCAGTTGTAACATCCACCACTCAGGAAAAGCCAAAGGATAGCGATCAGTTTGAATGGGTGACCATTGAACAGTCAGGGGAGTTAGTTTATGAAGCACCAGAAACTATCGCGGCTGAACCTCCACCTATCAAGTCAGCAGTACAGACCATGTCCCCCATACCTGCCCATTCTTTGGCTGCTTTTGGATTATTTCTTCGTCTTCCGGGCTATGCCGAAGTGCTACTGAAAGAGAGAAAACATGCCCAGTGCCTTCTTCGATTGGTATTGGGAGTAACAGATGATGGAGAAGGAAGTAAGTGTTTAGTATTAAATTTGTCAGTACATATGTGAATAGATTGTGTAAAGTTATCCGGATCATTGCCTGTTGTTCATCATTTATTTCCTTCATAGTTAAGCTGTTAGATGATTTGTTGTAGGTGGTGTTGTAGGTGGCTAGTTATAATAAATCCTAAAGAATCTTCATTTTCATCTCTGTATTCATTCAAAAATTATTTTCCTTGTGCTGACAAAACTGTTGGGCATCACTGGAGGGATTTAAACATGAAGCAATTATTTAGAGCTACCCCCAAGTAGCTAATGTTCTCCAGTAATAGTAACAAGGGATGTATATAAACATGTAGACTTAGCAAGTTATAAAATCCCTTGAGCACTCTTGAGTGCAGTATTATGGAGAAACACACGTGTGAGAGAGATTATTTATTTACTACACAGCAGTGTGAATGAAGTGGGATAGTAGTTTTTAGTGGGGCCTTGAAGGACAGGTTAGATTTAGGTTGCGATGAGTTATCTCAGAAAGAAAATAAATGGAATGAGCAGTGTTTCCAGGTTAAAATCTGTGAGAGGGGATAAGTTAGCTGATGAAAATTTGTACAAAAGGCAGCATTGTGAGCATTTTAAAAGCTAATATTGGTAACAGAGCATGGAAAAAACTTGCTTAAGAACTTTAGATTTTATTTTGAATAGCAATAAAGGCTTATTAAAATGTGTTAAGATCAGTAATGTGTTGAATATAGTTTTTTTTAGAAAATGAATCTGGTAGGAATACTTAGATTAAAGAGAACAGAATCAGGAAAATAATGCCATAATATGTATTAATGATAATATAGAATAATAAGAGAAGGCTGTGATGATTGTTTCCTTTGGGTTGGCATTGTTACTTAATAGAAAGAAAAACTGAAGAATTACAGGATAGCCTCACAAGTAGATTTTCATTTGGGTGACCTCTACATTTTCACTTACTGTTTATTCTCTTAATATTTACTAGACAATTAATACTTCCTTATGTTATTTTAAAATCACAAGGTTTTGATTCGGTTGATTTCTTTCACATGCCGTTTAGAAAGAATAAACTGTTAAGTCCTGTACTACAAAGTATATTTAATCTAATAAAACTATATGAATTTATTTGTAGATCTCGAAACTCTGAAGCTATCAAATATTCAAAGTAAATATTTTTTCCTTTATATTTTCCTAACAACAAAAATCCCTCATAAATGTTGGCATATAAGTGGGCCCGTGTAGTTTAAACCTTTGTTATTCAGGTATCAACTGTATTTATTTTAGTAGGTCAGGAATTTCTAATTGCTTGATCTGATTTTTTTTTAAGTAGGTAGAGGGGTAAGAACCATTTTTTTATTGATACAATAGTTGTACATATTTATGTTAAACATATGATATTTTGATACAGACATAGAATGTGTAATAAGAACCATATTTCAACACTCTGTTACTACAGTGTTAAAGTAGGTGTAACCCTAAACAGAAAAGGAAAAAAAAAAGCCTTTCTGTAATTTCACACTATTTTTAATGCATATACAATGAATTTTTATTAAAAAGCATAGTTATGATATCTCTTTCTGTAATAATTGTTTCGTGTACCATCCACGTAGCATTGCTTTCTTTGCATGTAATACCCCTTCCTGGCTAGAACACAGTAGAACACTGTTGGGAAAAAAATAGTTTTACTTGTTCATTATCTGTTCATGGTTAAAGCTACTCCCAAGGAAAGCAGTTACTTTCTTACTGTTTAAGATACTACTAATGCTTCTTTTCTGTTGTTCAGGTTTTAGTTTAAATTCTATTTGTAATAATTTTGACATAATCTATAGCTATTATCATACATGTTTCCACTTTTTTTGAGGTTTATGTGTACTGTGTCTGACAGTTTTTCCTGACACTTATTCGTGATTAAATTTTAAGATATTACTGTTCTATTTGTAGTATTTGGTTTTTAAATAATTTAGTGATATTATTTTGTATTACAGTGTCATTACTAATTTATGATCCTGTATGTAGCTTCTTATTGTGCTTTAACTGTTTTTAATCTTGAAGTCCTCTTCTTTTTTCAATCTAGGTCATATTCTTCAATCTCCATCAGCCAATGTGCTTCCAACCCTTCCTTTCCACGTCCTTCGTAGCTTGTTTAGCACTACACCTTTGACAACTGATGATGGTGTACTTCTAAGGCGGATGGCGTTGGAAATTGGAGCCTTACACCTCATTCTTGTCTGTCTCTCTGCTTTGAGCCACCATGCCCCACGAGTTCCAAACTCTAGCGTGAATCAAACTGAGGTAGGTTCACTTTTAATTATTTCAGTTATTAAAAAAACTAGTTTTAATTAGGGAGTACAGAGTAAAGTTTTTTTCTGAAGTAATCTTTCAGAGACTTGGGTGTTCCATTTTCACATCTAAGAGGATATTTAAAACATTATAAATTAATTGCTTTCTCTGTTAGTCTCCTTCAGTAAACCAAAAAGAAACCTATCTACTTGAAAAACAGAAAGGATTTAAGTGCTTAATAAATCCCATTTGCCAAGATATGCTGAATTTATACTGTGATCCTTCTTCCTTTCCTTTTTGAACTTTTAAGAATAATACTATAGCATGGGGGTTGTGGGTGGGGATCTAGCCAGTGCAGTAAGACAGGAAATTCAAGAAAGAAAGAGAAAAATTCCTCATTATTTCAATATGATTTAATTGTATTGTAGAAAATACCAGAATAGGCTGGGCGCTGTGGCTCACGCCTGTAATCCCAGCACTTTGGGAGGCCGAGGCGGGTGGATCACCTGAGGTCAGGAGTTCGAGACCAGCCTGGCCAACATGGTGAAACCCCCGTCTCTACTAAAAATGCAAAAATTCACTGGACGTGGTGGCGGGCGCCTGTAATCCCAGCTACTCGGGAGGCAGAGGTGGGAGAATCACTTGAACCCAGGAAGTGGAGGTTGCGGTGAGCCGAGATTGCGCCATTGCACTCCAGACTGGGCGACAAGAGTGAAACTTTGTCTCCAAAAAAAAAAAGAAGAAAAAAAAATACCAAAATAATTAGTGGCATAAGTGAGTTTATTAATGATACAACATGGGGTCAGTATATAAAAATTAGTTAATGTTTACATACTAGCAACAGACACATAAAATGAGCTTTATAAAGATATATTTTAGAATAGCCCCAAAAATAGAAAATGTCTATGAATAAATCTGAAAAATATGTATAATACCTCTTTATGAATTTTTTGGCCAGGCATGGTAGCTCATGTCTGTAATCCCAGCACTTTGGGAGGTGGAGGCAGACAGATCACTTAAGGTTAGGATTTCGACACCACCCTGGCCAGCATAGTGAAACTCCATCTCTATTAAAATTACAACAATTAGCCAGGCCTGGTGGCTCACACCTATATTCCCAGCAACTTGGGGGGCTGAGGCAGGGGAATCTGTCTTTGCTCATGTATATCTTCGATGGGTTAGATATGATAGTGCAATGGTATTATTTCTTCCCAGATCAATCCTTAAGTTTGATACAATTCCAGGTTCATTTTGGAGGAAGTTTACAAACCATTTATAAAATGTATATAAACATGCAAAGGGTTAGGAATAGTTGAGATACCCTTTTACTATATCCTAAAAAGATCTGCTCATATCTCAATTCAATTTTGAGTCATTGACTTTTTAGGTTCTAGGGTGGTTTATCCCTTCTTTTCTTGATAAATATTTTAAAATATTTATTTATTTATTCTTAAATATAAGCACTTTGTCTCCATTTACCCCTTCCCCCAGCCCCTGGCAATTAGCAATCTGCATTCTGTCTCCATGCATTTACCTATTCTGGATATTGCATATAAATTGAATCATGTAATGTATTGTTCCTTGCGTCTGTCTTCTTTCATTTAGTGTAATGTTTTCTAGGTTTATTCATGTAGCATATATCAGTATTTCATTTCTTCTTATGGCTGAATAAATATCCTGTTTGTTGATCCATTCATCTGTTGGTTGGTATCTGGGCTATTTTCTAATAATCTTTTAGTTTAAATGGTGCTACTGAAAACGTGTGTCTATTTCAGTACCAGTTTTTAATCTGTTTTAGTACTAGAAGTGGAATTTCTGGGCCGTACAGAAAATCTGTGTTTAGTTTTTTTGAGCAACCACCAAACTGTTTTCCATAGTAGCTGCATCATTTTACTTTCCCAGTGATAAATATTTTTGAAGATAAGTAAAAACAAATTGTAATGGATTTTCATTTTTTGTTATTTTAAGCCACAGGTGTCTAGCTCTCATAACCCTACATCAACAGAAGAACAACAATTATATTGGGCCAAAGGAACTGGCTTTGGAACAGGCTCTACAGCTTCTGGGTGGGATGTGGAACAAGCCTTAACTAAACAAAGGCTGGAAGAGGAACATGTTACCTGCCTTCTGCAGGTATATTTTGTAAACTTGATATTGTTCATAATAATGTGTTTTTTTGTATTATTTTAAAATATTGATAACTAATCCAACTATCCTCAGCTATGTTTATGCCCACTTGTGGTTCTTCTTCCCAGTGCATTCTAAGATACCACTGGATAAAGATTGTTCTTGCTTACTTGTAACTCTGTATTTCTTCGCTCTCAACTAGCTTCTTCACTGAGAGGAAAGTGGCAGGGATGAAATTATCTAGTAGCTGGAAGATGCATCTTCCTACAGGCATTTTCTTGTTTAATGTGTTGTATGTGGGCTTTTTTTTTTTTTAACTGTTACTTTTTTATATGCATTTTGGTTGCTTACTTTTTTTTTTTTTTGAAACGGAGTTCACTCTGTGGCTCAGGCTGGAGTGCAGTGGCGTGATCTCGGCTCACTGCAACCTCCACCTCCCAGATTCATGGTTGCTTACATTTTTAAAGATAACTTTTCGGCTGGGCGTGGTGGCTTACGCCTGTAATCCCAGCACTTTGAGAGGCCAAGGTGGGTGGATCACCTGAGGTCAGGAGTTTGAGACCAGCCTGGCCAACATGGTGAAACCCTGTCTCTACTAATAATACAAAAATTAGCTAGGCTTGGTGGCAGACACCTGTAATCCCAGCTACTGAGGAGGCTGAGGCAGGAGAATCACTTAAACCCAGGAGACAGAGGTTGCAGTGAGCCAAGATTGCGCCATTCCACTCCAGCCTGGGCGACAAGAGTGAAACTCTGTCTCAAAAAAATAAATAGATAAATAACTTTTCTAGATTCAGGCAAGTTGAACAAGAATAGAAAGTCTTTATACCACAGAAATGTATAGGGGAAATACTTAATGAAAAGATTAGCTTTGCTTCCTGCATCAGCTAATTGAAGTTGGTTAACACGTTGAATGTGTCTTCTGCAACTCTAGAATGCTCCTTCTAGTATAAAGTTATAAGATTTTGTTACCCTCAAACTGTGAATTGAGTCTATTCAATAAAATATGTAAATAATACAGAGTTGATACTATGTTTTTATGTTCGCAGTTGTATTGTTTTTATATGTCTAGTCATATATAATGTACCATCCTTTGTAAGCAACACTCTCAGACAAAACAGATCCTTCCCTTTTGAAAATTTAAACAGTTATTTTAAAACATCATATAAGGTACTGTTTAAGTAGAAAATTTGTACTGCTAGTATTCAGATTGAATTTCTAACCTACCATAAAAATTTTTGAAGTATGTGAGACTGAAATCCAAATTAATTTCAACAATTTTTAGGTTCTTGCCAGTTACATAAATCCTGTGAGTAGTGCGGTAAATGGAGAAGCTCAGTCATCTCATGAGACTAGAGGGCAGAACAGTAATGCCCTTCCTTCTGTACTTCTTGAGCTTCTCAGTCAGTCCTGCCTCATCCCAGCCATGTCATCTTATCTACGAAATGATTCAGGTAAATAATCCCTGTAAATGTCTTTGTGGATGAATAATTTTGTTTGCTTATTTTATCGTTGTCTAATAGTAAGCTTCAATTGAAATACTTGATGGATTTATTTCCTCAAAAGTATTCTGGAAATATTTGATTGTTTTTTTGGTGCCCTTAATTTGATACTGTGTCATCACTTACCCTAGAACACAGAATAAAAGTTTCATTATTCCTTTGTCTTTATCTGTGAAAGGTGAAAGTACACTTTTTCCTTTTAATTATCTGTAACTGAAAATAATAGGACAAAGTCTAACAACTTCATGACATCATTCTGATCTGAATATAGTCAAAGTTCTGTGGATTTTAAATATTTTTGTCAAACAAAATTGCTGACAGTAGTTATTTTTGAAGAAAAGCAGATACATAAGTCACTCAAGTCCATAGGTACTTCATAAGAAGATGATTAATTTCTTAAAATTCAATAATAAAAGTACTGTAGCTACT
Source organism: Mandrillus leucophaeus (assembly GCF_000951045.1). Taxonomy (NCBI): domain Eukaryota; kingdom Metazoa; phylum Chordata; class Mammalia; order Primates; family Cercopithecidae; genus Mandrillus; species Mandrillus leucophaeus. Next base: position 1,983,006 of record NW_012102743.1, on the reverse strand, counting down.
TATTTTGCCAGTATACAGCTGATTATTGATTGAATAATATAGTTTATTATTTCTTTGGTTATGGAATTATCATCTAAGAAATGTATTCTTTTCCTAAGAATAGAAAGTTACATGTTCAGAAATGCATAGATATTTCCAAGAGAAACAAGCAGTTAACAGCTACTTCTTTCAGCCAAAACCTTTATTATTTATTATTTCAACTCTGTTCTCATATTCGTATCTCTGTATTTATATTCTTACTCATGAAAATAAACATGTATGTATTTCATTAATTTATTAAGGAAGAGTAGATAAGGAAAACAATGGGAGTGAATCTTGGTAGTCTATTTTGTGGTTGGTAGCAGCTAAGTGACACAATTGGATGTTTGGTAAAAGTGTTAGTATTTGAAGGGATTATTGCCCATATTCCCCAGTATCAGGAGGATTGTTGTCCTTTAAAAATGTGCCATTTCCCAGTCTGTCTCAAACTCTTTCATGACAGTATTAGACTGATTTTTTTGTTTGTTTAGATTGACTTGTTTGGTACATCAGATTGGTCTTTTTAAAAAAGTAGATGTCAAATGCATATAGTATATTTTTTGATTAAAATGTTTGAGACTATAATTTTAATTTTAGATTATATAGAACAATTGAATAGGGTGAGATGGGTTTCTCTTTATCTCACGTCTCTATTATTGAAGTATTATTTTCTTAATCCTTATACTTTGAAGACCTGACCTACCAAAAATTTTAAATTTCTGTTTTAGTCTAAAATTGACTCTCTTATAACACTGAGCTTTTACCTTTATGATTCATTGTCAAAAAGGAAATCCAGGATTATTTACAATAATTGCTATTCATGTAAGTGCACTTCCTGGAAAGGTGTGTATGTTAACAAACTGATTTTTGGTAAATGTATGGAATTGCAGAGACTTAGATATTGTATCTTGGAACTATTTTAGAAATTTAATGTGACAGATCAAAGTTTGACCTTTCTTTTGTGATTCGTTATTTTCCTGGAAAAAAGAAATTTCTTTCATTAGGTTTAGATGTTCTTGAATTTGGTACCTTGTCCAGTGGTTAATTCTAATTGATATATTTGGATGTGGTAACAAATACTTATTTTGAGATATAATACCTTGTATTAAGATAAAATGATGTAACTTGTATTCGGTAGGTTAAATGGTAGCATGCCTCCTAAATGATATTAAATATGGATTGTTTTCAGGAAAACACAGCTTAATATTATATAAGTAAAAATGAGTATGTAAGTAAATATATAATTATATAAGTAAATATAAATATAAAAATGTAAATATATAGTTATCAGTTTTGGTTAGAATAGTAATAATTAATTTTTTAAGTGGCTGTTATTTATTTATTTGAGACAGGGTTTCCCTCTGTCACCCAGGCTGGAATGCAGTGGCACGATCTTGGCTTGCTGCAACCTCCACTTCTCAGGCTCAAGCAATTCTCTTGCCTCAGTATCCTGAGTAGGTGGGATTACAGACATGCAGCAGCATGCCCGGCTAATTTTTGTATTTTTGGTAGAGATGGGGTTTCACTATGTTAGCCAGGCTGGTCTCAAATCCTGGCCGGTGTGATCTGCCCACCTTGGCCTCCAAAAGTGTAGATATACAGACGTGAGCCAACACACCCTGCCTTAAGTGGCATTTAAAAATCTGAACAAATTATCTAGCCAGAGTCTTCCTTAGACTTAGTAAAATTTCTATTTTGGAAAATTAGTCTAAAGTTTATTTTCCAATTTTTTCTTTTTTTTTTTTTTGAGACGGAGTCTCGCTCTGTCGCCCAGGCTGGAGTGCAGTGGCCGGATCTCAGCTCACTGCAAGCTCCGCCTCCCGGGTTTACGCCATTCTCCTGCCTCAGCCTCCCGAGTAGCAGGGACTACAGGCGCCCGCCACCTCGCCCGGCTAGTTTTTTGTATTTTTTAGTAGAGACGGGGTTTCACCGTGTTAGCCAGGATGGTCTCGATCTCCTGACCTCGTGATCCGCCCGTCTCGGCCTCCCAAAGTGCTGGCTGGGATTACAGGCTTGAGCCACCGCGCCCGGCCCAGTTTTTTCATTTGTGTATATAGTATTATTTTTGGCAATGTGGGAGTTGAGGTATATGACAGGATCCACTCCACAATCTTTTACTTCATTTAGTTGTCATGTCCTTTTCTTCTCCTGTAATCTGGAAGAGTTCCTAGTCTACCTTTATCTTTCATAATACTGATATTTTTATAGAATATAACCATTTATTTTATAGAATATTGTACAGATTGGTCTGTAAGTGTGAGAGTAGTCCTCATAATTTTGCCTGAGATAATTGTATTCAAGGGATGACTTGCTTATATTGCTAGCAGATGATATACAAAAACACCAGCCTAATATAATAATCTTTTCTGAGAACTTTAGAAAATAATGCCCATTTTCATTCTATAACATGTTTTTAAATGATTGGTGAGCAAGACAAGAAAATATAGGGAACATACTAGTTTATGCCCTACTTTCAGTGCAGAGATCATTTGTGGTTTCTGTCCCACACCCTTTTTGCCCTTATTTTCTGGCTACAGGTATACGTTAGATACTTTGTAATCTTCAAACTTTTATGTTTAATGACTATAGATTGAGATGAATACCAGAGTCTGCTCCTCATTTTAATAAAACCTTCAAGTTCTCATATTAATAAGTTTACTATGTAGCTGGTTAGCTAAGTCTGTTTTATTTAAATAGAAGTTTAAAAACTGGCCTGAACATATTAAATGATAATACTAAGCTGGCCATAAGGATCAACAATAATTGCTCATAAAATTGATCTTCAGTTTTAGTTCTGAACATCTTTGCATCAGAGGTCAAAAGAGAATGTTGTTAGTTGTAAAATTATTACCAGAATAGAGGAAGCATACAAGCTCCTTAGGGGAAAGGACAACCTTTTTTCCATTACTAACTTGTCACAATTCTACAACTGAGACACAGATCCTATTCTCCAGAGGCAGGCACTGATTATATTTAGTGATTTAATCATTAAGTATGTTTAGCCATTAAATAGTTGCCTAAGAACTTTTTACTTGCATAATAATGGCTGTACCATTATTTAACCTAATTTACTTTTAGATTGTTATTTTATTTGTAAAATTTAAAATTATTAGATGCTTTTGGGAACATTTATGTATCCAGAGTTTTATACATTTAGTATTCTTAAGATAAACTCCTGGCCAGGCACGGTGGCTCACACTTGTAATCCCAGCACTTTGGGAGGCCGAGGCGGATAGATCACCTGAGGTTGGGAGTTCGAGACCAGCCTGACTAACGTGGAGAAACCCCATCTCTACTAAAAAAATAAATAAATAAAAAATAAAAAAATTCAAAATTAGCTGGGTGTGGTGGCGCATGCCTGTAACCCCGCTGCGTGGGAGGCTGGGGCAGGATAATTGCTTGAACCCAGGAGGCGGAGATGGCACCGTGTTGAGCCGTGATGGCACCATCGCACTCTAGCCTGGGCGACAAGAGTGAAACTGTCTCAAAAACAAAAAAAGATAAATTCCTGATATTTCATCTTTTTGAATTCACTGTTTCTAGCATAAAATTTTTATGACTTAATGGTAGTTTTCCTGCTATTTTGACATCTTTTTGTAGGTCTTAAAATGGGTGGAGAGGAAAATTTAGATATGTAAATGAATGGAGACTTATTTTTTATTTTATTTTTGAGACGGAGTCTCATTCTGTTGCCCAGGCTGGAGTGCAGTGATATGATCTTGGCTCACAGCAACCTCTGCCTCCCAGGTTCAAGCAATTCTCATGCCTCAGCCACCCGAATAGCTGGGACTACAGGCGCCCGCCACCCGCCTTGCTAATTTTTTTTGTGTTTTTAGTAGAGACGGTTTCACCATGTTGGCCAGGCTGTTCTCGAACTCCTGACCTCAAATGATCCACACCCCTCGGCCTCCCAAAGTGCTGGGATTACAGACAGACATGAGTGACCACCCGGCCTGTAAATGAATGGAGACTTTTAAAAAAGTGTTTGGTGGCATTACAGCAGAAACATAAATCTTCATATTTAGGCTAAATTAATCAGATTTATCAAAGGTTAACATCATGGTTCCAGTTACTCAAAATAGTAAGTTTGATGCTTTAATAATTTGTTTCTTATTGCTTATTAAAATAAAGACATATGTTAGTGTTCTAGATAGGAAAATACATTAATTATTTGCTCATTTTAATTTATTTCTCAACATTTTCACTTCCACTTTTCATAACAAATGGTATTCTGGAAGTTGCATTTTGTATACCAGAATCGTTTTTTCTCCAGCCGCTGTAAGAATGGAGTTACCCCACTGGCCACTAGATGGAGTTCCTGTTTCATTTTTAGAAGTATTTGGTAACATTCAAATGTTAATGTTAACAGGCAGAATGTTACTTTAGAGACCCCAGCCTTCTGTTTTAGAAAATGATATATTCCTTTTTTTAGAAACAGCATATTAAAACTCAGCACACATTAAATTATTTGCCATTAACTTAGTGAGGTATGCTACAAATTCTTATTGAAATCAAATCTTTACCTTTTTAATACTGGTCTTATTGTATGGGGATGAATATTCTTTCAGAGTATAAAGGGAAATTGCTGTTATCCTGGTTAATCTGACAATTTACAGATTAGGAAAGAACAAATGAATTATAGAAAAATGTATTCAGTTGTTCAAGTTTAACTGGTTAGCGGTAACATGGTGATTATAAAATTCACTTATTTTCAAGTTTAAAAGCAAGGTATAAATGGATTTTGTCATTATGAGAAAGAAAATTGAGTAACTGATATGTTAGAGTAAGGTAGACATGAGAGAGCAGGCACAGGACTTCATTGGGAAAATTATAAAGTACTGATTTGGCTGGTTATGTTAGTTAAATGATGGTATATACTAGGATTAAAATTTTTAATTTCCCTAATATTGGTTTGACAGTTTTATGACAAACTATAATGTGTCAAAACCCATTACTGCGTTTGGATATACCATCTGATTTTTCTCACAGAGTATTTTGTGTGTTTAAAGCTGTTTTTGTTATTTTATATTACCTTTGGATATGTTTCTTTAAGAGTCGGTATTTAATTTCATGAGTATACTGTTTGAGAATAAGGTTAATTTTGTTGTTATGACAAATGTCTTAATTTAAATATGACCATATTTATTAAATTCAAATTACTTAGTAGTTACTTCAAAGTAAATTTGCAGTTGGAAACTAGCCATCTTCCTAGGTCTCAGGGCTCTCTAGATTAAAAAGGACATAGAAATTGTATTAGTGCTCTTACAGGAAAAGATAAGATTTGATACCAATAGAAAATATATAATTTTTAAACACTTTATTTTGTTGATATACACTGCCTGAGAAACAATTAAAAATTACTGAGCTGTCATAACATGATACTTAACTGTATATCCTTATTTTTAGCTTTCATGGTATTAGTTCATTTGAAACTGTCAAATTATGCCGTTTCTTTGTACTGTTTTAATAAAGAGTCTGGATGCTGTGGTGGTGGTTCATGCCTGTAATCCCACCACTTTGGGAGGCCAAGATGAGAGGATTGCTTGTGCTCAGGAGTTTGAGATCAGCCTCGGCAACATAGTGAGACTTCATCTCTATGAAAAAGTAAAATAGGCTGGGTGAAGTGGCTCACGCCTGTAATCCCGGCACTTTGGGAGGCCAACGCGGCCAAATCGTGAGGTCGGGAGATCGAGACCAGCCTGACCAACATGGTGAAACGCTGTCTCTACTAAAAACACAAAAATAGCTGGGTATGGTGGCACGTGCCTGTAATCCCAGCTATTCAGGAGGCTGAGGCAGGAGAATCGCTTGAACCCTGGAGGCCGAGGTTGCAGTGAGCCACTGCACTCCACCTTGGGCGACAGAGCGAGACTCCATCTCAAAAAAATAAAAAATAAATAATAAAATAATCTATCAGATTATTCTACTAAGTAGAGTAGCAGACCAGGAGTGGTGGCTGACACCTGCAATTCCAGCACTTTGGGAGGCTGAAGTTTGAGGATCACCAGCCTGGGCAACTTAGACCCTGTCTCTATAAAAAACAAACAATCAGCACTCGCCTGTAGTCCCAGCTACTCGGGAGGTGGGATCCCAGGAGGGCGAGGCTGCAGTGAGCCGTGATCACACCACTACACTTCAGCCTGAGTGTCAGAGTGAGACCCTATCTCAAAAAAAAAAAAAAAGAGGGAGTGGGGGAAGTGCCAGGCTCTTTTTAATAACCAGCTCTCCTGGGAAAAAAAAAAAAAAAAAAAAAAAGATAGAGTAACCTGACACTTTATTTTTAGCCCAAACTTTAATAGTATTTTAATATGGCTCTAGTTTTTGTGAGAATTAGCTGAGCAATACAAATAAAATTTAAAACACTTGCCCATGTTTAATGTATTTATTTCTATATATGGTCACTCACAAGATATGTTGATGGCCACTAAGTATCTATAATGTAAATGCTTATCAACAAATGTTAATTCCTTTTATTTAGAGTTTTCATTTTTGTCAAGGTCATCCAATGTGGAAATAACTTTCGTATAGAACATATCACTCTATGTGTTAAATAATTATGACTGGTAAGTTTTATAAGGGGAGGACTAGTTGCTTAAAATTTAGATGAGTTTTGAATTGCTTTGATTTGTACAGATTTGTAAGGATAAAGTATTAGTTCACTTCTCATACACTTTAGGGATACCATTCTTGATTACCCAGAGTAGTCCTTTCTTTCCTATGAGCTGCTCACATACCTAATCCTTACATTGTCACCTTTCACATTATAGTCCAGCTATTGTATACTTTCTTAATCAGATTTCCACGTAACTACCTACCAGATTAGCCGTAACTCTCCATTTCTTCTATCAAACATCCCAGTTAAGTGTGAGTTGTGTTTGTTTCCAGATTTGTTTATGCCAGTTGTATTTACACTATATAATTATTATGCAAACTAGATGTTTTTATGGTAAATCATGAAATGCTTTAAAAAAGTCCTACAGATCAGGTGCAGTGGCTCAAGCCTGTAATCCCAGCTCTTTGGGAGGCTGAGGCAGGTGGATCACCTGAGGTTAGGAGTTCGAGTCCAGCCTGGACAACATGGCGAAACTAAAAATACAAAAATTAGCTGGGTGTGGTGAATGGGCACCTGTAGTCCCAGCTACTTGGGAGGTTGAGGCACGAGAATTGCTTGAGCCCGGGAGGCAGAGTTTGCAGTGAGCCGAGATCGAGCCACTGCACTCCAATCTGAGTGACAGAGCAAGACTCCATCTCTAAAAACAAAAAGAAAAGAAGAAACAAAAAAATATATTCCCAGTTTACTTAGGGAATATATTAAAATGTTAACAATGGTAATTTTATTTTGTATTACCCGCATTTATTAAGAGAAATAATGTCAATACTTTATTGAAACAAGAAAGTTTCTTTTCTATGTAGTCTTTATTTTTCTGTGTGGCTTTATGTTTACAACTGCTTAACTACCAAAAGTCATGCTAATGCTTATTTCTTTTGAGATACTAAAATATAATTTCCAAAGACAGTTTTAAAAATATTCAGTGTTCATTAATGCTAACTAAAACTTTATTTTTCTAAACATTTTCATTGTCTTCTGTCCCATACTGACTAAATTTCCCTTTCCTGTATTAAGTAGATTACTAGAGGCTTAAAGAAAACATAAACCTAAATGCAGTTTTATTTTAATTAATATATATTTTATATGTACTCTTAGAAAAGTTGTTGTGGCATTTTTGCTGTTGTGTCTTGTATACATTACCAAATCTTGCATGTTTTGGAGTAGTCTGTCTTCAGTGTCCATATTCATTGCTTTGTCTTCCCTGTTTTTTTCCTCCGTGAAAAGTTAAAATTTGCCTATTTGCTTTGTTGTAATGTTATTCCTCAAGCTGGAAGCATCTTAGAGTAATTGCTCTTAGAGCAGGGAGTTACCCTGGGATATATGTTTTAATATTCTGGAGGTGTGCTTTTAAAGGATAGTCTTCTCAATCTTTCTTGGTAGAGCCAGATTTTGCCCTGAATGCAGTCCCTTGAACGAGACCTTCAGAGTGTGGTATGGATGTAGACAAAAACAATCACTAAGAGGTTAAGTACTGTTCCAGCTATACCTAACATAGTCAAGATACATTCTTCTTTTTCTTCTTTCTCTTCTTGCTTCTTTACATCTTCTGCTGTAGTGATGACAGAAGTGCCAGTTTTCTCAGAAAATGTCTTCATTTAGAGAAAAAGAGAATGATTGTGAAGCAAATTGCTAGAAAATATATTTATTAGAAATACTGGTAAATACTCGAAAATTGCTAGACAAGAAGTACTAGCTAGTAAATACTAGAAACTTGCTAGGAAATGTATTTACTAGCAGAGAGCTGGTAAATGTATTTATTATATGTGTTGTGTTTCTTGCATAGTTTTTCAGTGTGCAGTCCTACTTTAGTCTGTTAACGTGTTGGAAAATGATAGTAAATGAGTGTATTTTAATAGAATTTAAAATCTGTTATTTTAACTGTTGAGCTGAAGAGCCGAAAATATAATGAAAATGTAGAAGTTAGATTCTGCCATTTGTGTATTTTATATTTAGTAGCTACAAAGATTCTTAAAATTTTTTACATATCTAACTAGGCTGATGTATTTAATGTGAACTGCAATTTATATACAAAAAAACTGCACATACTTAGTGTATACAATTTGGTAAGTTTAGAACCTCAACTCCTTTTTAAAGCAACTCTTTTGGGGAGCAGTTGAGCAGAATAGGGATTTAAAATAATTTTTTCCTTTGAAGATTAGGGGATCATTGTGTCATGAATTTTATAATCTAGTATTGAAACTAATTCCATTTTACTAATATTTGGTAAAGCAATTAATAGCAGAGTTTATCTCTTCTTAATAAAATATTTATTTCCACAGATTAAGCATATCACATATTTAAGCTTGAAATAATGGAGTTACTAAATGTCAGAGTTTTCAAATAATTAAAAGAGAAGTGCTCCTTACCCTACATTGCATCAGGAATAAAGTGTTACCAGTTATGTTGCTTTAGTCCACAATAGTGATGAATGAACCTTTTCTTTTCATGGAGGGCTTCCAAACAAAACCTGGACAAGCTTCATATCAAAGATGGCAAATGTTTTCAGTATATCCTGAAGGAATGTATCTTCTCTGTTAGTAATCTGTGGTAAATTTCACTGTAACTATTTGATGTAAATTGCTGGCCTCTGCAAGTAATAAGTCACACTGTAAATAGGTTCTATTTTTTAGTATTTTTAGGTTTTTGTATATGCTGAATCACATATTTCCTCCAAAATGCTAATGTTTACGGTTATTTCTCTTGAATTTTCTGTCTGATGAACCTTTACACTGTTCTTTTTCTTTTCAGCTGTTTGAAGATACTTTTCCTCATTGAAATGTTGTAGTTCCAAATGCAGAAAGTGATTTTATTCCTCTCCGTACTACCAGTTACTACTATAAAAATGAAAAAAAAAATGTTTATTGGCATAAGTATAGTAATGTCACACACCTGCATCTGTAGCTGTTAATGATAATTCCAAGATAGTCTTCAAGCTATGCATAATTCAGCAACAGGTCCTTTTGAGGATTGGAAGGATAGTGACTTTACTTGCCTGGTTGTAAGCTGTAACACTGATTAAACATGCATTTGGTCCTGGCTGAGTAAAGGAGCTACAAGCTCCACTTGGAGACATGGCATTGCCTAACAGCGTGTTGTGCCTCTGTTCTTTCTTTGTCAGGCAGGCAGCACATTGAATCCTGTAATAACAATGAAGTATGTGTAAAGGAGCTAAAATTAAAGATACCTAAGGGTTTTCTGATGAAGCTCTTCATGGCAAAAATAGAATTAAATAATTCAAGATCGAAATAGTTTTTATGTTGTTTTGTGCTTTAACAGGCAGGTTTTTATTAAGAGTTTATTATCTTTCTCCATTCTTGTTGCTGGCTGACCACTGGTACACATTAATTGATAAGAAAAGCACATGTCTTAAAAGGAGAGCATAAATCAGCTCTCCATTAGTTTTCCAAGTTCTCCTCTTGGGGGGGTCTTCAAAATCTTTTAAAACTAATAATAAAAACTCAGATATAAATAACACATTAGTTTCCAGACATATGCATTAATATCTCATAGTATTTGACTTAAAGATAAGCATATTTACGTAACTAATGGTTGTCAAGAAAAATACAGAAATACAAAAAACTTGGTATTTTTAGTTTAAAATAAATTTGATATCTTGAGATATTTTTAAAAGTACAGTAATGAAATTTAAAGTTATTTTTTAAATTTTAAAGATTTTTGTGAAATAAACACACAATTTTATCTCTCACATTTTTTGGACTATTCCCAGTCTCATGGGCCAATGCTTATTATTACCTTGTTTTGCTAGCTTTTGCCTTCATACTCCTTGATAAGAAGAGAATATCTTCTGTTTCCATAATGTAAGATTCCCAGTTGGCCTCTCCTAATGCTAACTCAATAGAGTAAAATAGATACCAGTTAAATAAGAGGGAATAGCATGTTTCATTTATTTCAGAGGATCTGTCTTATTTTATCTATGCCTTTATTCTTACATGTGAATATAATGTAACTATATTTTTTATTTCTTTTTCTTCAGTCATAGTCTTCTCTGTCACCTAGGCTGGAGTGCAGTAGTGTGCTCATAGGTCACTGCAGCCTTCAACTCTTAGGCTTAAACATCCTTCTGATTAGCTGGGACTACAGGCACCTGCCACCATGCCCACTTAAGTTTTTAAATTTTTTGTAGAAATAGGTTCTCATTATGTTGCCCAGGCTAGTTTCAAAACTCCTGGCCTCAAGCAATCCTCTTGTCTCAGCCTCCTGAGTCACTGGTATTACATTCATAAGCCATTGTGCCCGACTTGATTTTTTTTTGTTTTTTGTTTTTGTTTTTTAATATAACATCTCGTGCTTTATAAATTGACCTGCAAGTAGGCTGGGCGCAGTGGCTCATGCCTGTAATCCCAGCACTTTGGGAGGCTGAGGTGGGTGGATCATGAGGTCAGGAGTTTAAAACCAGCCTGGCCAACATAGTGAAACCCCATCTCTACTAAAAGTACAAAAATTAGCTGAGCGTGGTGGCAGGTGCCTGTAGTAGTGCCAGCTACTTGGGAGGCTGAGGCTGGAGAATCACTTGAACCCGGGAGGCAGAGGTTGCAGTGAGCCAAGGCCATGCCATTGCACTCCAGCCTGGGTGACAGAGTGAGACTATATCTCAAAAAAATTGACCTGCAAGTGACATACTTTTTTTTTCTTTTTTCTTTTTTTGAGACGGAGTCTAGCTCTGTTGGCCAGGCTGGAGTACAGTGGCGCGATCTCAGCTTATTGCAACCTCCACTTCCCAGGCTCAGGCAATTCTCCTGTCTCAGCCTCTTGAGTAGCTGAGACTGCAGGCGTGTCACCACATCTGGTTAATTTTTGTATTTTTAGTAGAGGCAGGATTTCACCATGTTAACAAGGCTGGTTTGAAACTCCTGACCTCAAATGATCTGCCACCTCGGCCTCCCAAATAGCTGGAATTACTGGCATGAGCCACTGTGCCCGCCCATGAGTGATATACTTTCTAATTAATATTCATTAATTATGAAATTTAAAATCGTTTAATTTCATTTCATTTTGATTTTTTTTAGTTATAAATTATATTCAAGGTTTTTTTTGAACCTAAAGTCTTTTTAAAGTTTCTGGGATTATCTTTTTGTTTATATGAAGAAATAATGCTTTAATCAGATTATACACATATATATCTGTATATGTGTGTGTGTGTGTGTGTGTATATGTGTATATATATATATATTTTTTGTGTGTGTGTGTGTGGTAGATTTTACTGGGGGCAGTGGCTCATGCCTATAATCCCAGCACGTTGGGAGGCTGAGGCGGGCGGATCACGAGGTCAGGAGTTCGAGACCAACCTGGCCAACATGGTGAAATCCCGTCTCTACTAAAAGTACAAAAATTAGCTGGGCATGGTGACGGGCTCCTGTAATCCCAGCTACTCGGTAGGCTGAGGCAGGAGAATTGGTTGAACCCGGGAAGTGCAGTGAGCCGAGATCACGCCATTGCACTCCAGCCTGAGTGACAGAGCAAGACTCTGACTCAAAAAATATATATTATTTCTAGATTTTAAAAATTGGAATTATCAATTATATGTGTGCTTGCAAATTTGTGGGATCTTTTTTTCCCCTTCTCTTCTTTATTGAATGTTAGCATGCTAGACTGTTTTCATTATTCATGTATGGAGAAGAAGATTCTCATTTTGTGGTGTTGGTTGTTCTTGATAACTTCATAACAATTTAATTTTTAAAAATAAACATATTTTGTATTACTTGTATTCTTTTATAATTTTATCTGAATTGCTAGTAAGTATTTTTAGGTTTACAGAAAATTGAGCAGATAGTACAGAGTTCCCATATATGAAGTTCCTACTCACAGTTTACTTATTATTCATATTTTGCCTTAGTGTAGTACGTATAATTGATGAACTAATAGTGCTATGTTATTTTTAAATAAATTTATAGTTGAAATTCGAGTTTGCTCTTTATGTTCTACAGTGTGTGGGTTTTGACAAATGCGCAGTTTTATGTATTGCACCATGACGGGATCACACAGAAGAGTTTACTGCCCTAAGAAATTCTGTTAATCCTGCATCCCTTCCTAATCCCCAGACCTCTGGTAACCACTGTTCTTTGTACTGTCTCCATAGTTGTGTGTTTTCCAGCATGTCATATAGTTGTAATCATAAGATCTAGCCTTTTAGATTGGCTTCTTTCATTTAATAATATACATTTAAGTTTCATCCATGTGTTTTCATGGCCTGGTGGCTACTTCATTTTTATTGCTGAAAAATATTCCATTGTATGAATATGTAAGTATGTTTATCCATTCACTTTTTGAAGAACATCTTGGTTGCTTCCAGGTTTTGGTATTTATGAATAAAGCTGCTACGAACATTCACATACAGATTTTTATTTCCATTTTTGTTTCACTGATCTATTTGCTTATTCTTTTGCCAGTACCACATTGTCTTAACTGTCGTAGCATTATAGTCAGGTAGTCAAGTCATATAGTGTCAGTCCTCTGACTTTGTTCTTCAGTGTTGTGCTGGCTATTCTACGTATTTTGCCTTTCCATATAAACTTAATCATTTGATTGGTAGCCACAAAATAACTTGCTGGGGTTTTGGTTGGAACAATGTGTCCTCTGTTTTATTTCTCTTTGAGTGTTACATGAAGTGGGTTGAGAACAGTGAAATACTATGTGCACTACTTTGCTAAATGAGTTCATAAAGGAGTGCAAGTGGTAATCTTTGGGTACCTGGCTATATTTATATCAGTATAAATTCTGATCTTTCAAATATTTCAGTGTAGACAGGGAAATCATTCAAAACTTCTGTGGGTTCCATTCCAGCAAATGGAGCTAAAATGGGAGGAGGGGGAACAGGAGAAAACTGTGGAATAGGGAAGGTGTTTTGAAGGCTTCATTATTGTGCCAGTCTCAAGTTGAAAAGAGGCTACATGATTTTACATTCTAGTCTTTTATTTTCATATATTTGAAAAATAAAATATATTTATAAAATATGTGCAACATTTATTGGGTGCTTTTCCTTGTATTAGTGTTATAAAGTAATTGAAGAAAATAAATATCTCAATATAAAAAGGAACAAATATATATGAATAAGTACTTAAGAGAAAAATATTTTAGTGACAGCTTTAATGGTTGATAATTCAGTACCCTCCAGTTCACCCATTTGAAGTATACAATTCATTGATTTTTATTATATTCACAAATGTGTACAACTGTTACCAAAGTGAGTTTTGTAAGTTTTTTTAATCATCTCATAAAAAACACTGTACCCTTGGCTGGGCACGGTTGCTCACGCCTGTAATCCCAGCACTTTGGGAGGCCCAGGTGGGTCGATCACCTGAGATCAGGGGTTCGAGACCAACCTGGCCAACATGGTGAACCTCGTCTCTACTAAAAATACAAAAATGAGCCAAGCATGGTAGCGGGCACCTGTAATCTCAGCTACTTGGGAGGCTAAGACAGGAGAATCGCTTGAACCCGGGAGGCAGAGGTTGTAGTGAGCCGAGACCATGCCATTGCACTCCAGCCTGGGCAACAAGAGTGAAACTCCGTCTCAAAAAAAAAAGAACCCTGTACCCTTTAGTTATTATCCCCCATCTCCTCATCTTCTCTAGCCCTAAGCAGCTGACAATCTACTTTCTATCCTTATATAGAGTTGCCTTTTCTGAATATTTTATGTAAATTAGATCATATAATATGTGGTCTTTTTAAACTGGCTTTTTCCATGCAGCGGAATGTTTTCAGGGTTTATTGGTGTTGAATGTATCAGTAGGTGATAACTTCTTAGGGCTGAACGGTATTCCATTTTATGGCTGTGTACCACATTTTGCTTATGCATCAGTTGATGTCTATTTGTTTTTGCATTTTGGCAGTTGCAGTGAGCATTAGCATACAAATATCTCTTGGTATTTTTGCTTTGAATTCCTTTGGTAATATACCTAGGAGTGGAATTGTTGATTAACATGGATTACCTGACTTTTAAAATTACAATAATCTTACTGGGTATGAGATGGTCTCTCATTGTGGTTTTAATTTGCATTTGTCTGATGACTAATTATGTTAAGCATATTTTCATGTGTTCATTGACTATTCACGTATCCTTTCTAGAGAAATATTACAAATTCTCTGTCCCAAGAGTGGGGGCTGGCTAGAAGAGGGGATTAAATGTCAACTTCTCAGCCATGCGTGCCTCTAACTTAGCAGCAGCAGGTTGCTGTGGTGGATTAGAAATGCTGACATCCTGCCCCTCACCCCGCTAGGAAGACAGGCTTTCAGCTGTGTACTAAGGCATAGCTTTCCAACTTGGACTCTTGGGAGAGGGACGCCTGTGTTCTTGGCTGTAGCCAGCTGGAGTGGTTTTTCTTTCTCATTGAGCTGAGGCTGGGGAGGAAAGGAGCAGCATCTTGATTCACATACCACAGACTCTTGCTTCTCTTACTGAGTTTCTTACTAAATGTTTCTTCATTTGCTGCATGCTTTTAGGACCGTTTCCAGAGATTTTAGATAGTTGTGTTCTTTTAAAGAGTATGTACCAGTTTCACTAGGGAGCAGATCTGCAGTGATCCTCCCTCTTTCATGCTAGCAAGAAAAATTGAGTTCTCATAAACCAAATAAAATATTCAAACTTACTTACTAATTAAATGTTTTAGAACCTTACAGTGGAATATTTTGCATCCATCAAGTTTAGAAACCATCTGTCTTCATATTGGGTAGA
This sequence comes from Mandrillus leucophaeus, assembly GCF_000951045.1. Taxonomy (NCBI): domain Eukaryota; kingdom Metazoa; phylum Chordata; class Mammalia; order Primates; family Cercopithecidae; genus Mandrillus; species Mandrillus leucophaeus. The sequence continues at coordinate 1,967,686 of NW_012102743.1, read as the reverse complement.
AAGAGGAAGTTAGACACTATGGAGTATCTAGTTTTTATAAAACTCAACACATACCTAAATATACAGTATCATGTACTTCTCCTCTGTAAAACACATTTTATTAATTAAATTACATCAAGTTTTTCTTAAGTATTCTGTTCTCCACATTTCAAAATTCAAAAGCTTTAAGGTGGTAGCTGTTTTCCTGCCTCTCTCCTATAGCCTGCCGATAACAGCTCACTAGGGATAAACTATAGTTATCCCTATAGTACTAATCTAACTAATAGTACTAATAGTTACAGATAGTACTAACCAGTGCTACTAATTTCTTATATTTCTTTATAGGAAATCTATATATAACAAGTAAATATAAATATATATTAGTTCATTGTCACACTGCTATAAAGAACTGCCTGAGACTGGGTGAATTATAAAGGAAAGAGGTTTAATTGACTTATGGTTCTCCAGGGCTGAGGAGGCCTCAGGAGACTTATAATCATGGCAGAAGGGGAAGCAAACATGTCCTTCTTCACATGGCAGCAGCAAGGAAAAGTGCAGAGCAAAGCAGTGGGAGCCCCTTATAAAACCATCACATCTTGTGAGAACTCACTATCATGAGAATAACATGGAGGTAACCACCCCCATGATTCAGTTACCTCCCACCGGGTCCCTCCCACAACACACGGGGATTATGAGAACTACAATGCATGATGAGATTTGGGTGGAGACACACCCAAACCATATCATGTAGTCTCTCTCTTTTTATGTTTTTGTTGTTGTTTGTGTTTTGTTGTATGTTATGTTTATGCAAATAATCATTTATTTTTATTAACATTTATATGTTATGTTTACCATATAACCCGTTTTTATACCTTGCTGTCCCATCCCCACCCCAAAATGACATTATCGTACTTTCGAATTTGCTGCATTACAGCATGAAGCATATTCTCATTTTTTATGACTACATAATGGGCATTTAGTAATTTTAAAAATTGCATATTAATAAACAGAAATAGGTTCTTTTTTAAGATAAGGTCTCACTCTGTCGCGCAGGCTAGGATGTAGTGGTGTAATCATGGCTAACTGCAGCTTACCATGCCCGGATAATTTTTTTAATTTAATACAGACAGGATCTTTCCCAGGCTGGAGTACAGTGGTGTAATCATGGCTCACTGCAGCCTTGACATCCTGGGCTCAAGTGATCCTGCCACTTCAGCCTCATGAGTAGCTGAGACTACTGGCGGGCACTACCACACCTGGCTAATTTTTAAAATTTTGTGTAGAGATTGGATCTTTCTATATTGCCTAGGCTGGTCTTGAACTCCTGGGCTCTGGCGATCCTTCTGCCTTCCAAATCCTGGAATTATAGGCATGAGCCACTGCATCCAGCTCACATATTTTTTTAATTGACATTTTTATTCTGTTGAATATGCCCATCGTAAATATGATACCTGTTTATTGAGACTATCATCTCTGCCCTGCAGCATAGATATTTTCATCATAAGTTTTTTTGTGTATTTTTGTTGTATTTCGTATTGTGCAGTTTCTCTATTTTGCAGTTGACTGTTATATAAAATTAACAGTATTCATTTATGTGAATTTTGCATCCACAGACTTTAGTATTCTAATAGTATTTCTGTGGATTTGTCTTATTTTCCAATTAGAGAATCAGTTTTCTGAGAATGAAGAAATTACTCTTTTCCCACTTCTTTTTGTTTGTTTGTTTTGAGACAGAGTCTCTGTTATCCAGGCTGGAGTGCAGTGGCATAATTTTGGCTCACTGCAGCTTCCACCTCCAGGGTTCAAGTGATTCTCCTGCCTCAACCTCCTAATTAACTAGGATTACAGGCGCACGCCACCACACCTGGCTATTTTTGTATTTTTAGAAGAGACGGGGTTTTGCCATGTTGGCTAGGCTGGTCTTGAACTCCTGACCTCAGGTAATCCACCTGCCTCGGCCTCCCAAACTGCTGGGATTACAGGCGTGAGCCACTGCGCTTGGCCTTCACACTTCTTACGCTTTTTTTAAGGAAAAAAAAAAAAATTTTGGAGGGAATCCCCATATGCACATACCTTTCCTGGCTTGTATTTATAAAACAGAATGTCAGGAATTTGTCTCTTGAAGATGATACTATCCAAAAGAACTTTTTGTTGTGATGAAAACACTCTGTATCGATGCCATTCATTAAGGACTTGTGTGGCTGTTGGACACTTGAAATGTGGTTAGTGCAACTGAAGACCTGAATTCTTAGTTTTCTTACATTTTAGTTAAAATTTAAATAACATATGGCCAGTAACTGCCATGCTGAATAGTTCAGGAAGTATCATGGGATAATGGGAAAAACACTAAAGCTAAATGTACCAGGTTTTCACTGTTGGTCTTCTTACTTCCTATTTAGCTGCTTGTGCAACTTAGTAAATATTAGTTTCCCATACACACAATGGGGATGATAATACCTAATCCACATAATAGTACACACATAGAAACATCATCATATAGAAAATGGATTAGATGGATGTATACCAAAATGACATACCTGGTAAAAGAGTGGGGAAGGAGGTTGGGCGCGGTGGCTCACGCCTGTAATCCCAACACTTTGGGAGGCCAAGGTAGGCAGATTATGAGGTCAGGAAATCGAGACCGTCATGGCCAACACTGTGAAAACCCGTCTCTAGTAAAAATAAAAATAATAATAAAAAATTAGCCGGGCGTGGTGGTGGGCACCTGTAGTCCCAGCTACTTGGGAGGCTGAGGCAGGAGAATGGCGTGAACCTGGGAGGCAGAGCTTGTAGTGAGTCGAGATCGCACCACTGCACTCCAGCTTGGGCGACAGAGTGAGACTCCATCTCAAAGAAAAAAAACAAGAGTGGGGAAGGAGAGAAATGGTCAAAAGAAACTATAGCCTTGTAATGAAAGTTTTATCTTTTTTTCAGGATAATCTGTTTGAAATATTAATCACTGTAATCCTAACACATTAGTAGGCGAAGGTAGGTAGATTGCCTGAGCTTAGGAGTTCGAGACCAGCCTGGGCAACATGGTGAAACCCCAACTCCACGAAAAAATAGAAAAAATTAACTGGACATGGTGGCATGTGCCTGTAATCCCAGCTACTCTGGCATGTGAGGCAGGAGGATCCTGGAGCCCAGGAGGTCAAGGCTACAAAGTGCAGTGGTTACACCACTGCACTCCAGCCTGGGCAACAGAGTGAGACCTTGGTGCCAAAAAATAAATAAATAAATAGATATTAATGTAAAGTTATTTTTTAGAAGTTCACCTTTTTTGGCTGGGCGCAGTGACTGATGCCTGTAATCTCAGCACTTTGAGAGTTCGAGGCGGGCAGATCACTTGAGATCAGTGGTTCGAGACCAGCCAAGCCAACGTGGTGAAACGTCATCTTGACCAAAAATATAAAAATTAGTCGGGCATGGTGGCATCCACCTGTAATCCCAGCCACTTGGGAGGCTGAAGCTGGGGAACTGCTTGAACCCTGGAAGCGGAGGTTGCAGTGAGCCAAGATTTTGCCATAGCACTCCAGTCTGGGCAACAGGAGCAAAACTCAGTCTCAAAAAAAAAAAAAAAGTACACATTTCTTATACATAGTGTGAAGTCTGGGGTTTTAGTGTACCCATCACTGGAACAGTAAACATTGTACCCAGTAGATATTTTTCAAACCCCACCTTTTGGAGTCTCCCGGGTCTTTTTTTTTTTTTTGAGGTGGAGTCTCCCTCCGTTGCCCAGGCTGGAGTGCAAGTGCAGCGGTGCGATCTGGGCTCACTGCAACCTCTGCCTCCCAGGTTCCGGTGATTCTTGTCTCAGCCTCCCAAGTAGTTGGGATTACAGACGCCTGCCACCAGGCCCAGGTAATTTTTATATTTTAGTAGAGAGAGGGTTTCACTGTGTTGGCCGGGCTGGTCTCGAACTCCTGACCTCTAGTGATCTCCTCACCTCAGCCTCCCAAACTGCTGAGATTATAGGCATGAGCCACCACGCTTGACCTGTAGTTATTCTCATAGAGACCTTTTACTTCCTTGGTTAAATATATTCCTAGGTATTTTGTTTTATGTTTTATTATTTTATCTTATTTTTAATTGTGTTTGACAGAGTCTTGCTCTGTCCCCCAGGCTAGAGTACAGTAGTACTATCAGAGCTCACTGCAGCCTCGACCTGGTAGGCCCAAGCGATTCTCCTGCCTCAGCTTCCCAAGTAGCTGGGACTACAGGAATGAACCACCACACCTGACTAATTTCCTTTTTGATTTTTATAGAGATAAGGTCTCACTATGTTGTTCAGGCTGGTCTTAAACCCTTGGACCCGAGTAATCTTCAAGCCTGGACCTCCCAAAGTGCTGTGATTTCAGGCGTGAGCCACTACACCTGGTCTTTTTTTTTTTTTTTTCCTGTAACTATTGTAGATGAGATTGCTTTCTTGATTTAATCCTTGGCTAGATGATTATTGGTGTTTAGAAACATTACTGGTTTTCCTATATTAATCTTATATCTTGAATTGTCACTGAATTCATGTATCAAATCCAAGAATTTCTGATGGAGTCTTTAGGGTTTTCTAGATCATATCAGCAAACAGGAAAAATGTTGACTTCCTGCTTTTTGAGTTTGAATGCCTTTTTTTTTTTCTCCCCCTTGCCTGATTGCTTTGGCAAGGATGTCCAGGACAATGTTGAATAAGAGTGGTGAAAGTGAGAACCCTTGCCTTGTTCCAATTCTTAGAGGGAATGCTTTCAGCTTTTTCCCATTAAGTGTGGTGTTAGCTGTGGGTTTTTCGTATGTGGCCTTTAATTTATTTTGAGATCAGCTTATGAGACGGCTAATTTTTTTATTTTGGGTAGACACAGGGCTTCACCATGTTGGTCAGGCTGGTCTCGAACTCCTTGCGTCAAGCAATTCACTCACCTTGGCCTCCCAAAGTGCTGGGATTACAGGTGTGAGCTACAGTGCCTGGCCATTTATTTGTTTGTTTTGAGATGGAGTCTCGCTCTGTCACCCAGGCTGGAGTGCAGTGGTGTGATCCTGGCTCACTGCAACCTCCACTTCCTGGGTTCAGGTGATTCTCCTGCCTCAGCCTCCCCAAGTAGCTGGGACTAGACTTGTGCCACAACACCCAGCTAATTTTTGTATTTTTAGTAGAGATGGGTTTAACTGTGTTGGCCAGGCTGGTCTCGGACTCCTGACCTCAGGTTTTCCACCCACTTCGGCCTCCCAAAATGCTGGAGTTACAGGCGTGAGCCATCACGCTTGGCCTGTTAATTTTTAAGGGATGGGGTCTTGCTCTGTTGCCCAGGCTGGAGTGCAGTGTTGTCATCATAGCCCACTTTAGCCTCAAACTCCTGGTGTCAAGCAGTCCCCCACCTTAGCCTCCCAAGTAGCTGGGAATACAGGCTTTTTGCCATCACATCTGGCTAGTATTTAAAAAATTTTTTTTTGTAGAGACAGGTTCTTGCTCTGTTGACCTCGCTTGTCTTGATCTCCTGGTCTCAAGTGATCCTCCTGCCTCAGCCTCCCAAAATGTTGGGATTATAGGCATGAACCACCATGCCCAGTTATTGTGTTATCTTTTTGATGTGTTGTTGGATTTGATTTACTTGTTTGTTGTTTTGGATTTTTGTGTCTGACTTTATTAGGGATATTGGTCTATAGTTTTCTTCTTTTATTATATCTTTGCCTGGTTTTGGTATCAGCATAATACTGGCCTCGTAAAATGAGTTAGGGAGAATAACCTCCTCCTCAATTTTTTAAAATAGTTTCAGGAGGAGTTGTATTAGTATGTTCTTTTTATATTTGGTAGAATTTGGCTGTGAACTCATGTGGTCCTGAGCTTTTTTTTTTTTTTTTTTTGGGGGGAGCTGTTTTATTGTGATTGAATCTCACTACTTGTTCAGTTTGTTTCTTGTTCAATCTCAGGAGGCTGTATGTTTCCAGGAATTTACTCATTTCCTCTAGGTTGTGAGTGTATCGTTGATCATAATAGTCCCTGATCTTTTGTATTTCTGTAGTATCAGTTGTATTCTTTTTTCATTTCTGATTCTGTTTATTTGGATCTTCTCTCTTTTGGTTAGTCGAGCTAATAGTTTTATCGGTTTTGTTTATCTTTTCAAAAACCAACTTTTCAGTTTGCTGATGCTTTGTATGTTTTTGTTGGGTGGCAACTGTATTTCATTTAGTTCTGTGTTATTTCTTCTAAGTTTGAGCGTGGTTTGTTCTTACTTTTCTAGTTCCTTGAGGAACATGTAAAGTTGTTCATTTGTTACTTTTCTACTTTTCTGATGCAGGCTATAAACCTCTCTCTCTCTGCACTGCATTTGCTGTATCCCACAGTTTTTCTGATGTTGCATTTCATTTTCAGTCATTTCAAAAAGTTTTTAAAGTTTGTCTTTCTTTGTTGACCCAGTGATCATTCAGGATCGTGCTGTTTAATTTCCATGTATTTGTACTGTTTCCGATGTTCCTATTGGTATTATTTTCCAGGTTTATTCCACTGTGGTCTGAGAAGATACCTGATATGATACCAGTTTTTAAAAAATTTGTTAAGACTCCTTTTATGGACTAACATGTGGTCTGTCTAGGAGAATGTTTCATGTGTTGTTGAAAAGAATGTATATACTGTCATTGTTGAGTACACTGTCCTATGTCTGTTAAGTCCATTTAGTCCAAAGTCCAATTTAAGTCCAATGTTTTCTTTGTTAATTTTCTGTCTCAATTATCTTTCTAGTGCTGTGAGTTGGGTGTTGAAGTCTCCCAGTATTATTGTATTACTGTGAATGTTATTGATTATGGTATTATTGTTAGACCATTTCCAGCTTTCACTATTGAAAACAGTATTGTATTGAACATTTCTTTATAGAGTAGACAGTAACAGGTGCTATTATTGAGTCATAGAATATAGGCCTTTAAAATTGTAATAGATAATGCAAATTGGCTATACCTATTTGCACTTTTACTTGTTCATGAGTCTAGCTTTTCCACATCCTCACAAGTACTGGCATTGTGTTTTATGCTTATCAATTAGTAACTTTTGGATTTTCCTGAATAACATACTGTCTTATAATACTATAAAATTAGAGTAAGTAGGATGTTGTGACATTGTTCATGGTTTGGAAAGTGGGCTTTCATACTCAAGTATGTGTGGAAACAAGGAAAGAATGTGTGGAAACAGTCATACTACCCTGTCCTCTGCATCATCACTGGAAGGTGTAAAATGACCTTCTCTTCCATCACTTTGAACGTCACTCCAAATAGCCTCACTGTTATTAAGCTCTGATTGTCTCTATTTTACACCAGTTGTAGAGATCTCTTTCACATCAGTTACCATAGAAAGTACAGGATGCTAGGTGATGCCTCATCCTGTTACAGCTTAATCCCCATATAGCTCTGTGGGCACTGAGGCAATTCCTACCTCTAGTTGGACTCCCACAATTCTCTTCCCCTGTTTTAGTTTTCTATATAGCATTTTCATTCTGAAAAGAATGTAACTCATATGTCCTTCGCCTAGAACATTAGATACTTGATGGTAGAGATTTTTGTTTTCTTTACTGCTTATTCCATCCTGTCCAGCAACAGATTTTCATTAAATGTTTTTTTGTTTGTTTGAGACTGTCTCGCTCTGTCACCCAGGCTGGAGTGCAGTGGTGCAATCTCAGCTCACTGCAGCCTCTGCCTCTTGAGTTCAAGCGATTCTCCTGCCTCAGTCTCCTGAGTAGCTGGGATGACAGACCTGCACCACCATGCCCAAATTTTCTTATTTAGTAGAGACGGAGTTTCACCATGTTGGCCAGGCTGGTTTTGAACTCCTGACCTCAGGTGATCCATCAGCCTCAGCCTCTCAAAGTGGTGAAATTACAGGTATGAGTGACCACACCCTGCCAGTAAATGTTTATGGAATGCTGTTCAGTAACTGTCATTGGAAGAGAGATGTTAGATCCTTATCTCACATTATTCACCAAAGTAAATTCCAGTTGGTATACAACACAAAAACCAACAAAACTTATAAAAGCCTTAGAAGCAATGTATGTTATTAGAGTAAGGAATTCACTCTTAGATGCAAGTGATTTTAATACAGAATTAATTTGATTTATAACTAGTAATTTAAAGCTAACATAGGCAACATTTTCTTTTTTACTAAAAAGAAAGTTGATTTATTGAAATAGGCTTTGGATAAATTGCAATTCTGTCATTCATTTTTACAAAAGATAAAATAACTTCATTTCAATTTAGTTTAAAAAAAGGTTTCCACCTCATACTGATAAATATATTTCCAGCCATAATATATTATCTGGGGTATTTAATCATTTCTATATGTAATATAACTAGATATTTAGTTACATTTCTTGTTCTCCCCTAAACTTGATACTTTACTTTTTTGTTTTCCAAAAGTGCCTATTATTATAGTTTGTATATTGGTGCTTCATAAATATCTGCTGCATTCTTCCATTTAGCAGCTAACCTATTAAGTTGACCCTTGAATAATGCCGGTATTAAGGGTACCAACCCCCCACATATTTGAGAATCCAAGTGTAACTCTTTTTGTTTTTTTTTGAGGCAAGGTCTTGCTCTATCACCCAGGCTGGAGTGCAGTGGCATGATCTTGTCCTCCCCAGTCGCAGGGACTACAGGTGTGCGCCACCATGCTTGGCTAATTTTTTGTTATCGTTTTGTAGAGGTGGGGGTTTTACCATGTTTCCCAGGCCCGTCTCTAAACTCCCAGGCTCAAGTGATCGTCCCACCTCGGCCTCCCAAAGGTCTGGGATTATGGGCGTGAAACACCGTGTCCGGCCCCAAATATAATTCCCGACTCCTCCAGAACTTAGCTCCTAATAGCCTGCTGTTGACTGGAAGCCTTACTGATAACATAAACAATCAATTAACACATTTTGGATGTTGTATGCATTATATACTGTAAGCTAAGGAAAAGAAAATATTAAGAAAAAAATCATAGAAAATATATTTACTGTTCATTAAATGGAAGTGGATTATCATAAAAGTCTTCATACTCAGAGTCTTCATGTAGAGCAGCCTAATGAGGAAGAAGTGATGGGGTTGGTCTTGCTGTCTCAGGCTGGCAGAAAATCTGTATGTAAGTGGACTAGTGCAGTTCAAACCTGTGTTGTTCAAGGGTCAGCTGTAATTTTTTTGAGATGGAGTTTCACTCTTGTGGCCCAGGCTGGAGTGCAGTGGCGTGATCTTGGCTCACCGCAATCTTCGCCTCCCAGGTTCAAGCGATTCTCCTGCCTCAGCCTCCCGAGTAGCTGAGATTACAGGCACGCGCCATCACGCCTGGCTAATTTTTGTATTCTTAGTAGGGACAGGGTTTCTCCATGTTGGTCAGGCTGATCTCAAACTCCTGACCTCAGGTGATCTGCCTGCCTCGGCCTTGCAAAGTACTGAGATTACAGGCATGAGCCACTGTGCCCGACTGGGTCAGCTGTGGACCTAGGTAAGATCTAGGTAAAAGCTACATTGCTGTGGACCTACTTTTATATTGTACATTTTCTCATTTTGTGCGTTTTCCTCTTCTCCTTATAGTTTTGGACATGGCAAGACATGTGCCACTTTATCGGGCGCTGTTGGAATTGCTCCGGGCCATTGCTTCTTGTACTGCCATGGTGCCCCTGTTGTTGCCCCTTTCTACAGAGAATGGTGAAGAGGAAGAAGAACAGTCAGAATGTCAAACTTCTGTTGGTACATTATTAGCCAAAATGAAGACATGTGTTGATACCTATACCAACCGTTTAAGGTATTATCTTATGTTTATTTCTCTTGAGTTTGCCTCTAACAATGTTTTTTAAATAACTCCATGTGTGTTTTTGTTTTTCAGTGATATATGCTTTTTAAAAACATATACACCCTCAGCTGGGTGCAGTGGCTCACGCCTGTAATCCCAGCACTTTGGGAGGCCAAGGCGGGTGGATCACGAGGTCAGGAGATAGACACCATCCTGGCTAACACAGTGAAGCCCCGTCTCTACTAAAAATACAAAAAATTAGCCTGGCGTGGTGGCGGGCGCCTGTAGTCCCAGCTGCTCGGGAGGCTGAGGCAGGAGAATGGCGTGAACCCAGGAGGCGGAGCTTGCAGTGAGCCGAGATCGCGCCACTGCACTCCAGCCTGGGCGACAGAGCGAGACTCTGTCTCAAAAAAGAAAAGAAAGAGAAAAAAATATATACACCCTCACACACAAGTGGTATATAAACATACAAAGAAAAAGTATCCACCCAGATTCTACACTTAGAAACATTTATTCACAATTGCTTATTCAGTATCTCCCTGTGTGATCTTACAGCTATAGGTGTCAAGTTTTACTTAAATGCTGTCCCATTGTACCTGTTAGACAAATAAATGCTAGTTCCTCACACAATGTTGATGTCAGAGACATCTTTCAGTTTCAGTAAATATATATCACTGACATTGTTCTAAATACTTTGAATTCACTGTTGTATTTAGATGCTGTATTTTATTTAACTATTTATTAGTAGATTTTAGGTCATTTTCAGTTCATAATAACCTTATACATACATCTTTTGGGGATTGCAGAAGTTTCTGCAGATACAATCTTAGAAGTATAATTGTTAGGTTTATGGATTACTTCTGTTTTATTTTAGAAGTCAAAGGATTCAGTATTTGATGGAATTAAAATAAGTTGTAATGCTTATCTTTATGGAAAATTGAATTGTTATTTTTAGTTTGTTTACACATTAGTAGATTCAGAGGATGAGTTCTGTCAAAGACTCTTTTTTAAATAACCTAGGAAACCTTTTCCTTTCCCTTGGCAAAATCTGTTCAGTGACCTTTTCTTTTCTCATGGCAGAATCTGTTCAGTGATTGTTAGTTTATTCCTCAAAGATGGCCTAATTCTGAATTTTAAAGCATTTATACTGTTAATGGAAGTTTACTCCTTTGTCAATTATCTTTTGAGTCAGTTAATGTCGTTTACCGTGTTTGTGCTGTATTTACTTTGCTTTTTCGCACTTGTTTTTTAAGAACCTATAACTTAAGAAATAGTGTAGGTCAAAAGATCATAGAGAATTGGTCATTGGAAGAATAGTTCTTGTCAGTCTTTGCCTGTGAGGGAATAATCACCTTATGAAAGAATCCTGACTTTGTTGGCTTAATGTGTTGTTATTATCACTTTATTTGTTTATTTGAATAGCTTTTGGCATACAAATGGTTTTTGATTACATGGATGAATTATATGGTGGTGATGGCTCATTGCCAGGCAGTGAGAATCATAAATTATGGAAAAGATGAAAAGAAGAGCCAGTTGGTAGAGATAAAAAGCTGTAGAGTCATGCAGCTCTGTTACTAGTAATGGAAAATGTAAAGGTATATTTTCTTTGATAGTGTGATATTTTTTCTGTTATAGAGGAGAGAATAGTGTTGTATTTGGTCCCCTCCTATCTTGTGGCTCCACCCAGAATCTTTCTCACTGGTAACCAAGGAAGCCAGTGTAATAATGTAACAATAGTGTGGTATTATAATTGAACTGAATATCTGAATGTCTCATTGAGCTAATGCCTCCTTGCAAAATGTCTACTAAAATGTCTTACTCCCTTCCCTGGCCATCTGTGTTGCTTAGTCTTGTAGAATAAACATAGTTTTCAGTAAATCAATATGTATAATATATACTGAGCTTTGAAACTGCCATCATGTCTGTTGGGGGGAATCTTGCCCTGTATTTCTGTACCTTATATTTCTGTGTTTTGGGATGACTCTGTTAGCTTATAACTAAAATTGAAAATTTATAAAACCTTGAGTGTTTTTTACCCAGGTATATTTTGTCTTTTAGATGAAAAATTATGTAATGATTTGGAATGTTGTTTTAAGTTTAGCCTTGATTAAAAACAGTATCACACATTTATAGTGTTACAAAGTGAAAATTAACCAGTAAATAATAGTATCCTTCTTTATTTTTTTTTTTATTTATTTTTTGAGACGGAGTCTCACTCAGTAGCCCAGGCTAGAGTGCAGTGGTGCGATCTCGGCTCACTGCAAGCTCCACCTCTGGGTTCACGCCATTCTCCTGCCTCAGCCTCCCAAGTAGCTGGGACTACAGGTGCCCGCCACCACACCTGGCTAGTTTTTTGCATTTTTAGTAGAGATGGGGTTCCATGTTAACCAGGATGGTCTCGATCTCCTGACCTTGTGATCCGCCCGCCTCTGCCTCCCAAAGTGCTGGGATTACAGGCGTGAGCCACCGCTCCCGGCCGTATCCTTCTTTAAACTGTGTATTTCCTTATGCTATAATTTCTATTAGATTCTGCAAAAATGGAGTTCTAGAGTATTGAATTCTAAGGTAATTATAGAATATTCTTACTGCAGGAAATTTGGACACCTATAGTGCTGCTTTGGTCTATTTGCTTTTCTTAGCTTAATCTATTTCCTGTTCACATAACACACTGTATAATTTTTTGAGAAAGGGATCTTCTATATAAAAATACACCAGTTAATTCACTATGAAAATTTAATTTCAGATAGAGTATAACTGAGTTTCAATTAACTGGAGCTCTTTATTTCTCTATTTGATTAACTGGATGAAATTATTCCATTTAAATTCTTTTCTTCTTACTTCAGCCAGAGAACATTCTTCAGACTTATAAATTATGTACCAACAAAATATGCATATGAAGATATAATGACTGTCCACAAAACTCATTTCATTAGATGATTTTGTCTTTACAGTGACCCTGTGCAGTGCATATTTTTAGTGATTATTTTTACTAATAAACATTATTGTATTTTGTGTTAAGACTTGAATATACTTTTTAGTTGAAACTCTCATGGTCTCTGCTAATCTATGCAGTCTCTGTTATAAGAAGAAACCAGTAAAGACTAATAATGTTATTATATCTTCCTTTTCAAGGTTTACCATATAGAGAATTCATTTTCAGCTTCACAGAGAGAGTAAAATCTATTCTTTTCCAGTTGTCACGACTTAAGATGTATTTTTTTCTAATAGAATTCACAAAATAATACATTATTGCTTTAGAGTGTATACCCACAGAAAGTGGCCTTAGTTTAATTTTAACACTGACTTAAAGTTCTCCACCCTACCCGTCTGCCTCATTCCCAACTGTATTTCACAAAAACCCTAGAATACTCTGAGAAAAGAATCATTCAGGAAAATATGTTCCGTTAATGTATCACTTTCAGGATCTATTTTAGTGTTTTTTGAGGGTTTGGAGCTGTAACTTTAAAAATGCTATGTATCGCGGCCGGGTGTGGTGGCTCACAGCTGTAATCCCAGCACTTTGGTAGGCTGAGGTGGGCTGATCACTTGAGGCCAGGAGTTCTAGACCAGCCTGGCCAACATGGCGAAACCCATCTCTACTAAGAATACAAAAGTTTAGCTGGATATGGTGGCGCATACCTGTAATCCCAGGAACTCGGGAGGCTGAGGCA
>NW_012102743.1:1948516-1953168 GCF_000951045.1 Mandrillus leucophaeus | reverse complement strand
TTTTTTTTTTTTTTAATGTCCATGGGCACATAACTAGAAAATTGGTCTTCTTTCTAAGGGGCTGACGTATAAATGGGGGAAATAATAACCAGGCAGGTTTTTTTTTGTTTTGTTTTGAGATAGAGTCTCACTCTCTCGGCAAGGCTGGAGTGCAGTGGCATGATCTCAGCCCACTGCAACCTCCATCTCCTGGGCTCAAGCAGTTCTCCTGCCTCAGCCTCCCGAGTGGCTGGGATTACAGGTGTGCGTCGCCACACCCAGCTAATTTTTGTATTTTTAGTAAAGATGGGGTTTCGCCATGTTGACCAGGCTAGTCACAAACTTCTGACCTCACGTAATCCACCCGCCTCAGCCTCCCAAAGTGCTGGGATTACAGGCGTGAGCCACTGCGCTGAGCCAGCCTGGCAGTTGTAACAACATAGTATCTGACATATTAGTAATATTAGTAGAAGTCATGACACTACAGGAAAATCAATCCAGGTTTGGAGGCCTAAAGGAGATATAGGAATTAACCAAGAATAGAGTACAAATGAAGAGGGGCAAGGGATTGGTGTCCCAAGGGATTGAAAACAATGTTAGCAGTGAAGGAAAGCATCACGTATTCTGGGAACCTTGGAAAGTTTGGTGTGTCTGAGTATAGTGTAACTGGAAGGTAGTGGTGAGAGATGAGCCTGGAGAGGAAATCAGGGGCTAGAGGATAAAGAGGAATGTATCACAGAGTTACTTACCTTTAAAAGTGATGTTGAGCCACTGAAAGGTTTTCAGCTGCTCTCATCAGGTTTGCGTTATAGAAAGATGGTCTTCCAGGTGTACTTGAATGGTTGGAGGGGAAGTTGGAACAAGACCAAACTACCATGGAAGAGATTTTCATCTGTTTCATCTCAGCAGATAGAGCTGTACATGTCTTCTCCCTGTCCTACTGTTTTGGGGGACTGATCAGCACTCTTGGTACTCATCAGCACTGTTGCTGTCATATTATGGACTTAATAGATAGATAATTCCTAGGTAGAAATAGTTTCCATGCTCTAGATATTTGTCTTCAAAAGCAATCATGGAACTCAGACTTTTAAGTCACTTACTAATTGCATTATTGTATGTGTTCATATTGGCAACTGCAGATTTATCTCTAGGGATCTCCTTCAGTAGAGTACAAGTGCCATAGCATATATGGATCTGGGAACATGGCTTCCTTTGTTCTTATATATGAATCGGATGTCTACAATGCTAGACAGAAATTTTCCAACACTAATCCTACTACTTGGTTATTTGACTGACTCAAGCAGAAAGCTGTGATCCATCAATTGATAGAAGCTAAGTCATTAAATCAAAAACCATCTTAAATCTTTTGTATTAAGGTCCTGGAATGACAAGGTGAGACTCCATAAATGTTCATGTCTTCCTGTTCCTCTACTGTTTGCTTAAAGCTGTCACCCAGCTAAAGTTGTAGACATGGAACACTTATACAACACTCAGTTTTGTGTCCTGTTGTCTATATTATTTTGGGATATACCCAAATCTAAAAGAGAACTCATATGATAATGAAATTTTATTAATTTTATTAAATAAGTCAGTTTTCATGTTGAAAACTGAAGGAAATTTTCTTGGTGGAAATTCTTTGTTAGACTGCAGAACCTTGGCATTTGTGAGGAAGAACTTTAAGATGTTATACCACTTATGCTACTGTTTACTTAAATTTTCCTTTGCCTTTTTTTTTCTACTTACAATTTTTCTTTAGATCAACTTAAAAAAAACAACAAGTTTTTCTCAGGCTTTTAAAGAGGAAACTTCAAGTTACCTGGATGGACCATTATCATTTGCCATAAATAGGAGATAGTGTAAACATGAGTGAACCATTTACTGTGAATAAAATAGTGTTTATTTATTAATCCTTGAAATATATTAGACCATGTGTGCAAAGTGACACAATCAGGAATAATTCAGATTTTGTTTGTTAAATAAAACACTGGAAAAATAAATGCATGTCTGTCAAAAGGAGTATTGTTTATACCACAGAATATTCATATATGTAAAATTATGCAACAATGGAAAAGAGAAGTGAACTATATTTTATTTTATTTATTTATTTTTGAGACGGAGCCTCACCCTGTCACCCAGGATGGAGAGCAATGGTGATCTTGGCTCACTGCAAGCTCCGCCTCCCAGGTTCAAGCAATTCTCCTGCCTCAGCCTCCCCAGTAGCTGGGATTAGAGGCCCCCACCACACCCGGTTAATTTTTGTGTTTTTAGTAGAGAGGGAGTTTCACCATGTTGGCCAAGCTGGTCTTGAACTCCTGACCTCAAGTGATCCACCCACCTCCGCCTCCCAAAGTGTTCGGATTACAGGTGTGAGCCACCGCGCCCGGCCTTATCTGTATTTTAGATGTAAAAACAGCCAGGTCTTGGATGTATCATTGAATTTTGAAAAGGAAGCTGGGCTAGGTATGGTGGCTCATGTGTATGATCCCAGCACTTTGGGAGGCCAAGGTGGGAGGATGATTGCTTGAGCCTAAGAGTTCAAGACCAACCTGGGCAACATGGTAGGTAAAACCCTGATATATTAGTTGGGTTGCCTTGTACACTGTACTCCTTTTAGGTGGTGTGCTAGGGAGTAGAGTAGATAGAATCAATATTGCAGCCATATCACTGAACTTTCTGTTCATCCAAAGGTTTTGGTAAGAATGACTGCTTAGCCGGGCGCAGTGGCTCCCACCTCTAATCCCAGCACTTTGAGAGGCCGAGGCAGGTGGATCACCTGAGGTCAAGAGTTCAAGACTAGCCTGGTCAACATGGCGAAACCCCTTCTCTATAAAAATACAAAAAAATTAGCTGGATGTGGTGGCACACACCTGTAATCCCAGCTACTTGGGGCAGCTGAGGCAGGAGAATTGCTTGAACCCAGGAAGCAGAGGTTGCAGTGAGCCAAGATCCCGCCAGTGCACTCTAGCCTGTGGTATAGAGCAAGACTCTGTCTCAAAAACAAACAAACAAACAAAATACCAGAATGACTGCTTAAAGAAGGAACTCGGGATTAATACCATGGGATTTTCTTTTATGTCCTGTAGTTCTCTTACTATAGAGTTTTCACTATTATATATGGTAATATATCAGGTACATAATTATATATAATATCTCTAATATACATACATACATATATCTGAAAGGTAGCCTCTGAATTTTTATTTTTGAAATAGTAGACTTTAAGCCATATTTTAAATTGTCCTCAATTACACCTTAATACTAAGTGATTAATCTCTTATAGTTTGGTGTGTGATAATTACAGTACTCTGATGGGATTGATAGTGTAAACTAGTGCACTGCTCAAGGAATGAGTGTACTTTTAGTTAATTTCATCTTTTCTGATTTACCTGTTACAGTAACCTGTTGACACTGTAAGGTGGCAGCTGGGGGTATTTCATTGTGATTTAGTCTGTGTTTTAAAAGTTGACAATTCCTTAGGCAGTTGTTGGGTATTCACTCTACAGATTGTTTTAAGAGCTTCATAAAGACGATGTTTTAATATTTTTTGGTTCAGGGTTTTGTGTTTCTGTAATTTATTGTCTTTCCTAATACCCCCTTTCAAGATTCGCGATTTGTAATAACTGCGTGGTGTTAAATGTAAAAGTTAACACAGATAAACTGATGAATATTGATGCTGGCTGGTTTACTAATCACCAGAATTTGAACTAAGGCAATTTCTGAGATAACATTCCTTCTGGAGGAACAAAAGATTAGGCCAGTATGTTATGCCAAAATAGAGAATTTTAAATTCAACATTTTGCATTTTTTGAACTAAAAGACAAGGTTAGAGTTAAGTATTCTCAGGATTTTCTTCAGAAATTAAAGTTTTTTTTTTTTTTTTAAGGAATATATGTGACACTTCGTACATCAGTTTAATAGCATTTTGAATGTGTACCTTACCTGTACCTATAATGCTAAAATGTAATTTTTTTCTCCCCCCAGAGACAGGGTTTCATTCTGTCGCCCAGGCTGGAGTACAGTGGCCCGATCTCGGCTCACTACAGCCTCCACCTCCCTGGTTCAAGTGATTCTTCTGCCTCAGCCTCCCAAGTAACTGGGACTGCAGGTGCCTGCCACCACACCTGGCTAATTTTTTTGTATTGTTTGTAGAGACGGGGATTCGCCATGTTGGCCAGGCTGTTCATGAACTCCTGACCTCAGGCAATCTGCCCACCTCAGCCTCCCAAAGTGCTGGCATTACAAGCGCAAGCCACTGTGCCTGTCCTGTAAATTTCACTTAGACCATTCTTCTAATATCATCTATCATTTAAAACCTAAAGAATAGGCTGGGTGCAGTGGCTTACGCCTGTAATTCCAGCACATTGGGAGGTTGAGGTGAGAGGATTACTTGAGCCCAGGAGTTCAAGACAAGCCTGGGTAATATAGCGAGACCCCATCTCTATTCTTTAAAATAATATTTAAATTAAAAAAAAAATTTTGACTGGGTGCAGTGGCTCTCACCTTTAATCCCAGCCCTTTGGGAGACTGAGGCAGACAAATTAACTGAGGACATTTGAGTTCAAAACCAGCCTGGCCAACATGGTGAAACCCCGTCTCTACTAAAAATACAAAATTTAGCTGCATATGGTGGTGCACAGTGGGTGTAATCCCAGCTGCTTGGGAGGCTGAGGCAG
>NW_012102743.1:1946763-1947996 GCF_000951045.1 Mandrillus leucophaeus | reverse complement strand
ACACACACACACACACACACACATATACATACATACATACATATAATGTATCACACAGAAACATTTTACATTATTTTTGTCTCTATTACTGTGAAATCCAAGGGTTAATAAAGTACATGTATTTGGTATAGTTCTTTTTTTAAGTAAGAGAAATAGTAGTTTACTACTTATTTTTATTTATATACCTAATATATTGCCTTTCTTTTTTCTTATTTCTCTTTTATCTTTGTTTTTAACAAGCATATACAAGACATGCAAATTTCTTTTCTTCAAATAAAATTGTGTTTAACTCTTTTATCATCTTAGATAAAGAAAATAGATTCATTGTGTATTCTGCAGATCTCTAGGTAATGGTTGTGGTTGCATATAATGATATTCATTGAAATGATGTGTACGTTGTATTTGTAATATAATTTTAGCCTTCCTTTTGGGGATGAGAGACATTAAAGAAAAAGGTCAGGTGTAAAGAAGATGTTTACTATTACTGCCAAGAATATCCTATCTATCTTGAAGTCTAACCTGAGCCTAAACCCAATTAATTTTGATCTGATAATTCAAAGACTGGAGGAGATTCCATAGGTTTGTGCACCCCCAAGCCCAAAACCTTACAAGAGGAGATAGAAAGACATCATTAAGAAGCTGGATCCCAGTGCCAGCTCTTTGGGAGGTTTAGGTGGGAGGATCACTTGAGGCGGGGAGTTCAAGACCAGCCTTGACAAGGGAGTTCAAGACCAGCCTAGGGAGACCCTGTCTCTACAAAAAATAAAAATAAATTAGTCAGCATCGTGGGCTACACCTATAGTCCTAGCTGCTCAGGAGGTTGAGGTGGGAGGATCGCTTGAGACTAGGATTTTGAGGTTACAGTGAGCCGTGATTATACCACTGCACTCCATCCTGGGCAACAGAGTGAGACCCAATCCGCATGTTTAAAAACAAAAACAAATAAAAGAAAAAAGACAGAAAGCTGGAAAGGTTGATCATTTACCTTAAATTTACCTAATTTGTAACATATTCATGATTATAAGACATTCCTGATTAACATTGGTAGGTGAGATCTGGCCTGGTCACAAAATCATTACTGATGCATTCACTTCACAGATTTTTTTTTTTTTTAATGTCCATGGGCACATAACTAGAAAATTGGTCTTCTTTCTAAGGGGCTGACGTATAAATGGGGGAAATAATAACCAGGCAGGTTTTTTTTTGTTTTGTTTTGAGATAGAGTCTCACTCT
>NW_012102743.1:1937498-1945548 GCF_000951045.1 Mandrillus leucophaeus | reverse complement strand
TTTTTTAAAACCTAAACAATAAAAAGTGGAGCATATCAGGATGCTGGCATTGTATGTTTTTCTTGTTCAATTAGAATTATTTTTAATAATAGTTTGAATGAAAATGGTTGATTAAACCCTAAATGTTGGTTCTATTTAATTTTTTTGCCCGGATAACGTTAAGTAGTTCTTTATTTTATTTCATTGGAATTGTTCAAGAACTTTATTTCCTCTACTTGCCTACTGTCATATTAGGCAGAAGAAAAAAACTTAGTAGTCACCCATCAAGGACTTGCACTCTAGGTGAGATCCATTCCCTGGGCTAGTGTTTGAAAATTCCTATTACCATAAATGTTTTATTTTTTTTAATGCCTGTAGGCTGGCAATATTCAATCGCTTTGTGATTGAAACCCTTTTATTTCTGGCAGAGAAAAAAATGTACCAGATTATCATTAATTCTATCCCCAAAGCCTTAGATTCTGGCTTACTTCTTTAGCTTTATAATTTAGTCATTTTTGTATGTAATATTTTTTAGGTTTAGGCCTATAAAGAGTGGAAGGAAATAGTTTCCTAAGGACCAAGACAGTAAAAGAGACTTGAAAAGTAACAAAGGATACATATCAGGTGCAAGCAATGTTGCACATGGGCCAAAGACAACCTGTGAAAAGATGTTTATTGATGCATATGCTCCAAGCCTCATTGCATACCAATTGTGAGGGCTCAAAATTTGGTGAAAATAAATTTTAGAAATGTTCTGATTGACGACTTAGGCAGATACAAAACAAAATTATTTCATGCATTCCTTTTGTTTTACCAATTAAATTTTGATTAGTACAGTATTTGTTTTTGTTTTGTTTCGAGACAAAGTCTCACTCTGTCACCCAGTCTAGATTGCAGTGGCGTGATCTTGGTGCACTGCAGCCTTCACCTCCCAGGTTCAAGCGATTCTTCTGCCTCAGCCTCCTGAGTAGCTGGGACTACAGCCGCCTGCCACCACACCCGGCTAATTTTTGTATATTTAGTAGAGATGGGATTTTGCCTTGTTGGCCAGGCTGATCTCGAACTCCTGACCTCAGGTGATCCCTCCCCCTCGGCCTCCCAGAGTGCTGGATTACAGGCGTGAGCCACTGTGCCTGGCCAATTAGTACAGTATTTCTTTTCTAGTCTCTGTGCTTTCGTTTTTTTCTCTTCTTATTTCTTGAAAATAAGCCAATTTGCCCTAAATGGAGCATATGTTGTAATAAATACATAGTTGTATATAGTTATATAAAAATATGAGGAGTTAATAATACAGCCCTAACTTTTATGTAGGATTTATAGTTTCTGAATTGCTTAGGTGTATATTGATTTTTCTGCTCTATATAGTAGGCAAGAAAGTATGTACTGTTCTTATTTGACAGAAAATGAATCTGTTACTTAGAATGTTACATTACAAACTTAGTAATAGGTAATAAAGCTGAGATTTAGCTTCTAAGCCTCCTGATACTGTTGATGTTCATCATGGAAAAGAGTATTGATGAAGAAAGATAAGTTGATTGACCCATAGTCTAGCTACATCTATTTTTATGTACCACTACTACCCACTACCCAAATAGTTCATTGATTATTAGGATTCACGCTTGTTTAATGGCTAAACTTAAGCCTTAATTGGTTGTTGGAAGACACTGATTAAATGCCAGAATACAACTTACTCTGTTACTTAAGTGATTAAAAAAAATTTTTTTTAAATTATAAATTGACTCAGTGCTTCTACCTCAGAAGCATCACATATTAGTATAAAATGATCACTTTATTCTATATCAAATTGCATCATATGAGCTTTATGTTTCACGACAGTTTTCACTGTATTATCTCAGACAAAATCTCAAGCAGTCTTTTTTTTTTTTTTTTTGAGACAGGGTTAAACTCTGTCAGCCAGGCTGCATGGCGCTATCTCAGCACACTGCAACCTCCACCTCCCAGGCCCAAGCGATCCTCCCACCTTGACCCAAATAGCTGGGATTACAGGCATGCGCCACCACTCCCGGCACATTTTTGTGTTTATAGTAGAGATGGGGTTTCCCCTTGCTGCACAGGCTGGTCTCGAACTCCTAAGCTCAAGCAATCCACCTGCCTCAGCCTCCTGAAGTCCTGGGATTATAAGTGTGAGCCACTACACCCAGCCAAAATCTCAGCCAGTCTTAATTACTGAATTTGAAGTCTGTTGCTAAGTAAAATTTACTTCATATCAAGTCTTTCTGGGCACATTACAATAGTAACTTGTTCATATTATCTATGGATTTTAGAGTTTGGGTAGTTCAAATTCCACCTTTTTATAAATGAGCAAAACAAAGTTCATACAGACTTATTTGTTCTCAGTTATCTCATGGTTAGTGACATAGCTATGATAAGAACTCATATATCCTAATGTCTCAATCAAATACATTTATCTGCTAAATTAAACTTAACTCCCAAATAATAATTAGGTTTATGCATAAATGATTAATTAAATATCAGAACGTGGAGCTTCTGGGTTGGTTCTAATATTTGCGATATTTTAAAATTATTTTTAAGGGGCCGGGCATTGCGGCTGATGCCTGTAATCCCAGCACTTTGGGAGGCCATGGCTCGCAGATCATGAGGTCAAGAGATCAAGACCATCCTAGCCAACACGGTGAAACCCTGTCTCTACTAAAAATACAAAAATTAGCTGGGAATGATGGCGCGCACCTGTCGTCCCAGCTACTCGGGAGGCTGAGGCAGGAGAATCGTTTGAACCTGGGAGGTGGAGGTTAAAGTGAGCCGAGATTGCACCACTGCACTCCAGCCTGGGGGACAGAGTGAGACTCTGTCTCAAAAGAAAAAAAAAATTATTTTTAAATGATGGCAATGGAGTAAAATATTTTGAGTTGAAAAAAATCTGCTTTTGGGCTAGACGTGGTGGTTCATGCTTGTAATCCCATTGCTTTGGCAGGCCGAGGCAGGTGGATCAAGTACTTGAGACCAGCCAGGGCAACAAGGCAAAACCCTGTCTCTACTAATAATACAAAAATTAGCCAGGTGTGGTGGTGTGCACCTGTAATCCCAGCTACTCGGGAGGCTGAGGTATGAGAATCTCTTGAACCTGGGAGGTGAACGTTGCAGTGAGCTGAGATGGTGCCACTGCACTCCATCCTGGGCGACAGAGTGAGACTCTATCTCAGAAAAATAAAAAGAGAAGAAAATAGTGTTTTTGATAATTTAAAAACTACATAGAATAATATGGATTTTACAGAATTTTCCTACTGTTTTCCTTTTACTCATGTGTTTTCACTCTCCTGAATAATTTGTAATATCCTATGATAGCATATTAAAAGACAGCATATTTCACTAAGTATCCATAGTATTCTAGTTGTGCCTAATTACTATATTACCAAAGTAAACTGAGTCTCATTGTGTTTGGTTGTCTCTCTAGTATAAGCAACTTTATAATCACTTATATGAAGAGTAGGTCAGCTTTATCCATGTCTGATGTTTTTCTTGCTGTACTAATTGAAGAATTAATAAGGCTGGGTGTGGTGGCTCACGCCTGTAATCCCAGCACTTTGGGAGGCCGAGGCAGGTGGATCACATGAGGTCAGGAATTCAAGACCAGCCTGGCCAACATGGTGAAACCCCGTCTCTACTAAAAATACAAAAATCTAGCTAGGCATGATGGTAGGTGCCTGTAATCCCAGCTACTCAGGAGGCTGAGGCGGGAGAATTGCTAGAACCCGGGAGGCAGAGGTTGCAGTGAGCCGAGATCCGCCATTGCACTCCAGTCTGGACAATAAGAGTGAAACTCCGTCTCAGTAAATAAATAAATAAGATTTTTCTGAAATTTTCTTAATTATTGATGGATGTACTTTTCTACTGTCTTTTCAAGAGGTTTGGTATCCACTTTCATAGAATAGAGGAATGTGTCGGTGATAAAATGACATTGCCGTTAGAAGCCCCCTGCTCCCACACACGAACACAGTATTATTTTTCATTTCCTGCATTTTATTGTGGTTTAATGTACCCAATATTTCTAATATCTTTAGCTCCTTTGTCAAGAAGAGATGATTAAAGGGTTTATGCAGCAATATTTAATATTTAAAGAGTAAGCAAAAACACTCCCCGTTTATGAGTATTGTTCAACATTTTATTTTAGACTGTTAAAAAAGAATTTGGAAGTAACTCTCAGTTACCTCCACTAGTAAAGGGATTTCTGGCATGGATAACATAATACCTTTAATCTGTATATACATGTTGTTTTTACTTAAATTTAAATATTATTTTCTATTGTGAAAATTCTGTTACCCACAAAATAGTCACTTTGAAGATGGGACCCTTTAGCTTTTACATGTTAGTTCTGGTGAAATTCATCTCCTGCTGGTCGTTCCAGCTGGTATTATCTTAAGACGAAATTAAAATATAGCCACAGTAGTTTTACTTTTGAATAAATGTGATACTTCATAGCTTCCTTCAAGCAGGAATGAAGGCAGTTTTTTTATATCTGATCTTCTGTGCAGACTTTTTCTGCTGTACTCCAATAAGCAAAAGTCATATTTAGTATAGTTGGTGTTTGATGGTTTCACCAAAAATTTGAGAGAAACTTACTGTGAATCAAAAAGTCTTATTTGCTATCAGGGCATGACACAAATGACTCTGTGTTCAGTATAAAGTGTTCTGGATATTTAACTTCTCTTTGAACAGCATTGAAGCAAGCATCTTTTATAGCTGTTTTTCTTACCTATCTCAAAGTTTCTTCCTAATGGAAAGTTGTTCATCATACTTTTAAATAACTGAAGTCACTTGTAGAAGTACCCCACTTCCTTTTTATATACCTCAGCAATGGGAGATCACTTGATTTACATCTTTCCAGGCATATTTTCTACCAGACTCTCTTATTTTAACCCCCATAAGCTGGATCTTCTAGTACTTTAGTTAAAAAAATTCAGTTCCAGTCCTCCTACTTGTGATTTCTGTTGAAAAACACTCCCTTGGTTCTCCTCTTTTACATCTGCTTCTCATACCTAAAAATGAAAACGTCCTGATTTCTTAGACAGGTAGCATTTGTTATACCCATATATTTCTTTAAACGTTTCTGTTTTTGATGGTGGTAAACAAGTTCAGTTGTTCGTCAGTCTTTTTTCACACAGATAGGCAAATATTTATTTTAATCTCTCTTCTTTGGCTCAGTTGGGTTGTCCCTTGGTAAACTGCTGAAGCATATTATTTCTGGCAACTCTATTTAACAGTAGCATGCAGTACCTTCTGTATGTCTGGTGGTGTTTTATTTGGCCTAAAAATTAGTATATTTGTGTCTAATATAGAAATCAAGGTTTTATTTTTAAAGGCTTCTTATAACTATTTGAAGTATTCCCTTCTTTCATTCTCACGTATGCTACCAAGACAAGGAAGATTTGTCTTGCAACATTCATTTAAATCATTAAAAATTAAACTAGTACTTCCACTTAGAGATTAAGTAAAAACAAAAGGGGATCATAGAGTTAAAAACTAAGCTTTAAATTAATCGCAGAAAACATTTATTGTATGGAGATCTTTGTCCATTTACTGGTGCATTTCAAGAATTATTTTCATGCATCCTGGAGATATTAGAAGCAATTTCCTACAGTAATATTTTTATTTAGTCTTTCAGTTTACCTCTAATCTAAGCTATAATTACTGTCAAAGAGCTTTAGAACTGAGGAGTACAGTATGATCCGTGCTTTTTGGTAAATGTAGAAGTTTCATTCTCTTACAGTTTTAGAATCTTCTTCTGCAGTGCTAATTCTTAATAGTTCTGAATCTACATTTCAGCATGTAGTCTCCAGATAACGTCTTCAAATGGCTCTCCTTTTTAAAATGTTTATTGCAACTTTGCAGTACATTTAGCTTAGATTTAGGAGTGCAAAGGGCTAAAGGGGTCTTGTTTTATCAAGGAAATAGCTGTATTAAGCTGTTTTTGGTTTATGGATTATAAAAGAAAATTCTGGCATGGTGTTTTTAGTCTTACTAATATTCAACTTTATTTGGGCAGTAGATACTGGTAGAGGCAGTTCAATATAATTGAATGTTGAGGTATGGGTTTGCTTTTTTGTTTTGTTTTCAGGAGAAAGATTTGCCCATTTTGCTCACATCCTACTTCAGATATGTGTCACAGAGCCAAAGTTTTCTTAACTAATTAGCTATTTAGTTGGAATTCACAGCATAGTGGAAAATGTTTGCAGATAATTCTGTGCAATAGTAGAAACTTCAGTTGCTTCCTCGTATTTCTTCAGGGCAGTGATCACAACCAGATTCAACGTATGCACAAAGCAGCGGATACCATGGTAGCGGCCGTCGCTGATTGCTTTTACCATGTTGGATCCATTGTCAGTCTCAAAGACCTACTTCCAGCTAGGTGCCTTGAACTCAAATAGCTTTTCACACAGACTTCAGGATGTGAGCTAAGGTATGGCCTTTTTTCATGAGCTGGGCCTACATATGGGTTGACAGTAACCTGCAACTTTTATAGAAAAGAGACTACTGGCTATAGTTTAATGTCAGACAATGACTAGTTAGAATCATTGATAGGCAGGTAGTGTGTGTTCTTCATATATTCAAAGTATTCTCCCCATTTAGAGATTTTCTTTATTTTTGGTGTATTTTTGTCAAAGAGACTATTCAAGTAAAAATTTCTCATTAGAACCTGGTGCAAAGGTCTAATATATATCTGCTTTATGATTCAACCATTGTCTTCAATATGAAATATATATCATTTCTTTCACACATTTGGTGTAAATAATTTTTTTAAACTTCTGAGGATTCTTGCACAATTATTTTTCTTTTACTTTTTCTTAATTATGGTAAAAAAATAAAATTTTATCATCCTAACCTTGTGCACTATTTTAATAATCTCCTACTAATCTTCTTTTTAAAAGTAGAGTTAGGAAATTGGCATGAATAGAGCTTGAGATTTAGAATCAGTAGCTCCAAAGGTAATCTGCACACTGGGGTGGTAAATACAATAAAGACCTAAATTGGATTAATGCAGTTCACGCTCCATGCTAGAGATTCTTGTTTCTTCAAGGAGAAAATAACCTTTCTGGAAAAAGAGCTTCACTTTCATATCTTCCTTCTCTGCAAGATATGTTTCTTTAAGTGAAATCTTTATTGAGAGTACAGTGGATTAACTCATTGATTATAGACTTAGGAAATGATATTTTATTATGGCTATAATCATAACTGCTTTCTGAAACAACTTACTGTTGTTTTCTTATTCAGTGGCCCTGTTACTTAATAATTTTTTCAAGACCTGGTAATAGAGAATCATTTACAAATGGGGAGGAAGAGTCCTTGTAAATTCAAAGTGGGTACTGTCAAGCAGCTTATGCACTTCTCTTCATTCTCAGTGTTTGACACTGATTGTTAATAGCTATTGACAAATGCAGAAGTTGGTAATCTGAGTTACTCTGCCAGAATCATATCTTTATTAAGAAGTGACTCACTGTTAAACTACAGTCTCACCTTAATTTCATAGCTATAAAAGACACAGTATAGTAGTTGACTGTAGCAGTAAAATCCTCTGGTATTTCAGTCTTCAGACATACACTATACTCTCCTTATATGTACAAAAACATGTATTCAGATACATGTACACAGACGACAGTTGATGACTGAAATGGTGTACAGTGTAACATCTGCCAAGTCATTTCCTGAGTGGTAAAGGAAAGTGGCTATGTGTTCTCTAACTTCTTACAGCTCAGGGAAGATAAGAAGAGACCACAGGAGAAAAGGCAGTCATTCAGTGACATATTCTACCCTTCAGTTAAGTCAAGTGACATTAAGTTTTTACCTTCTAGTTAAACATCTCTATAGAAACTAGTTTTTGTTTACACGTTATAGGAACTAAATTCAAAACACATGGATGATAGTATTTTCATTTATTCTTCCTACCCACTTGAGTGGCTTCTTAGTTTACTATTTATCTACCTTAAGGATGAGCAGATTTTTGTTTTTGTGACAAGGAAAGGTTCATTTGTATGTAGATGACATAGTATTATTTGTTAAGGAATCTTCTTCTTTGTTTTTTTTTTTTTTTTTTTTT
>NW_012102743.1:1916405-1937448 GCF_000951045.1 Mandrillus leucophaeus | reverse complement strand
CTGAGGTTTTCAAGATTACAGCCATCTCTACTGCCTTTTACCAAAACTGGGGAAAAACTTGAGGCACCTAATGGTCACAGAAAAAGGAAAGGAGAAAGAGATTGGACTGTAATATTTCTACCATAAGTGTCCCAAGAGAGATGCCCTCCTAATTTTATTTTATTTTATTTTTGCCCTCTTGATTTTAAGAGAGTTCTTTTGAGGTGATATGTTTTTAGGGGGTTTTTGTTTTTGTTTTTTGAGACAGAGTCTTGCTCTGTCACCCAGGCTGGAGTGCAGTGGCGCGATCTATCTCGGCTCACTGCAACCTCCGCCTCCTGGGTTCAAGTGATTCTCCTGCCTCAGCCTCCTGAGTAGCTGGGATTACAGGCATGCACCACCATGCCCAGCTAATTTTGCGTTTTTGGTAGAGATTGGGTTTCTCCATGTTGTTCAGGGTGGTCTTGAACTCCCAGCCTCAGGTGATCCACCCGCCTCGGCCTCCCAAAGTGTTGGGATTACAGGCGTGAGCCACCGTGCCCAGCCTATTTGTTAAGGATTCTTCTACTGTCTGTTATCCTTTTTATAGTTTTCTAAGGCTCCATGACCACTTTGTGAGATCGTATTTTAATATAATGACCAAGTCCCTTTTTAGGTAGGTATACAACTAAAAAAATAAGCGATGTGTAGTTTAGATCATACCTCAGCATAAATATTTTTAACACTTATATATGATTTTAGTTTGTTTCAAATGATCTATTTAAGGAATTATAAAGATGTAGATTTTTAAAGTTCTAAGCAGTAGTGTAAAGATGTTTATTATGTGAATAATGTGCTGAGAGTTGGAATAGAGAAAAGGAAATAATGTTTAGTTGTGTTCGGTGACTCTTGTATTAAACTACTAGTACATTTATCTAGAAAATTTAAATAAAAATTTAATGTCCTATATTCTTAAACTTTGCTGTAATACATCCTATTGTGATAACAATTTGAAATGAAATTGGGTACATTTTAGATCCTGACAGGAAATGACAGAATAATATCTTTAAAATGAATATGCCCTAAAACTTAGTATTTCATTAAAAGATGCAGTGTATAGAAACACATTGTATTAAGACACGCAGTAATGAACCTACATTTTACTCTAAAATAGTTTTTTTTTCCTTAGAAATTTAATTCTGAGTGAAATACAAATAGTATTAAAATTTAAAAACTGCTTGTGGTCCTTTAATTCTCAAATATTTTAAGTATATAAGTGATTTCTCTCTCTCAATATTTATAATTAGATGTGTTTTTAAAAGTGTGTCTCTAAATCAGGTATCTGGGTCTTATACAGGATGACATTTGTATAATGTCTGTCTCTTGTCTGATTTTATGTTAGAAGGGAAAACCTACCCATAACTTTATTAACCAATGGCTTCAAAAGCAAGTTAATACAGATCATGTGTGTGACAAATGCACACTCTCATTTCTATATTTTGCCACTATTACTGATTTATGAAGGTGTTTTAGTCGTAAAATCTTATTTTTCCTTGCATTTCTTTCCATATTAAAAAAAATTCAGATCTAAAAGGGAAAATGTTAAAACAGGAGTAAAACCAGATGCATCTGATCAAGAACCAGAAGGACTTACTCTTTTGGTACCAGACATCCAAAAGACTGCTGAGATAGTTTATGCAGCCACCACCAGTTTGCGGCAAGCAAATCAAGGTACAAAACTTTTCCTATTATGCCACTTTTCATTTGATTTAAAGATGTTTCATTCACTTACTGAAAACTGCCTTTCTCTTTTTGCTTTATGTTAATGATTTTAAAGCAAGTTCATTTACCTACAAATTTTGTTCTCTGTTAGGTTTTGTTCTTTATCTGATTTCAATCATGTATAGTCTAATTTTAAAATATTTCTGCTATATATGATTGCTAAGTTTAGTAGGCTGAGAACATACATCATAAATATTTCTTCCCACTGAAATTCATGAAATTGAAAAATGCCTTTGTATTAGATAGAAAATAGTACATTAAGACTGTGTATGAGAATTTAGCTTAAATTGGTATTTTTGGCCAGCATAGTGACTCACACCTTTAATCCCAGCACTTTGGGAGGACTAAGTGGGTAGATAACCTGAGCTCAGGAGTTCAGGATCAGCTTGGGCAACATGGTGAAACCCTGTGTCTACAAAATACATGAAAAATTAGCTGGGCATAGTGGCATGTGCCTGTAGTCCCGGCTACCTGGAAGGCTGAAGTGGGAGAATTACCTTAGCCTGGGAAGTTGAGGTTGCAGTTAGCTGTGATTGCACCACTGTACTCCAAGCCTGGGAGATAGAGAGAGAGAGAGAGAGAGAGAGAGAGAGAGAGATTTTCCTATGTTAGCTGAAGAAAGTGATCTGAATTATCTATTGTTTCACTTCTTGAGATGATTATGTTGGTTACTTTATTATGTTTATGAAATAGAAATTTGTTATTCTCAGAGTGGTTGTAATAAGATAATTGGGAAGAAGTTGACAGTTTTTTGGAATTCAAAATTCGAACTCTAGAGGTGAATTGTTTTTAGTTTTATTTTTTTAAATGTATACTTATGTTATTTATCTTGAAATATTAAATAACAGAAAAAAAACTAGGTGAATACTCCAAGAAGGCGGCTATGAAACCCAAACCTTTGTCAGTATTAAAGTCACTTGAAGAAAAATATGTGGCTGTTATGAAGAAATTACAGTTTGGTAAGATGAAGTTTTTGATTTGCTTAAGATCTCACTTTCCATTTTTTAACAGTGCTATTGAAATGTGTTTTAGCAAATTAAAGATTTTAAAAATTGCTTGTAACATGAATTTTACTTCATACATGTCAACATTTTTTATCATCTTTGCCCCTTGAATTTATGTCTATATTTTTAGTTATAAACTGTGACTTCAACAGGACTGTAAGAGCCTAGAAAAAATGAAATCAAAGCCAAGTGTCTACAAAACAGGCAGAAAATGTTTTTCCTTATTTACTTCTTCATTTCTGTACATCCTGGCCTGAAGGAAGCCAAGACCCAGAATTTTGAACTAAGTCTGTTACTCTTGCCATTTTAGATTGCCTTGCAATTCACTTTTAGAAAATGTAGTTACACATAGTTCAGTTCTAGCTTTTCCCATTCCAAAACTCTTGACAAGTAAGAACTGGCAAAAAGATCATATCAGTACCTTTATATGGTACTGATTTATGAGAAAACACTTACATACCAAATTTTGATGACCTTTATTAACTATTACTGTCTATGCTGCTTTTTCATCCTTGAGAAACAACCCAAAAATCTTGGACTATATTTTTTTAAATGCTAAATTAGAATTCAGAAAACAGATTTTTGTCCTATTGTCTTTGAAACCTCATTATAAATCATTTAGCTTTAGCTCTGCTTACCTTTCAGGTTTGCCATAAAGAGCACAAGAGATAATATATATGAAAGTGATTTATACTTTTCTTAGAGTTTTGGTCAGTGTCTAATGATTTTAGAGCCTTTTTCCTGACTCAGCTTGGCAATCTAATCTGTTAACGTCACTCTAAGTAATAATATTAACTTGGTTTTTAAATAATAAATATTTTATTGAATTTTTTTATTGAAAATTCCTTTGTGTATTAAAGTACTAAAACCAAATACTTTATTTAGTTTATATGTATTTAACAATTACCAAGGTTTTTTTGGCTTGTTTGTTGTTTTATCAAATAGTTCTGTATTATATATTGTCACATAAATTACCACTATAACTTATTTGCTTTAAAAAACTGACCTGGCCGGGTATGGTGGCTCACGCCTCTACTCCTGCACTTCAGGAGGCCAAGGTGGGCGGATCACGAGGTCAGGAGTTTGAGATCAGCATGGCCAACGTGATGAAACCCCATCTCTATTAAAAATACAAAAATTAGCTGGGTGTGGTGGCAGGTGCCTGTAATCCCAGCTACTCAGGAAGCTGAGGCAGGAGAATCATTTGAATCCGGGAGGTGGAGGTTGCAGTGAGCTGAGACATTCCAGTCTGGGTGACAGAGCAAGACTCCATCTCAAAAAAAAAAAAAAAAAAAAAAAAAAAAAAAAAAAATCTGACCTTTATTATCTCACTCTTTACATGGGTCAGGAATTCAGAAAAGTGTACACCATCACTCATTAAGTCCAGCCAACACTCAAGGGGAGGGGAAGAGGGTCAGAAAAGAATTTGCAGACATGTGTTTGTGTATGTGTGTTTCTGTTGGACATAAATATTTTATTGGGCTTTAGATTTCATTCCGCTTCCTAGGTCATCAAAAATATGTCAGCTAATAGCTTTTAAAAATATGTGGCATTGTTCTTGTACTTGAAAGCGTTTAGTCACATTTCATGTCTACAAATTCTTTAACGAGTTCTTTCAATCCGGAAAGTTTCATTTCATGACCATGAATGTGTTTATGGATCCTTACGTGTGAGAGATTCTGGTTTAAAGTTACTACCTGTCAGAAATTTAGAATCATATGTCCAGAGCCCTTCATTAATGTTAGCTAGCTAGAAGAGTTCTCTCATACTACATAAAATCATAAACTCTCCAAGTATGTGACTTTAAACATAATCAAGTTGGCTCCCCATTGGCTTTCAAAATATGTCTGAAAACATACAAGTTTTCAGTTGATGCTTTTTTAAGAAACTGCGTTTTCAACCATATGTATCAAATATTTTGTAGTATCATTCTTTTACAACTTGATACTTACTAACTGCCTAATATTCCATAATATGATTGGCTGCCATTTGTTTAACCAGTAAGTGGAACTTTAGGTTGTTTCCAGTTTTTAAATATCATATGCAACATCTCAATGGCTATCATTACCTGTAAATATTTGTGCATATCCAGGATTCTATAGGACGAATTAACAGAAGAGAAATTATTGATTAAAACAGGCTGTGCATGTTTTATCAAGTAGCCATTGTCTTTGATTGAATCATTTAAAAAAAATCTTTGAGTTAATAGACCCTGTCCTCTACATGATGTAAAAATTTTCCACTGGGCATAGTAATGGGCCCATTTCTTGCATCTGGTAGATTGTTTTTTATAAAACTTAAAATGTATCCCTGTAGCATGTGAAAGACAACAGTCCATCCATCTGGCAGTGCTAATCCATCTGGCAGTGCTAATATATAGGTGTTATGTAAACATTTACACTTCTGCTATTCTTCCATGGTTGGAAGTTCTCTCCAGTTGGGTGAGAGAAGGACTAGTGATTATTTGTGATTTTTGTCATTATGGAACTGGAACAGTTTTTTCCAGTTCTAGGTTTTATTTTTTCTTCTCCTTTTAGATACATTTGAAATGGTTTCTGAAGATGAAGATGGGAAATTGGGATTTAAAGTCAATTACCACTACATGTCTCAGGTGAAAAATGCTAATGATGCGAACAGTGCTGCCCGAGCTCGCCGCCTTGCCCAGGAAGCTGTGACACTTTCAACCTCACTGCCTCTGTCTTCATCCTCTAGTGTGTTTGTACGCTGTGATGAGGAGCGACTTGACATCATGAAGGTAAAAAATAATGATAACGAAGCATTCTCCCTTATCTCCTTGGCTCATCTGATTACTCAAATGTTTATACAAAATTAGAAATATTATACAAATAAATTATACAAAACACTAGAAATTTTGGTGACCATTTTAGACTGCAGTGAAAGGAGCCCCCCCACCCCACTCCTTTTGTTTTGGTGACAGGGTCTCACTGTTGCCCGCGCTGTATGTAGTACAGTGATGTGATCACAGCTCACTGCAGCCTCCATAAAGAGCCCTTTTCTAATGTTAGTTCAGAGTGTGTGGATCACACTGCTGTTGAAAATAAAAATTTAGAAAATATCGAAAGAGCCATCATCCTTGAGCAAAGATTGTATGAAGCTGGTCACAGTGTCAAAGGATTTAATGCTGATCAGTTAAAAAATGTTACAGGATTTCCGTTTTGTCGTCCAAGATACTTCTCTCCTGTTTTATAGTGTCACTCTTCAAAACTTAATCATTTTCTTTCTTTTCTAGGAAATTTGTGTTTTTTTAAATTCCTAAGATCTGTGAATTACGGGTAATACAATAATATGTAATCGCTACTTTTATGTTTAACACATGATAATCTGGCCTTAAATTCCAAGAGTCTGCTGCATCAAGAAAATGTTTAACATTTAACCTGAAAAAGAAAATTTTCTTTTTCTTTATATTTATGATTTAATTCATGGGTTAGGCATTCTGTCTTCCATAGATACACAGCTAAAACTATTGGCCCATTGACTTGTAGAAAGTTTTATTTGTTTGCTTGCTCCTTTTGATTTTTTGGATAGGCTCATGCCTGTAATCCCAGCACTTTGGGAGGCCGAGGTAGGCAGATCTCTTGAGGTCAGGAGTTCCAGACCAGCCTGGCTAACATGGTGAAACCCTGTCTCTACTAAAAATATAAAAATTAGCCGGGTGTGGTGGCAGGCACCTGTAATCCCAGTAGTTGGCAGGCTGAGTCTGGGGAATAACTTGAACCTGGGAGGCGGAGGTTGCAGTGAGCTGAGATCTCGCCACTGCACTCCAGCCTGGGCGGCAGAGTGAGACTCCATCTCAAAAAAAAAAAAGAAAAGAAAAAGGGTATGCTGGCTCATGCCTGTAATCCTGGCATTTTGGGAGGCCAAGGTGGGCAGATCAGTTGAGGTCAGGAGTTTGAGAACAGCCTGGCTGATATGGTGAAACCTCATCTCTACTGAAAATACAAAAATTAGCTGGGCATGGTAGTGTGTGCCTGTAATCCCAGCTACTCAGGAGGCTAAGGCAGGAGAATTGCATGAACCCGGGAGGTGGAGGTTGTAATGAGCCGAGATCACACTGTTGGACTCCAGCCTGGGCCACAGAGTGAGACTGCCTCAACAAAAAAAAGAAAACTGTTCTTATTTCGGCCGGGCACAGTGGCTCAAGCCTGTAATCCCAGCGCTTAGGGAGGCTGAGGCAAGCGGATCACTTGAGGCTAGGAGTTTGAGACTAGCCTGGACAACAGGGGGAAACCTATCTCTACTAAAAATACAAAAATTAACCGGGCATGTTGGCAGGTGCCTGTGATCCCAGCTATTCAGGAGGCTGAGGCAGGAGAATTGCTTGAACTCAGGAGGCGGAGGTTGCAGTGAGCTGAGATCATGCCACTGCCCTCCAGCCTAGGTGACAGCGTGGGACTCCATCTCCAAAAATGAAGGTTGTTCTTATGTTGGATTGTATTTTTCTAAATATCAATGTTTAGGAATATTAACGTAGGCTTTTGTATGTTTATATATATCCAGGTTCTAATAACTGGTCCGGCGGACACCCCTTACGCAAATGGCTGCTTTGAGTTTGATGTGTATTTTCCTCAAGATTATCCCAGTTCACCCCCTCTTGTCAATCTGGAGACAACTGGTGGTCATAGTGTGCGATTCAATCCAAACCTTTATAATGACGGCAAGGTAATTTAATTGCAGTCTTTTGTTTCAAATGCCAATGATTGTATACAAAGGTTCTTTGTAATTTGAAGAAAAATTTTGTTTCAGTTACCTGCTTTCTAAGAGGGCATGGGTTTCTTTGTACTTCTCTTCCCTACATCCAGATTAGCTTAAGGAATAGAAGAGAAGAAACTGAAAAGAGCAGAAACAGTTAAGTGTTAAGAAGCCCTTACAGTCTTAAGAAGTTACTCAGGGACTTAACGTAAAGTTCTATGATATACACTATTATGAACTTATTTTAAGGTGTACCTTATATTCAAGTGTTTTTACATTTTCTTGTATTAAAAGTAGGAAGATGCATTCCCATTTACAAAAAAGCTGACCAAAAGATATAATAAAATCATCTCATATTACCATAAACCTTTTAAAATTAGATTTAGAAGAGTAATCTCTTTTTTCAGAGGTATTTTGGATACTTTGATAGAATTTCAGTGATAAATTCTGTGCTGAGTGTTCAGTGTTTTAAAATCTAGAAGAGAAGAATTTCAAAAGGTACAGCCTGCCTCAGATATGTGGTTGCAAATTATCATTAGCTCAAATCATAAAACTAGAATTAGTTTTTTGGGTTTGTTGCAAAAGATTTGACCAGAGGCAGAACTTTCTTTGGAAGAACAAACAACAGGTTTTCTATAAGTGAGTAGGGAAGAAGAAATAGCAACATTGACTTTACTTGAGACACTGTAACTTGAATAGAGTGTAAGTGTAAAATATTAAGATGTATTTAAGAAAATAATTCTCAAGGCTTCATTGCATAGAGAAGAGGGTCAGGGCTTGGGAGTCTTAAATTAATAGTCTTTTACCATCATACTTGCCTATGTGTTCCATGGTACACACAATTGTGGACTTATTTTTCAAGTTTACATACTGTTAGCATTTAACCTTAGGTCCTATATCTACAGTTAGGTATGAGGATGCATATCTGCCATTGTTAGTCCCAAGAATGCTCTAAAGCAGGGCTGTCCAATGTTTTGGCTTCCCTGGGCCACTTTGGAAGAAGAATAATTGTCTTGGGCCACACGAAAATTCTCTAACACAAACAATATAGCTAATGAGCTTAAAAAAAAAAATAGCCAAAAAATCTCATAATATTTTTTAAAACTTAACAATTTTGTTTTGGGCTGCATTCAAAGCCGTCCTGGGCTGCATGTGGCCTGCGGGTTGCACAAGCTTGCACTAAAGGTCAAATGGTATATGTATGACAGCACTTTGAATAATACACAAGACTTTACAGATACAACTCTTTTTAAATTATTAATCAACTACCTGTTGAATGAATTAACGTATTTTGCGTTCTTGCTTTCACAGAGCATTGAAAGAGTAGTAAGGAGACAGACCTTTCTGCATTTACAAGAACCACCTATGCTGGGCTTGGTAGCTCATGCCTGTAATCCCAGCATTTTGGGAGGCTGAGGCGGGTGGATCACCTGAGGTCGGGAGTTTGAGACCAGCCTGACCAACATGGAGAAACCTCGTCTCTACTAAAAATAGAAAATTAGCTGGGCGTGGTGGCACATGCCTGTAATCTCAGCTACTCAGGAGGCTGAGGGAGGAGAAGTGCTTGAACCCGGGAGGCGGAGGTTTACTGAGCTCAGATTGCGCCATTGTACTCCAGCCTGGGCTACAAGAGCAAAACTCTGTCTTAAAAAAAAAAAAAGAACCACCTATCCACCTGTTACCCAAATCTGTTGGCCATTATATGAAATTGTTAAAAATTTACAAAATCTGATGAGTATATTTTATGTTGATAGAGTATATGCCAGAAGAACACGTGATATGGCCCAGTTTTATTTTTATTACAAGAGTAGTTACAGGTCAGATTAAGTGTCCCCAGTTCTCTCCCTGCTAAGTGAGTAAGTATCTAACGTTATCTTTAAGTATATTTTGAGGAACCCTGGGAAGCCTGAATACTCTTTTAGGGTGTCTGTTTGTGTGAGGCTAGATTTGATCCATATACTTCAATCAAAGGAGTATATTGCAACTAGTTGAATGTAGAGGCAGATAATTAAATCAAGGTCTCTTCTGGTAAGCTGTTTTGCATTTTCAGAATTTAGAAAGAAATATACAAAAATATGGAATAGTACCACTTTTCTTTACTAAAAATAGTTATTTTAGTAAAAATAGAACTAGCATATGATCTGTCAGTCCCACTATTGAAAATACATCCAAGGGAAAGAAAATCATAATCTTGAAGAGATATTTGCACTGCTGTTTATTGCAGCACTGTATAGAATAGCCAAGATACAGAATCAACTTAGCGGCCATCAACAGGTGAATGGATAAATAAAACATGGTTATTTATACACAGTGGAATACTATTCAGCCATGAAAAGGATGAGATCCTTCCTTTCATAGCAACATAGTCCCTGGTGGGACATTATGTTAAGTGAAATACATCAAGCATTGAAGGATAAATACTGCATGTTCTCACTCATGTAGAAGCTAAAAAAATTTATCTCAATCAACGTGGAGAGTGGAATAGTGGTACTAAAGGCTGGGAGGGAAAGGTACAGAGGAGGGAATAGGGAGAGGTTGGTTAATGGATACAGAATTACAGCTAGATAGGAGGAATAGGTTCTGCTGTTGTATAGCACAGTAGGGTGACTATAGTAAATAAAAATTTTATTTTGTCAAACAGAAGAGAGGATGTTGAATGTTACCAACACTGAGAGGTTTGAGGTGATGGATACAATAATTACCCTATTTTGATCATTACACATTGTATACACATATTGAAATATCACACTATACCCCATAAATAGGTACAACTATGTGCTAATTAAAAATATTTTCCTTTTAAAATAATTTAGTTTTCATTAAAATGTTATTTGTGTTGACATAATAGGTGCTGGTCCATTTTGCATTATGAAAAAGTTATAATGCCACACAAATTTGAATCACATCTGAAGATGCCAATTTGTTTTAACAGACCAACCCTTAGGGTTTTGTCTGGAGACATATAAAACTGAGATATTTTGACATGATAGCATTATGTTTTTACTTCTCATTAGGACAGTTTGTTTTTAAGCACTCTTTTTTCTCTCTTTATTTTTTAAATGAAACAAGTTTATTTTCTCCAATAACTTCTGTAAATTACAAAGACAAAATACTAAACTACAGCATATAACTTTTCAGTATTTAACCAGAATACTCATAATGAATACGCATCTGGAAACAAGATAAAAACTACACCTCGTCAGGCATCCTACAAAAATATCTCAAGTTTTATATACTCTGCAGCATTTCTGTTAAGCACTCTTTTTTCAGTTCTGTTGACGCTTTTTTCCTTTGTCAGGTTTGTTTAAGCATCTTAAACACGTGGCATGGAAGACCAGAAGAGAAGTGGAATCCTCAGACCTCAAGCTTTTTGCAAGTAAACAAAATTTCTCTGACATTTTCACTTAAGAAATAAAGAACTGTGTAGTATTTTAAAAAATTTTTAGTGACCAAGAATATAGTAAACCCAAAAAAAGATAGATTACTAGGAAATACGTATTAAATAGCTTATAGGTGAGAAGTTAGCATAGTGGAGTCTCATCTTTTGTGTAATCTAAAATCTCAAGTTGGGGCATAAAACAAAAATAGAGTTTAGCCAAAACTCCCTTCAAAAAAAATACCAGGCCAGGCGCAGTGCCCACTGTTTTCTGTGTTTCTTGATTTCTGTTCCTGAACAGATTATGAGAGCCTCTTATGGTTGTGCAGATGCTAACGTGAAACTAAAAAAGGAGAGGGGGTCAGATGTGTTGGCACAGCACTTTGGGAGGCTGAGATGGGTGGATCATTTGAGGTCAGGAGTTCGAGACCAGCTTGACCAACATGGTGAGACCCCCATCTCTACTAAAAATACAAAGTACAATTAGCCAGACGAGGTGTTGTGTGCTTATAATCCCAGCAAGTAGGAGACCGAGGCAGGAGAATCACTGGAACCCGGGAGGAGGAGGTTGCATTGAGCCGAGATCACGGCACTCCACTCTAGCCTGGGTGACAGGGAGACTCTATCTAAAAAATAAAAAGCAATCAATAAAAAGGAGAGAGAGAGTAAATTTGGCCTGTCAATAAAAGTCTTTACTCTGAAAATATCAACAAATTGACTCAAATCAGTGAGCCTACATTATGGATTGAAAACAAATACTGATGATTATTACATCAATGTAAATATATGTGTATATATATAATATATATACTATATGTTTTTATGTTAATTACCAATTGATTTTCGACTCAGATTCTAAGAAAACACTTTAGCCTGGTAAAAGTAAAATAAATACTATTTTTTGGTTTGATCCAAATAGCTTTTTAAGTGAAATTCTGTTGATCAGACAATTCATGCTGGCTGCTTTTTTGCATGCCTCTAATATACTTATAGAAATTATTTTTAGTGCAGAATTGATTTTGTTCTGTAGTTTAAAGTTTATTTAATTCTTTCATTCATCCTGTAACACAAGTAGATCTGATGCCCATTTTACAGATGATGAAAATACAGGTTCTAAATGTACAGATAACTATACTGTGATCCCTATGACTTCAAATATTTTACACTGTTTCTCAAGCCTAAAGTTTTATTTTATAATACTGAAAATCAGATTTTTTTAAAAGAGGAAATCCTTCATCCCAAGGGTTTACTGTTTCTCTGCTAATTTCCTGCCTTTAGTAAAATGTAGTGTGCATTAAAATGACTGTCCAGTTCAGACAATCCAGGGGTCCAGAAATTTCCTAAAGTGTGTATTATCGCTATTAAATAGCTAAGTTCACTATTGAAAAATAAAGTGGCATTTATGCTCTTCCAAAAAGGTAATGTCTGCTGGGCCACCCGGTGGTAAGATAACCCATGTCATAAAGTATTTTTTGAATTTAATTGCAGGAAGTATTGGTCTCTGATAATGAATCTTTTGTTGTTCCTGTTATCAAATATAAACTTTACATTTTTCTCTCTTAGCAGACAATAAATTATAGCCACATTTATTTCTCAGATGTAATTTCTTGTTCCTTTTTTCTGGTACACAAAACCCTCACTGTTTTTTGTTTAACTGTTGTTTTAGGTTCAGGGGTTCCACTGCAGGTTTGTTACATAGGTAAACTCACGCCACAAGGGTTTGCTATACAGATTATTTTGTCACCCAGGTACTAAGCCTAGTACACAGTAGTTTTGTTTTGTTTTTCCTTTTTTCTTTTTCTTTTCTTTTTTTTTTTTTTGAGACAGGGTCCCACTCTGTGGCCCAGGCTGGGCACCATCTTGGCTCACTACAACCTCTGCGTCTCAGGTTCAAGCTATCCTTCCACCTTAGCCTCCTGAGTAGCTGAGATCACAGACACGCACCACCACACCTGGCTAATTTTTGTAGTTTTAGTAGTGACAGGGTTTCACCATGCTGACCAGGCTGACCTCGAGCCCCTGATCTCAAGTGATCTGTCTGCCTCAGCCTCCCAAAGTGTTAGGATTACAGGCGTTAGCCAACGCGCCCAGCCGGTAGTTATTTTTTTCTGATCTTTTCCCTCCTCCCACCTTTCGCTGTCAAATAGGCCCCAGCATCTGCAAAACATTTTATGCTTCCTTTAGTGGGCTTTACTTTGCTGTTTTAAACAAAATAGGCTGTGAATCTAAAGTAATTTTTAGATTACTCTAACTGCCTGAGATCTATAAAACCATACTGTGTATCAAAGGAGATGAGGTTAAATAAATAAGAGTCCTTTTTTATAAATTTGTAATGGATATTTAATTTCTTTCTGTGCTTTTGTACAAAAATGCAATTATACCCTACTTATATTAACAGAAGAGGACAATTATTTAAGAGGGAAGAGGACAGTAACTAACAGCTATGCCTTGGGAAGTTATCTCAGAAGTGTCAGTAAATGTGAGATCTCTGGCTGGGCGAGGTGACTCATGCCTGTAATTTCAGCACTTTGGGAGGCAGGCAGATTACTTGAGGCCTGGAGTTCAAGAACAGACTGGCCAATATGGAGAAACCCATCTCTACTAAAAATACAAAAATTAGTGGGATGGGGTCACAGGCACCTGTAACCCCAGCTACTCGGGAGGCTGAGGCAGGAGAATCACTTGAACCCGGGAGGCAGAGGTTGCAGTGAGCTGAGATCGCACCACTGCACTCCAACCTGAGCAACAAAGCAAGACACTGTCTCAAAAAAATAAATAAATAAATAAAAATTAAAAATATGAGATCTTTGTCTCAGAAATAATATGAATTAAAGTTTTTCCCATAGTTGACCTTGGCATCAGTATGGTCACTTCAGGTCACATTTAACCCTTTCTGTTTTGGGTCAAATATGTTACTTTTGAGTACTCATTTTTAAAGTTCTCTTTAACTTTGACTTATAAGATGCATATCTATGGGACTGTTTAATCATTGTGCCTAACCAAAGTGTAATTGCTGTTCTTTTTCATTTATGAATTGGGTAGATAATATCTGATGTTTTCCTGCCTTCAAAGATGTTACTTTATTGACTTCTATAGATCTGTTAACTGGAAATACTGTATTAGCTAGAAATCACCTCTCTTAATATATGTTACATCTGGAGAAACAAGCCTTCTGGTAAATAAGTGGTGGGTTGAAAGTGGTCTTAGAACCATAGGACCATCTCGTCAATCAGAATTTCTGGCTGGGTGCCATGGCTCACGCCTGTAATCCCAGCACTTTGGGAGGCCAAGGTGGGCGGATCACCTGAGGTCAGAAGTTTGAGATCAGCCTGGCCAACATGGCAAAACCCCATCTCTACTAAAAATTTAAAAAAAAATTAGCCGGGCTTGGTGACGATGCACGCCTGTAGTCCCAGCTACTTGAGAGGCTGAGGAAGGAGAATTGCTTGAACCCAGGAGACAGAGGATGCAATGAACCAAGATTGTACCATTGCACTGCAGCCTGGGCAACAGAGCAAGACTCCATCTCAAAGAAATAAAATAAAATGAGAATTTCT
This sequence comes from Mandrillus leucophaeus, assembly GCF_000951045.1. NCBI lineage: Eukaryota > Metazoa > Chordata > Mammalia > Primates > Cercopithecidae > Mandrillus > Mandrillus leucophaeus. Next base: position 1,923,061 of record NW_012102743.1, on the reverse strand, counting down.
AATAAGGTTTTTGTGATACTGTAGCAGTTAATTTTCCTTGGAATAAAAATTTAAAATGGTCTCAGGCTTTTTTTTTCTAAGTGAGTATTGTTAAAGTGTGCATGGCTAGGCTGGACACGGTGGCTGACGGCTGTAATCCCAGCACTTTGGGAGGCCGAGGCAAGCAGATCCCCTGAAGTCAGGAGTTCAAAACCAGCCTGGCCAACATGATGAAACCCCGTCTCTACTAAAAATACAAAAATTAGTCGGGTGTGGTGGCAGGCACCTGTAATCCCAGCTACTCGGGAGGCTGAGACAGGAGAATCGCTTGATCTAGGAGGCGGAGGTTGTAGGGAGCCAAGGTCATGCCATTACACTCCAGCCTGGGTGACAAGAGTGAAACTCAGTCTTATTAAAAAAAAAAAAAAAAAAGTGCATGGCTGGCTTTATGCTCCTTAAGAATAGTTGGAGCAGAATGTTGGTATGAGTTGTTTACAAACAAAAAATTGTTATAGGTTTTTCATATCTATTATTATTCAAGAATTCAAGAGTAAAAACAGATGTATAAGTGTTACTTATGGCTGTATCGTGCCTAATTTTATTTTGCTTTTATAATGAAATATTTCAGGTTATAATCATAAACATTGATTTTATTGCGATAGAAATTTGTGGAAACACATATTAAAGAAGAGTCTTTGTGGATAGAGCAGGATATCAGTTAACCCATAGTAAAAATGTCCCATCATAGCTGTTCTTTTCCTTTATTCTTTAGGTGTTGGTGTCTGTCCAGTCCCTTATATTAGTAGCTGAGCCTTATTTTAATGAACCGGGATACGAACGATCTAGAGGCACTCCCAGTGGCACACAGAGTTCTCGAGAATATGATGGAAACATTCGACAAGCAACAGTTAAGTGGGCAATGCTAGAACAAATCAGAAACCCTTCACCATGTTTTAAAGAGGTATGTTCAATAAAATTAGTGAAATACTTTGTTAAAGACATTTTACAATATAGCCTGGGCACGGTGGCTCATGCCTGTGATCTCAGCACTTTGGGAGGTCAAGGCAGGTGGGTCACTTGAGGTGAGGAGTTTGAGACCAGCCTGGCCAATATGGCGAAAACCCGTTTCTACTTAAAGAAAAAGAAAAAGAAAAATTAGCCAGGCTTGGTGGCAGGTGCCTGTAATCTCAGTTACTTGGGGGGTGAGGTTGAACCTGGGAGGCGGAAGTTGCAGTGAGCTGAGATTCCTCTATGGCCTGGGACACAGTTTAAAAAAAAAACAGTAAAAAAAAAAAAAAAAAAAAAAAGACATTTTATAATATAGTTTGTTAGGTATTATATTTGCTTTTATATGTATCTAGTATATGAATCTCTAGGTTTTAGGGTTAATCCCAAAGATCATTAATAAGTCTAGACAATATAGAAAGACCCCATCTCTGCAAAAAGTTAAAAAATTTAGCTGGGCATGGTGGCACCTGTAGTCTTAGATACTTAGTAGGCTAGGCAGGAGGTTTGCCTGACCCCACGAGTTTGAGGCTGCAGTAAGCTGTATTCACATCACTGCACTCCAGCCTAGGTGACAGAGTCTCAGAAAAAAAAAATGGTAGTAGATAGTACAGATGAAGTATAAAACCATCTGTATTCTAAACGACATCTGACTACATTTTTGAGAACTTTTTTCCTTTCCTTTCCTTTCCTTTTCCTCTCCTCTTCCTCTCCTCTCCCTCTCCTCTCCCTCTCCTCTGCTTTCCTTTCCTCCTGTCCCGTCCTGTTTCGTTCTCATCGCCCAGGTGCAATGGCATGATCTTGGCTCACTGCAACCTCCACCTCCCAAGTTCAAGCGATTCTCCTGCCTCAGCCTCCCGAGTAGCTGGGATTACAGGCAGGTGCCACCATGCCTGGCTAATATTTTTGTAGTTTTAGTAGAGACAGGGTTTCACCATGTTGGCCAGGCTGATCTCCAACTCCTGACCTCAGGTGATCCACCTGCCTTGGCCTCCCAAAGTGCTGGGATTACAAGCGTGAGCCACCGCTCCTGGCCTGTTCTTTATTTTTATTAGTTACCATTCTACTAGCAAACTCTCCAAATATGTTTCTGAAGTATTTCTCATAAAACTTTTTTATTGAAGATGGTTTCTAAATTTGTCTTGCAAATAGAAATTTTGCCCTTGTACTAATGTGTGTATATAAGGAGAATGCCATTTCTTTTTTTTTCTTTTTTTTTTTTTTTGAGACAAGGCTTTGCTCTGTTGCCCATGCTGGAATACAGTGGCGGAATCTTGGCTCACTGCACCCTCCACCTCCCCGGTTCAAGTGATTCTCGTGCCTCAGCCTCCCAAATAGCTGGGACTGTATGCACACACCACCACAACTGGCTAATCTTTTTGTATTTTTTAGTAGGGACCAGGTTTCACCATGTTGGCCAGGCTAGTCTCGAATGCCTGACCTCAGGTGATCCGCCCGCCTTGGCCTTCCAGAGTGTTAGAATTACAGGCGTGAGCAACTGCGCCTGGCCACATTTCCTTTTCTTTAGGAAAAAATTGGATGATATGAGTTTCCAAAACCTGTATTAATACACTGAAGTGGTTTTTTTCACTTCATCCTGAAATGTTGCTCTGTGTGTGTGTGTGAGTGTGTGAGTGACTCTTTGCCTATGATTAGTTGTCTCTCCCTAGTGTGCCTAAATACAATTATAGTGTGTGCATGTGTGTGTGTGTGTAACTCTTTGCCTATGATTAGTTGTCTCTCCATAGTGTGCCTAAATACAATTATACTTTTCACCTGCCATATCAAAATACTTTAGCATCACAACTTGCTGTAGTTGTGTTCAGAAACATTTTTCTTTCTTAAAATTGTTTCACTTGATCATTAATTTCTTAAATTGTGCTGGAAAGTTAACATTTTAGAGAGAAAAATGGTATATTTACCTGACATAAAATTGATCTTTAATATAACTATCCAGATATTCTGCATGAATACTATGAAGCCTTCTTCTTCATCAGATGGCACTGATGAATATTTCTTTTTCTTTGGCTTTTGCTGTTACTGAGTAAATTTATATTCCAGTGTCCTTTGAATGAGAAAGTTGGATACGTTACTTTTGCAAAGATTGCACCACTACACTCAAGCCTGAGCAGCAGAGTGAGACTCTGTCTCAAAAAAAAAAAAAAAAAAGTAATTCGTTTTATGCATATCATTTTTTTTTCAGGAAGGATAAACACAGGGAACTCAGAGAAGGGGATGACGTTTACAGAAAGCAAATATATATCATTTGAGACAATCATCTTTCTCAGTCTTTAGAACCTAGCTTGCATTAAAGACGCCACTCGTCGGCCATGTATGCTTTCCCAGTTTTCCTAATCAAATGCCACTCACTACTCTTTGAATGCCCTGGGCTTTTTGTTTTTGTTTATTGTTGTTCTTTGAAATATATTTTTCTGGTACATTCACCTCCCATCTGATTTTGTTATCATTGTTCTTCATTTAAAGCTGTGTCATACTTCTGTATCCCAGAGGCTTCAAACCCAATAACTATTAAATGTGGTGAGATCATATTGGTGTTTGACATTCATTCCCAGAGCTTTCTAGTGATTTTCCCTTTGTAGGTTTGATTGTCTGTTCTTTAGGGCAGACATGCTCCCTGGGCAATGCTCAACCAGAATACAGAGTAATGTTTCCAAATTGATAATTGTTTTCTAGTTTAAATTTGTCAGAAATAGACTCTTACTACTGTATGTTGGTAGAAATTTTACTCAGTTTTTCAAAGATAGAATTTAAAAGTCGCAAATGTAAACCACAGTAATAATAAGGAAATTTAACTTCCTAAAATAAAATCCTATCTATAAATTAAACAGAAGATACAATTAAGTAAGAATAGTGCCATTTCTGGGGGATCCATTTCTGGGGATTTCTGTGTGAATGCCTTTGGCATTTAGAATATACTTATCTAGGTGTTCTTTGAGTTATCTTTTAAAATCTTTTTCTCCTGGTTACTTATTTATTTGCATTTGCCTTCTGAATATATTGTATCATATGTGTCTTGTGGTCTCTGAACAGGATTAATTTTCCAAGTGTCTGACCGGGATTGTACACTCTTTTCTGCTATAAATCTCTCCCCTCCCCTCCCCTCGAGTCTTGCTCTGTCGCCCAGGCCGGAGTGCAGTGATGGGATCTTGGCTCACTGCGACCTCTGCCTCCTGGGTTCAAGCGAGTCTCCTGCCTCAGCCTCCCAAGTAGCTGGCAATACAGGTGCCCACCACCATGCCTGGCTAATTTTTGTATGTTTAGTTTCACCCTATTGGCCAGGCTGGTCTCGAACTCCTGACCTTGTGATCTGCCTGCCTCGACCTCCCAAAATGCTGGGATTACAGGCATGAGCCACCACACCAGGCCATAAATTTCATATATATATATTTCAACACATGTCATCTCAAATCATGAGCTTCATTTTTCCCTGCTAATATTGTAGAGTTGATTAAATTGAGTTTTATGGACAGAAAAACATTGCAATGTCTGTATATTTATTTCTTTAAATGTATTTGTAATAATATTCTAAATACTAATTTAAATGTATTTATAGTACACATATATTTATTTAAATGTATTTATAATACATTTTATTTCCTTGTAATGTCATTTACTGTGTCTTTTAAATTTGACTGTAAACACTGCTTGTTCTCCTGCTTACTTTTTCTCAAGGTAATACACAAACATTTTTACTTGAAAAGAGTTGAGATAATGGCCCAGTGTGAGGAGTGGATTGCGGATATCCAGCAGTACAGCAGTGATAAGCGGGTAGGCAGGACTATGTCTCACCATGCAGCAGCTCTCAAGGTGAGTAAGCCTTTCTAACATGAGCCTTGTTGCTTTAAGAGTTGTGTAATTATTGACAGAACCATGCCTACCAGAAGATAAGGGGAGGGAGGGAATTAAAGAAACATAATATTTATTTTCAGTTCAGAGGAATAAATTGTTACTCAGAAGTCTATAGAAAAGATGCATTTTTTTTGCTAGTAGATTGACAGTTCCTAAAATAAAAAGTGGGTCCAAAGACTGAGTCAGCAGAGTTTTGTAAAGTTCCTTGAAGATAAGGATGACAAGATGTGCTCCATGAATGCCTTTTCCTTTTTCATTTTTTCTTTGGAGACTGTATTTCATTCTGTTATCCCGGCCTAGAGTGCAGTGGTGGCATCATGACTGACTCTCTGTAACCTTGAACTCCTGGGCTCAAGCAGTCCTCCCACCTCAGCTTCCCATGTAGCTGGGACTACAGGCAGCTGCCACAGTGCCCAGCTAAATTTTTTTATTTTCAGTTTTGTAGAGGGGCTCTCACCCTGTTTCCTAGGTTAGGCTCAAGTGATCCTCCCACCTCCCACCCAAATCACTGGGATTATAGGCATGAGCAACCGTGCCAGACTTGAAGGACTTCTTTTATTCCCTTAGTCTTTCCCTAGGCCTCCTGCCTTCCATATTTTTATTACTTGGAGGGATGAGGGAGATGTGAGTTGCAGATTCTCCCTCAGCTGATGGTGGCAGTGGCTCTGTTAAGGGAGACAAGCAATTGTTTTCAATTTGGACGTTCACAGAGTGGAAATGTGAAATGTGATGGTTTGGAAGATTTTGTGTCTACCCATGGAGATCTTTCTTTGTAACAGCCTTCCTTTTTTCCTGCATCTGAATGTCTTTACTCATTTCATCCTCCACCAATATCCTCCCTTTTTCTGTCTTCAGGTTTTTCCATTTCTACTGGCTTGTTATCTTCTAACTTTAAAGCTGTCTTCACTTCAAGCAACTAGTTGATGATAAGAATTTGTTAGTTTTTTAGGTGTGATTTTTAGAAAGATCCCTATCTTTTCAGGACATGCACAGAAATATTTGTGAATGACAAAGTGTATGATGTCTGGGATTTACTTCAAAATAAAATGAGAAGGAGAAAATCTGGGGATATAGATGAAAGAAGATGGGCCATGAGTTGATAATGGTTTAAGCTGTGTGATGGATATATGGGAGTTCGTTGTGTTCTTCTGCCCACTTCTGTATATGTTTGAATTTTTTCACTCTAAAAATGTTTTTAAAAAGAGAGAAAAACACTTGCAGAAAAATTCCCTAAGCTACTTCTATTTTGCCTCTATTATTATGAAACAGATTATCTTCTTTCACCCTCAGACTATAGCAGTTGACGCTTCTTGCCTCCATTTTTTAACCTTTGTCTCACTAATCAACCTTTTGCAGTTTGACTTCTGTTTTACCAAAGTTACCCTCTCTCCAGTTCTCAAAGCCAGTGACCCCAGCTCACTTCTCTGTTCACTTCGTCTGCTCTCCCTCCTCCAGGCTTTTACACATGGTTTCCATTTTCCTCTAGTTTTCAGCTCTTCTGCTTGCTCACCTCCATTCATATTTCAGCTTAAATTTCACTTCATGGAACCCTGCCTTGACTGGTTTGTTTGTTTGTTTGTTTGTTTGTTTGTTTGTTTTTGAGACGCTCTCTCTCTCTGCTGCTCAGGCATGATCTTGGCTCACTGCATCTTCCACCTCCCTTGTTCAAGCGTTTCATCTGCCTCAGCCTCCTGAGTAGCTGGGCTTACAGGCATCTGCCACCAGACCCAGCTAATTTTTGTATTTTTGTTTTTTGTTTTGTTTTGTTTTCTTTTCTTTTCCCTTCCTTCCTCTTTCTCTCT
>NW_012102743.1:1911901-1913290 GCF_000951045.1 Mandrillus leucophaeus | reverse complement strand
CTCCTGCCTCAGCCTCCCGAGTACCTGGGACTACAGGTGCACACCACCACAACCAGCTAATTTTTGTATTTTTAGTAGAGTTGGGGTTTCACCATGTTGGCCAGGATGGTCTCAATCTCTTGACCTCGTGAGCTGCCTGCCACTGCCTCCCAAAGTGCTGGGATTACAGACGTGAGCCAGCCACCGCGCCTGGCCGACACAATTTTAAAAGCCTTTGGTGTGATTATTTAAGGTCATTTCTCTCTCACCAGAAAATTATGAACCAAATCTTTGCGTGTGTAGACAACCACGCACTCCCAATTAACATGCCTATATCCTTCTCTAAGTTGCAATATAGAGCAAAACAAAGTTTATTTAATATCTATAGATCTTCTTTTTAACTTAATTTTTTAAAAAAATTCTAATGATAGACTGGGTGCAGTGGTTCACACCTGTAATCCCAGCACTTTGGGTGTCTGAGGCAGGCGGATTGCTTGAGATTAGGAGTTCGAGACCAGCCTGGCCAAGAAGGCAAAACCCCGTCTCTACCAAAAACACAAAAAAATTAGCTGGGCGTGGTGGTGCTCGCCTGTAATACCAGTTGATCGGGAGGCTGAGGCACGAGAATTGCTTGCGTCTGGGAGGTGGAGTTTGCAGTGAGCTGAGATTGTGCCTCTGTACTCTAGCATGGGTGACACAGTGAGGTCTTGTCTCCAAAAAAAAAAAATTCTAATGATAAAATTATTTCTAAGGTTTATTCTGAGCATTAAGTGGGAAAATTAGTGTGAACATTTGCAGACATTTTACATATGGCCTACTACCTGATAAATATTTTTTTCATTCGCTAAAGTATCAGTGGATTTATTTTAATTTATGGACTTGTCTTTCTCTCAAAAATATTTAGCCAGAGTCAGCATGTATGACAAATTAAGGGATTACGGTGTTTAATTTGAAAGAGTGTATAGGTTGGGCACAGTGGCTCACACCTGCAATCCCAACTCTTTGGGAGGTCAAGGCAGGTGGATCGCTTGAGACCAGCCTGGGCAAAATGGCGAAACCCTATCTGTATAAAAACTCAGGTAGGCATGGTGCCTCATTCCTGTAGTCCCAACTACTTGGGAGCCTGAGGTGGGAGGATTGCTTAAGCCCAGGAGGTTGAGGCTGCATGAGCTGTGATTGTGCCATTGCTCTCCAGCCTGAATGACAAAACAGAGCTATCTTAAAACAAAATAAAAGAATATATATATCTAGGCCGGGTGCGTTGGCTTACGCCTGTAATCCCAGCACTTTGGGAGGCCGAGGCAGGTGGATGACAAGGTCAAGAGATTGAGACCAGCCTGGCCAAGATGGTGAAACCCCGTCTTTACTAAAGATACAAAAAATTAGCTGGGCATGGTGGCGCATGCCTGT
>NW_012102743.1:1906599-1908961 GCF_000951045.1 Mandrillus leucophaeus | reverse complement strand
TCCTTCCTTCCTTCCTTCCTTCCTTCCTTCCTTCCTTCCTTCCTTCCTTCCTTCCATCCGTCTGTCTTTCTTTCTGCCTATCTTTCTTGATGTAATCTTGCTCTGTTGCTCAACCTGGAGTGCAGTGGCTTGATCTCGGCTCACTGCAACCTTCATCTCCTGGGTTCAAGCTATTCTCCTGCCTCAGCCTCCTGAGTAGCTGGGATTACAGTCGCCTGCCATCATGCCCAGCTAATTTTTGCATTTTTAGTACAGATGGGGTTTCACCATGTTGGCCAGGCTGGTCTTGAACTCCTGACCTCAAACGAGCCACTACGCCCTGTCCAACTGATAGACTATTAGATCATTTCAGTATAAGCGTTTCTAACCCTCTGTGCCTACCTGTTAAAACACTGATAACATTTGCCTAATGTTTGTCTTTTGTAGTATACTTTTCATCTGTAGACTATCTTGGCTTTTCTGCTTACACTCTTAATCCTTTCAGTATGTTTTCCTTTTTCTCTTTTCCTGAGCAATTGTTTACCTGAGGCTTACTTTTTGGCCTTCAGAACGATTTTTTTTTCTCTTTCTGTTTTTTCTTCATTGTATCTGTAACCCTGACTTTGGCCATTTACTCTCTAAAATTGACACTTCAAACTGTTGTCAGCTCTTAACTTTCTCTTGAATTGTATTACTGACATTTTTTACGTAGATGCCCTGTCATCATCTCCTTAAAGGAGATTTTCCTCAAATCAAGTTTTCTAGTTTTCTATTTACTTAATTTTACTTGATTTTAAACCATTTTTCTCTGTCTTAGAATCTTCAAGTACTACGTATCTCATCCTTCATCCAGCACCCCTGGTCAGTACTAGGTCCTGTCAATATTACTTCATGAGGGGACTGTCCCTCTCCCCAACTCATGATTTCTGTTGAGTTCCCACAGCTTTGTCTGTTTGTCCAGCTTCCTTGTACCAGGTTCTCCCCCTTTCAGTTCCTCCTTTAGTGCATTACCAGGCTGATCTTCCCCAAATATCTATTTAGATATGTTTTTCACGTATACAAAACTGGCTCAAGTCTAGCTTCTTTTCATTCAGTCTCTTGCTTATATCCACATTCCTTTATTTCTTCTGTGTCACTGTCACCTGGAATTTTCCATCTCTGAATTAATCCAAATTTATATCATTTTAACTATACATTTGCTGTTGAGTGCTGCACAAGAAATGTACATAATTGGCTAGGCACAGTGGCTCACGCCTATAATCCCAATACTTTGGGAGACCAAGGCGGGCAGATCACTTGTGGTCAGGAGTTCAAGACCAGGCCGACCAACGTTCAAGACCAACCCCAACTCTACTAAAAAAAAATACAAAAATTAGTCAAATGTGGTGGCTTATGCCTGTAGTCCCAGCTTTTGGGGAGACTGAGGCAGGAGAATCACCTGAACCTGAGAGGTGAAGGTTGCAGTGAACCGAGATTGCACCATTGCTCTCCAGCCTGGGCAACAAGAGTGCAAAATTCCCTCTTAAAAAAATAAATAAAAAGAAAGAAAAGTATGTAGTTGTTTAGCTTGACTCCACAATAAAATCATAGTATCCCTGTATTAGACTGTTCTTGCATTGCTTTAAAGAAATCCTTGAGACTGCGTAATTTATAACAAAAAGACATTCAGTGGACCCATGGTTCTGTAGGCTGTACAGGAAGCATGGAGCTGGCACTTACTCCGCTTCTGAAGAGGCCTCAGGACCTTTTACTCATGGCGGAAGATGAAGCGGAATCAAGAAGGAGTAGGGGCATGGGAGGTGCCACACTTTACAACAACCAGATCTCGTGATAATTCACTCACTATCTCAGGACAGCACCAGTCCAGGAGGAAACTGTCCCCATGATCCCCATTTCTCTTCCCTCTAACACAGGGATTACATTTCAACATGAGATTTGGGCAGGGACAAATATCCAAACGAGCTCAATCCCCAACCATAACTGGGTCCTCATGATTGCCAGATTTTTCTTTCTCCTTCCCTGGTTAGTGTTTTCACCTGTTGTCCACAGTGGAAGGAAAATCAAGGCTAGGGAAATTTTCACTTACCGGCATGTAAATGTGCTTTGAAACTTTGCAAATAGCTGCAAAGTATAGTTGTTTTTTCCTATTTGTGTGTCTTATAATTTCAGCCAGAATTTTAGACTCCATAAGCTTAAAGATTTTATCCTCATTCTACTCATTGCCTTTTGTTGTTGGTATATTTAACACAGTGTCTCATACATAAAAATTGTTCTATAAATGTTGTTTAGCTAATTTTCAAAGTCAGCTGTTAACACAATTTATTTATTTTTATTTTTTATTTATTTTATTTTATTTTATTTTATTTTATTTTATTTTATTTTA
>NW_012102743.1:1902225-1905048 GCF_000951045.1 Mandrillus leucophaeus | reverse complement strand
GACTCCATCTCAAAAATAAATAAATAAATAAAAGAGTATATGTATCTAATAATGTCCTTTAAGTTGTCAGTAATGCTATTTCTGTGATAGCTTGGGAACATGGGTAGGATCTACTGGTAGGTTACTGATGTCTTTTCAGCAACATCAGTTACTTTGAGGTTAAGGATTCTTGTCAGTTTTGCTTACTACCTGCTATATCAAGTGCCTCTACCAGTGGCTTGCACAAGGGGGGGGCTCAGTAAACATTTGTAGGCTTAATGCTTTGGGCTTTGTTAAAATTCAGTTCCTGCCTCAAATGATGTTGTGCTAGAGGGTTTACAGTTCTAACATTAGTCCTTTTCTCCTGCATAGCGTCACACTGCTCAGCTTCGTGAAGAGTTGCTAAAACTTCCCTGCCCTGAAGGCTTGGATCCTGACACTGACGATGCCCCAGAGGTGTGCAGGACCACAACAGGTGCTGAGGAGACTCTAATGCACGATCAGGTTAAACCCAGCAGCAGCAAAGAACTCCCCAGTGACTTCCAGTTATGAGCTGCATTGACATGGACTTCATAGACACAAAGGCTTCGAAGCACAAGCCAAATATGTCAATATTTGTATGTAAGAAACTAATTATGTAATAGGTAATGAAACTGAAACTATACTATGCCCTTAAGGAGATCCAGTTTAATTCAAGGTGATCTTTTATTTACCTGTACAGGAGTGTAAACTTTTTTGTGCTTTTATTTTTCAATTGTGAGAACCACTGATTGGTATGTTCAACAAATTTGTGTATACAAAGAAATGGATAAATCACTGCTATATAAGGGAAACTACCTTAGGAAAGAATGTTTACTGAATGTTTATTTTATTTTATTTTTTACTGTAGAGTGAGGGGTTGTTAACAAAGAATATATATTGGTCATTCTTACAACTACTATTTAAAGTCAGCAACTTTTCACTGAATTTGATAGATTTTATGTTTGGCCATATCTTCATGCTCACATTTGATTTCTGAAGACCTCCTACATACACTTCAATAAAAGTTAAATGGACATACTCCCTCTTTTTTGATTTACTGGTACATTTTTAAAATAATAAATCTGCCATAAAATGCATTATATCTGGAGACTTGCACTTGTATGGATGAATTTATTACAGTCAACATATTTAATTTTATGCCTTCTAATTCTAAGATGCAGAAAAAAATAAATGAACATGATTTTATTCTATGCCAACATTTGGGCCTCTGAATGTATCTGTTATTTGAATTTAAGTATTTGAAAAGGAATGGTCAATTTGAAAGTCATTCTAAACTGATTTTTTTTTTTTTTTTTCTAAAGGGCTTCTTTTTTCCTGGACTATGTGGTTTTATGACTAAAGTCACATGTATGTATTAAACATTGAGGCTCTGTAGAGGAGAGAGGATGTACCTCTCTGGTGCTGTTACAGTACATTCTGTACCTGCCATACAGGCTCATTTTCATGCAAATTCTTCCTAGAGCCAAATAAATAAAGACTTAGGTAAATTAGTATGTCTTGTTTCTAAACCCCTTTGCCATGGTGTGAAATGCTATTTCTATAAAGAATTGAACACTTTCAAGACTGAAGAATGGGAAAACAAAGGATGTTTTTCCAAGACCAGTTACCGCAGGGGAAAAGCTAAGGTGATCCTTGACAGTATTTTTATAAAATAAAAGTGGCAGCCATGCACGGTGGTTCAAGCCTGTAATACCAGCACTTTGGGAGGCTGAGGCAGGCAGATCTCCTGAGGTCAGGAGTTTGAGACAATCCTGGCCAATGTGGTGAAATCATATCTCTATAAAAACACAAAAATTAGCCAGGCATGGTGGTACGTGCCTGGAATCCCAGCTACTCAGGAGGCTGAGGCAGGAGCTGGAGCTGAGACCTGAATCTGGAGCTGACCAGCAGAAGCTGTATTCTGAAAGACTAATTGCTCTCTGAAGAAAAAAGGGATCTTGGGGAAATGATACTCTCTTATGTACGAAGTATAGAGCTCCTTCAGCATGGAAAAAGGAGAAACGAGTAGTATTTGGACAGGACATCAAAGATTCTAAAATACATAGTGTTAGGTCTGGTGGGCAGTGAGCTACACCGAGAATGACAATATAGTGGTACTTTATGAGAAGAAAAAAACTGTATGTCACCCACAGACATGCCAGCTAAAATCTAAGTATAAAATTATCAGCAATAATAAAAGTCATTAATCCTCTAGGCTATTTTTTGTTGTTTTTGTTTGTTTTTGGACTGTGAGTGCTGGATGATAAAAAGCTGTATCAAATGTATTGTTTGTCTTCCATATGAAATGAAAGTAACAATACCAGTACTATAAGGTCCAGTTCATATTTTTTAAAAACCAAAGTCTAAACACCTGAATTGGAACCAATTACATTAAAACGTTCCACCAGAGATCCAGACTTTTTGTCAACAAACATTTGAGCACTCATTCTTCACTAGTTGCAAGTTCCTGCACTTGGGGAGTGAATGACAGACATGAAAACATGTCAGTGCCATCTGGTAAGTTTTCTGGTAGAGTTATTTACAGGGTAATATTGGGAGCACAGAGGAGAATTCTTATCTCAGTCAAAACGTTGGTTGGGCACTGAGGTGATAATGGTCTGGAAAGGTTTCCTGAGTGCAGACTGAGTCTTGAAGGATGAGGATAAAGAAGTTAGCCAGGCAGAAACAAGATAATCCAGTCACAGGAGAGCAAAAGGAGAGCTCAGGTTGATGGCACCATGTTAGAGGATTTTTAACAGGCAAAGTGAGGATAGTCAAATGGGATGGGAGGCAGTGGTTTTGGAAAGAGAGGAGGGGTCAGTT
>NW_012102743.1:1899430-1900824 GCF_000951045.1 Mandrillus leucophaeus | reverse complement strand
TCCTGGCCAACATGGTGAAACCCCATCTCTACTAAAAACACACAAAAAAGCTGGGCGTGGTGGCTCGCGCCTGTAGTCCCAGCTACTTGGGAGGCTGAGGCAGGAGATTTACTTAAACCCAGGAGGCAGAGGTTGCGTGAGCCCAGATCGCACCACTGCACTCCAGCCTGGCGACAGAGTGAGACTCCATCTCAAAAAGAAAAGAAAAAAAAAAATTGTGAAGTCATCTGTTGATCTGTTGCTTTCTGATTTTAATTACATTTTATTCTTTTGAAGTGATTCCCTATGCAAAGACAAAAAAAGGCTATATATTTTCTAACTGAGATTGATTTTTGGTATTGTTGTAGGCTTGGCTGCAACTGAATTGCCACAGGCTTGAGCTACTTCCCATCTCCCACCCTGCAGAGGCAGGCATGGTGGTGACAAGCCAGAGTCCAAATGTGGATGGAAGATACAAGCCACGTTGAAAGGAAGCTCCAACCTTTCTCTTTCCTCTTCAAACTCTGCCCAGTTTCTAGCAGCCATCCAAGCCTCCTTTCTCTCAGTTTCTAGCCTCCTGATGCTTCAAGCTCTAAAGGGACTGACGTGAACCCTGTGAGCCTATACATTTCCTGTATAGAAGAGGCATTCTCTGGCCGCCTTTCTCCCTTAGCTCCTGGATGTGATCCCGTAGTGCTCCCATGAGCTCCACCAAAAGTCTGCTTTCCTCTGCTGCCTTCGTGTGTGCCCCTCTTCAGGTTGCACCAGTTTTCCTCTGCAGGAAGAGACTGCAGCCCACCACCATTTTAATTGTTTTCAGTTTATTCACGTCTCACTTCTCCAGGGAGGGAATACCCAGTCCAATCATGTCAGCTGCAGGCTGCCCTGGGCCGCTGGGAGACCCATGGCTTCAGGTTAGACACTTCTGCCTGCCGGGGTCCCCAGGGCACTGCTCCTCCCCACCTCCCTGTACTGCTCTGGGTCACAAGGTAGCCATGCATTTCCCTCGTTCTTACTCCTACCACTCCTGTTCCGTGCTGTTGTTTTCCCCCAGCCTTTCTGTAGGTTTTGTTCTTTGGTTTATTCCCTTTTTCACCTTGCTGTCTGCAAAATCAGCAAATGCAGCCATAGAGTGCCTTCCATCTCTGGAGCTTTTCCCATCTTTAGAGGAACCAGCTAGAGCTCCTTTAACCTGTCTGTGCCCCCTTTCTGGGAGCTGCTATTTTTGTTATTGCCCTTCTTGCCAGATGAGTAGGAGATTTCCCAAGCCTGGACAATTTTCTTTTTCTTTTTCTTTTTTTTTTGAGACTGAGTCTGGCTCTGTCGCCCAGGCTGGAGTGCAGTGGCCGGATCTCAGCTCACTGCAAGCTCCGCCTCCCGGGTTTACGCCATTCTCCTGCCTCAGCCTCCCGAGT
>NW_012102743.1:1894685-1896095 GCF_000951045.1 Mandrillus leucophaeus | reverse complement strand
CAAGCTGTTGGGAAGGAAGGAGATCAGTTAAAAGCCTGCTCACATCCAAGCAATAGGTCATAAACTCGGGCACATAAACTGTGGAGATTAAGAGACAGTTGACAGGACTTTGGGAAATACATATATTTTGATATGAGAATAACTTCAGCATGTTTTTAGGCTGGGGAGCCAGGGGAGAAGTCCTTGGGGAAGGATGGAGCAAAGCCTAACAGACATAAATGACCTGGGTCCAAGAGCACATGCGGAGAGCTTGAAGAGATGTGAAAATCAGGAAAGTGAATTGGTCTATTTGTGAAACTTTTAACTAAAGTTTTTATCTTAATGAAAAGTAAAAAAACGAAAAGTAAAACTGCTTAAATACCTTCCTAGCATTAAGACGAAAATCTCCAAAGTCAGACAAATGTAAAAAGTGAGACTGTAGGCTGGGCGTGATGGCTCACACCTATAATCCCAGCACTTTGGGAGGCCGGGGCGGAAGAATTGCTTGAAATCAGGAGTTTGAGACCAGCCCGGGCAACATGGCAAAACCCTGTCTCTACAAAAAATAGCAAAATTTGCTGGGCATGGTGGCACATGCCTGTGGTCCCAGCTACTTGGGAGGCTGAGGTGGGAGGATTGTTTGAGTCCAGGATGTGGAGTGAGCCTAGATCACATGACTGCACTCCACTGTGGGCAACAGCAAGACCCTGTCTTAAAAAGAAAATTAATGGATGTTTTTAACCCGTCTCTTACTGTTGGACAGTTTGGAATTGCTTTTGTCTCTGCTTTATAACTAACACTGATGAGCATGGTCTTATCTTTATTTTCTTACGATAAATCCTAGAAGTAGAATTCCTAGGTCAAAGGTTTTGACATATAATGACCACTTTCCGGAGAGGTACTGATTCACACTTGGAAAATCATTTAGTGTTGCCATGTGTTGGCCAGCATTGGAGATTATAATTTTTTGATCTGATATTAGCATTATCATCAAACATGTTTTAATCTGCATTCAATATTGTTTATATTTATTACCCATTTGAATTTCTACTTTTGTCAGTTACCAGTTTATACCTTTTCCCTATTTTGTGTATTTTCTTAGAGTCTTTTAATACGTATCAGCTACTTATAGTAGAATATTAGTTTTTGTCAAACTTCCATGTATTTGTCCAGATGGCCTTTTAATTTTTGTTTAATTTTTCTCATAGAATTTTTAAATTGTGGGGCCGGGTGCAATGGCGCACTCCTAAAATCCCAGCACTTTGGGAGGCTGAGGCGGGTGGATCACAAGGTCAAGAGATCGATGCCATCCTGGCCAACATGGTGAAACCCCATCTCTACTAAAAACACACAAAAAAGCTGGGCGTGGTGGCTCGCGCCTGTAGTCCCAGCTACTTGGGAGGCTGAGGCAGGAGATTTACTTAAACCCAG
>NW_012102743.1:1889515-1893385 GCF_000951045.1 Mandrillus leucophaeus | reverse complement strand
TAATAGAGACGGGGTTTCACCGTGTTAGCCAGGATGGTCTCGATCTCCTGACCTCGTGATCCGCCCGTCTCGGCCTCCCAAAGTGCTGGGATTACAGCCTTGAGCCACTGCGCTCGGCCGACAATTTTCAAATATTTGTCCTGTTGGGGTTTTTTTTTTTTTTCCTCTTTATATAAAACTTTGTTAGGTTTTTTTTTTTTTTTTTTTTGCTATACATTCACAAATGAAAAAAAAATATTTTTCAAGCCCAAATCACTCATATGGTAGTCTTGGTTTAAAAAAAAAAAAAAATCTTCCCCCAGTTGTCTCCATACCCCAGAGGTAGCAGTTACTTCCTGAAGCAAGGCAAATACTTCCTTTGACCCAAAGGGCCAAGTTAATCTCCCAAAGAAGTTTAGCAAGGGAGAGCTCAGAAAGGCCTGAAGCTCCCTACTCTTAGGTGTGATTTGTAAATGCCTCTTTACCAAGGAAAGATAATGCCTTAACTTGTTCTGAGCACTTGTACCTGCTCTGCAATGTGCTGGATTCTTGGGATAAAATGTCATATATGAGTCTGACCCTACCCCCAGGAAGCTGTCAGTCTAAATAATATTCATCATTTCAATAGTATTTTGGGAGTCTTCCAGTTATCACCAATTTCAGTCTCTGAGCCGAAGCGATCACCTTGGATTGTGAGTCAAGGAAGGACAGATCCCTGAGAAGACTTCATGCAGCTCTAGGAAAAGCTTATACTCTTCAGTCATCTGGCTTCTGATTTCACAATGAGAAAACTATACCCTCGTCTGCCTCAAAGGAGGAACCCCTAATACTTAGCTAATAATTGCTAACATGTTTTGGTATCTATGTCCTAGATCCTATGTTTAGTACTTGATAGCTTAATCTCATTATCAGTTGGTCTCAATTTGCCAACTGCTAGGGAAAAAGCATCACACTGTGGAGACACGGAAGCATACCATCTATCCCCTCCCTTCCATCAGTCTGCCCTTGCTTCTAGCAGGCGACCCCCACCTCACCCCATCTTCTATTTTTCTTTTCTTTCTTTTTTTTTAGACAGAGTCTCACTCTGTCGCCCAGGCTGGAGTACAGTGGCGCGGTATCTCGGCTCACTGCAAGCTCCGCCTCTTCGGTTCACGCCATTCTCCTGCCTCAGCCTCCCGAGTAGCTGGAACTGCAGGCGCCCATCACCACGCCCGGCTAATTTTTTGTATTTTTAAGAGAGACGGGATTTCACCATGTTAGCCAGGACGGTCTCGATTTCCTGACCTCGTGATCCGCCCGCCTTGGCCTCCCGAAGTGCTGGGATTACAGGCGTGAGCCACCGTACCTGGCCCTCAGTATACTCAAACAATAGTTCTCCTCTTCTGTTAGTATCTGTTAGCACCTATGGGACTTAAGACGTAAAACTTTTTTTTTTTTTTTTCTCTCTCTCTCTGAGACAGAGTCTGGGCTCTGTCACCCAGGCTGGAGTGCAGTGGCATGATTTCAGCTCACTGCAACCCCTGCCTCCCGGGTTCAAGCCATTATCATGCCTAAGCTTCCCTAGTAGCTGGGATTATGGGTGTGCACCACCAGCACACCCAGCTGGGTCTTGCTTTGTCGCCCAGACTGGAATGCAGTGGTGCGATCTCAACTCACTGCAACCTCCACCTCCCGGGTTCAAGCGATCCTCCCACCTCAGCCTCCCTAGTAGCTGGGACTACAGGTGTGTGCCATCACGTGAAGCTAAGTTTTGTATTTTTAGTAGAGACAGGGTTTCACCATCTTGGCCAGGCTGATGTCGAGCTTCTGACCTCAGGTGATCCGCCTGCCTTGGCCTCACAAAGTGCTGGGATTACAGAAGTGAGCCACCGCACCCAGCCACGTGTTTGAACTAATTCTGTCTGCTATCTTTTTAAGTGGTGAAAGGGAGGCTGGATCTGTCATTAGCTCAAGCATAAGGAAGTCAGGATCGCGAACAGCATTTCATGACCCTTCCATCTCCTTTCATATTCATTAACAGAGCTCACATTTAATAATAATTTTAACAGTGTTTGCAGATGTTTGTGGCAACTTTATTTGAAGTAGCCAAACCTGGAAACAACTTCAACATCCATCCACAGATGAATAAATAAACACATTATGATATATTCATACAATGCATACTCTTCAGTTATATTTTTTAAATGAATGTTGATATATACTATATATGAATATCAAAATAATTATGCTAAGTGAAAGAAGCCAGAAAAAAGTATATACTGTATGATTCTATTATATAAATCTAGAAAATGCAAACTCATCAATAGTGACAGCAGATTAGTGGTTGCTTGGGGTGTGGAGGATGGGGACGGCAAGAGGGCGGGATTATCAAGAGGAACAAGGAAACTTGGAGGAGTGATGGGTATGTTCACCATCTTGATTGTGGTGATGGTTCATGAGTACATACATATATTAAAACCTAACAAATTGTACAGTTAAAATACGTGCACTTCTTGCCAATTATACCTGAGTAATGCTTTTTATAAAATTGTTGTATGAAGCTTAAAATCTGGTCTCCCAAGACCAATATTCTCCAGAAGCCTTCTCCTGACGTAACAATTCTTTCTTCTCCTGACACCGCTGTCCCCTGCTCTTTCCAAACCCTGTGTCCCTTGGAACAATGGCCCCGCAACCACCGCTTTCTCTCAGAGAGTGAGCCAGTCCTTGCCCTGTGCTTCCTTCTAGTCAGTGCAACCAAACAGATCTGGGTCCTCCTTGACCCCTCTGGTGCTCCCATGGCGCCATTATTTTCTCCAAACTCCTAGCCTCTTGTAATAATTGTTGAATTTACATCTCCACCCATCCTCCTTCCTACTTTTTCTCCTTTAGGAAGAAATGATGCAAAACCTTGTTTCCTTATCACCCAGTATTCTGAAATAGAGGTGTTATAATTGTATTTATTTTTTGCTGTAGACCAAATGTTACTATAAACATTTAGCTAGAATCACTAGTTTAGAGAAGATGAAATTTTATAATAGGTTGGGAACTATTTGACATAAGAGACGAGACAGGAAACAACATGGAGTAGAGCCATAAAACAAGCCAAGGATAGTGCTAAATTATGTTAAAAGTATCTCTTACTTAACTCATTCTTGGTCTTGAATATGGAGACTTCTGGCTTTCTGTCTCCACTGGGTTCTGGAACTGTGGCAGCCAGAGCCTCACCTTCCAGATAGGAGATTTAAAGAGTCTTTTAGAGAAATCTGACCAGCCCAAGAAAAAAAGACTTTCAGATAGTGACATACAGACTCCTTTGTTCCCAACAGACTCGTCAGCCGAGGCATTCTATACTGAATCCTACAGTAGATATCTCATTGCCTGTTCAATTTCCACTCAGTATGTACATACTTTTAATCGAGATCATATTCCCCCCCTACTTTATTACTGGAATTCACTTTGCTTGAGGGGAGACGAGGCAGACTTCAGTCACCATCATGGTCTAGCATACCACATTTAAAACAAACCAACCTTGAATTTAAGTGAAAGTTGCAAGTTTACTATGTGGATCAATGGGGTGCTACATACAGATGAGGAACTTTGGCAGAGCGGCCAGTGTGTTTCTACAGACATTCATCTTCAAATTAGTTTAGACAGTGCTGGCTTTTGTACTTAAGGAAATGAACAGACATTCTGGTCAAGTATCATTTTCTAGAAAAATAGTTTTTAATTACTTCTCAATGGGAGGACATTTTAGGGCATCCGCTCTTCTCCAATCACAGTCAGGTCTGGCTTCCTTTGGTATCTGCTGGCAGTGACTGAAATGAGCTGAGCTGAGTTCCTCTCCCTCCACATTCTTGAGTGGCTCTTTACTATTTTTTGTTTTTTTTTTTTTTCCTTCCTTCCTTCCTTCCT
>NW_012102743.1:1882938-1889465 GCF_000951045.1 Mandrillus leucophaeus | reverse complement strand
TTCCTTCCTTCCTTCCTTCCTTCCTTCCTTCCCTCCTCCCTCCCTCCCTTCCTCCTTCCCTCCCTCCTTCCCTCCTTCCTATTGCCCAGGCTGGAGTGCAGTGGCACCATCTCAGCTCACTGAAACTTTCGCCTCCCGGGTTCAAGCAATTCTCCTGCCTCACCCTCCCGAGTAGCTGGGATTACAGGGCGCGCCACCACATCCGGCTAATTTTTGTATTTTTAGTAGATACGGGGTTTCACCATGTTGGCCAGGCTGGTCTCGAACTCATGACCTCACGTGATCCACCCGCTTCATCCTTCCAAAGTGCTGAGATTACAGGCCTGAGCTACCGCGCCCGCCCTCTAGCTGTTTCTTAGGAATGTTGCTAGGAAGATTGAAAGAAGTACAAATAAGGTACCAGCTCTGTCCTGGCAAGCAAGCACGCAGGGGAGGCTGGTTTGTCCCCTTGCAATTTCTTTGTGATCACCCCTGGGATCACTCTTCTGCAGCGTTCAGACAGTGTTCCAAAAATTTCCCTGCAACAGCGGCAGGGGCAGATTTCCCACCCGGTCATGATTCATGTAGTGGCAGTGTCAAAACCAGATCCTTTCCGTACACGCTCATTCACCCAAAGACCCATGCTATGCTGACAGGGTTCCAACCTGGGCTTCACCGACTCCACGTCAGAGGGTCTGTGATTCCCTGAGAGGGTACTCTAACCCTGAGAGCAAGGGCCCACCCGCACTCTGCGCGAAGGACTGTGGTTTTCATCGGGTTATCAAGAGCATTCAAACCCAAAATAGTTTCAGAATCACAACTCTAGCCCTTCCAATCAAACTGCTTTGGCTAAGATGTCCGTTTTGAGTTGCATTTGAACCCTAGCCCTCGGTGGGAGGCATACTCACTTCCACGTTCACAGTTCTTGGAAGCGGTCCCATTGGGGGCGGGGCTGAGCGCGACCGCGCCCTCAACTCCTCCTATTGCCCGCCCCGGGGTGGGGCATACCCACGCGACAGGCTCCGAACCCAAGCTCGGGTTCGTCTCCTAGGCGGAAGTCGGACCAGAGAGCGTGCGTGTTTTTCCCAAGGTGCCCCGCGCTGCTGTTATGGCCGCCTCCTTGTGGTGGTATCCACACATGGAGTTCTAGGGCCGCGGGTGTATTTACGGTAACTGTAGCCACTAGATTTCAGCGTGTTTGGAATCTCCACTTTTCACTTTCTTTTGTTGACTCCCGTGTGGTCCTCGTGGGAGCCTGTTTTGGCTGCAGCTGTGTCTGGGGTGATGTGGACCCCGGAGCTGGCAATTCTGAGGGGATTCCCCACTGAGGCAGAGCGGCAGCAATGGAAACAGGAGGGGTTCGTCGGTTCAGGTGAGAGGCGCACCTACCAGGGCCTTAGGCTATCGTGGGAACTGTGAGGAAAAGGGATGGCAGCGACTGATTCTCATCCCTCCGTTCGTTTTTTGCTAACAAAATCTAGCTGATTCTTTCAGGCTTTGGGTCGTTGAGTCTTTGACATCATGGGCGTGGACCTCACTCTGCCCAAAACTTCTTACCGCCCAGGTTCAGTAATAATAACAATGGCAATGCCAGTTATTTTTCTAAGCCCTTAACATGTACTCAGTCATTTAATGCTTATAGCAGATACTTAAGGCAGATACCATTTTAATCCCACTTGCGGTGAAGACCTGTAAATACAGTTTGGTTAAGTAATTTTATTTTATTTTTATCTATTTATGTATTTATTATTTATTTATTATCTATTTTTTATTATTTATTTACTTTTTGAGACGGAGTTTTTATTTTTGCCCTGGCTGGAGTGCAATGGCGCAATCTCAGCTCGCTGCAACCTCCGCCTCCCGGGTTCAAGTGATTCTCCTGCCTCAGCCTCCAGAGTAGCTGGGATTGCGGCGCGCGGCACCACTCCCGGCTAATTTTGTATTTCTAGTTGAGTCGAGGTTTCACCACATTGGCCTAGCTGGTCTCGAACTCCTGACCTCGGATGATTCGCCCGCCTCAGCCTCCCAAAGTGCAGAGATTACAGGCCTGAGCCACCGCGCCCGGTTCTGGTTAAGTAATTTGTTTAAGGTCACACAGTTGGTAAGCAGAGAAGCTAAAAGGAGACAGCAAAGTTTTGTGTTTTTTTTTTTTTTACTGAGACGGAATCTCCCTCTTGTTGCTCTGGCTGGTGTGCAATGGTGCCATCTCGCTCACTGCAACCTCCGCCTCCCTGGTTCAAGCGATCCTCCTGCCTCACTCAGCCTTCCAAGTCGCTGGGACTACAGGAATGCACCACCATGCCCGGCTAAGTTTGTATTTTTAGTAGAGACAGCTTTCACCCTGTTGGTCAGACTGGTCTGGAACTCCCAACCTCAGGTGATCTACCTGCCTCAGCCTCCCAAAGTGCTGGGATAACAGCCATGAGCCACCACGCAACGGCCTAAGCAGCAAAGATTAATTCTTGTGAGCAATGAATACTTACCAGAGAGATAAAAGAGTTAAAAGGCACATTTACTGGCACATCTGGTTGTGGGATTTAGGCTGGACCCAGAAGAGTAATAACGAATAATGTAGTGTGTAAAGTACTCTGTGTGTATGTGTGTGTGTGGGCACTCGTGTGACACAGTGGGTGCTTTCAGTGACAGGAAGTTTGAAGTTTGGTGGTCTGGAAAAGTTTCCTAGAAGAAGTCAGACTTGAGCTGATTTTGGATTAAAGGGAAAGACTAACAAGTGGAGAAGAGTTCAACAGGCAAAATCACAAGTGCAAAGTGTGGAGTCAGGAATATGCATGGGACATTAGGGAAATAATGAGTAAACTAGCGTTCTTGGAGTGACTTTTCATGAAGAGAAGTTAGTGGAGGTAGAAGGAGCCAGATTGTGAAAAGTCTTAGAACGTTGACTAAGGAAACTTTTCTGTTGTCAGTAGGAATCTTTGTGAATTTCCCAGCACAAGAGTAAATACCTATTAATGAGCAATGTTATTTCTGGGGCTGACTTCCACTTTGGGGCTCATAGTCAGTATGAGTGAGCTGCTAATTCTAGGAGAGAAAATGTTTGTAGAATGATGGGGATTTACTGAGTGCCTTGTGATTGACATACAGTAAACATTTTAAGTCTATAGGTTGTTTTTGCACACTGAAATGGTAGATTTACCTAATAATGTTATCCTTTACGGTATGAAAAAAAATTTTCTTGGATTACTGCACTAATTTTTTATGTTACAGAGACTGGATCTTTCCTACAATTGCTGCTGGAAGGGAACTATGAAGCCATATTCTTAAATTCAGTGACTCAAAATATTTTTAATTCAGCAACAACCGCTGAAGAAAAGATTGATAGCTACCTGGAGAAGCAGGTAGTAACATTCCTGGATTACTCAACAGATTTGGACACAATGGAAAGGTAGAACTTTATTTGAAATTTTTATAGAGGAACAGACTGAATACATTTAATAGCACCTTGACAGGGTAAGGCACTGATTTTAGCAGTTGAGAAACCTTGCCTTACATTTACTCAAGACTCATGGTATACCAAGTAATCTATGTAAAAACTCTTGTCCAGAATGAAAAAGTAAAGTGGTGCAGGATAAAATGGTTTCATATGTGAGACTGGCACATATTTGGGTGTTAACTGCTAACCCACTCCCATGAGCTCCCAAATGCTTAGGTCTTGTTGGCTTTACCCACCAGCAAAACTTCAGACCTTATTTCCTTTTAACTTAAAAACATACTTTCAGGCTGGGTGCGGTGCCTCACGCCTGAAATCCCAGAACTTTGGGAGGCCGAGGTGGGTAGATCACATGAGATCAGGAGTTTAAGACCAGCCTGGCCAACATGGTGAAACCCCGTATATACAAAAATACAGAAATTAGTTGGGCATGGTGGCGTGCACCTGTGATCCCAGCTGCTAGGGAGGCTGAGGCCAAAGAATCGCTTAAACCTGGGAGGCGGAGGTTGCAGTGAGCCGATAATCGTGCCATTACACTCTAGCCTGGGCGACAGAGCGAGACTCTGTCTCAAAAAAAAAAAAATACCAAAAAACATACTTTCAGTCTTGTTATTTCTGCATAGCTGGGTGCTAATTTGTAACTATTTATTATGTTTTAGATTATTATCTTTATAGAACTCAGTGAACTAATGTTTTTGTTATGAAGCCCTTGGTTTACCTTCTTCCATTAAAGTTTGTGTAATTTTATAGGGTGAAGTACAGCAGGGAAACCTAAACTTTTCAGTGGCTTATATTTCACTGTTATAAATTTGATACCTCTGTCTTTCATCTACTATCTGTGGCAACCATGTCAAGCTTTAATTATCTTATAAATACATGCAATTTTATTTTACCATTATTTCTAGGAAATAGCTTCATTTTGTCCTTCAACAGATAAACTATTATAGTAGATGTGGAGGTTCTGAAGATGAATAAAGCATAACCCATATTCATAAGGAGTTTGCAAAAGAATGCTACTACAGGCTTTTAATTTTATTTTGAAAATTAATATTATTCATTTTCTTTTCTTTTTTTTTTTGGATGGAGTATCACTCTGTTGCCCAGGCTGGAGTGCAGAGGTGTGATCTTGGCTCACTGCAACCTCTGCCTCCCAAGTTCAAGTGATTCTCTTCCCTCAGGTTACCATGTAGCTGGGATTACAGGCCTGCGTCACACCTGGCTAAGTTTTTTTGTATGTTTAGTAGAGATGGGGTTTTACCATGTTGGCCAGGCTGGTCTTTAACTCCTGACCTCAGGTGATCTGCCTACCTCAGCCTCCCAAAGTGCTGGGATTACAGGCGTGAGCCACTTCGCCCAGCCTCCATTTCATTTTTTTAGTTTACTAGTAGTTATGTTCCTTTGGTGTCATTCTTTTTTTTTTTTTCCTTTAGTTCCTTTTTTTGGAGATGGTGTCTTGATATGTTGCTCAAGCTGGTCTCGAACTCCTGGGCTCAAGCATCCTCTCACCTCTGCCTCACTAAGTGTGGGGATTATAGGCATGAGTCACTCTGCCCGGCCAGATTCTTACTGCTTTGTGATACGTGTGCATTCTCATGGCAAGTAGCCTTGTGGTCCCCATTAAAACAACACATTCACCCAAATGCGTTATTCACTGATAGATCAGATTTCTATCTTGTCACACAAAGCTAAAAAGAGCCATTTCAGTTGACTTATTTTCAGACATTTGAAAGTTAAAGTGTATTCTCAGTTCACCTTATGGATTTTGTTTTTTGATTAGGACAGTTTATTAAGGCTGTTTTCTCCACATTTCCAAACTTCTGAAACCAGCTCTCTTGTTATCTTTTTTCTCTAATGCTGCTTATTCTTTGCATTGCATCCGGAGTTTTGTATTTTTGCTACCATAGGCTTGTATGTTTGATTTTTTGTTTTTTCTTTTTCTCAAAGAATCTTCCTTTTAAGGAAGGGCCTAGGGGCTGTGGGGAAAAAAGTGGCTCCTAATACTTTCTCTTCAGAATGAAACTCCAGGATTCCCTGGCTGTTATTTGCTAGAGTTGAATCTGTACCTATTTAGGTCCTAATTTAGGGTTTGGCACATTACGGCTGGCAGGCTAACTAAGTGGCTAAGAATGAATGGTTTTTACATTTTTAAAGGGTTGGAAAAAAACAAACGTGATATGCAAAGCCTAATCTGTCCCTTTAGAAAACGTTTGCCTATCCCTGTCTCACATCACAGCAAGACTGAAAAATACAAGTTTCACTAAAATGTCTATGTTTTGTTGTTGTTGTTGTTCTAGCATTTGGTGGTATGGGATCAGTAAAAGGTTAGCAACCACTTTATATCATCACCTTTCTTTTGTGTAAAGTCAGTTTTCTATACATCTTGCAATGTCAGAGCTGTTAAAGGGAATGCAAGAAAAACTTATAGATGTCTGATCAGAACCTAAATCAACACTGTTCAGGATAATTTTCTGTGGAGATAGAAGTGCTCTCTATCTTCATTGCCTAGATGGTAGCCACTAGCCACACTGTAAACTATGAGCACTTGAAATATGGAAAGTGTGACTAAGGAACTGAATTGTAAATTTATTAATTTTAACTAATGTAAATTTAAACCATGTGTGGCTCATGGCTATAATATTGGATATTGTAGACCAAAATTTTTTCTTTTTAAGAGAGACAGGATCTTGCTTTGTCATTCAGGCTGGAGTACAGTGCTATAGTCAGAGCTTACCACAGCCTTGAACTCCTGGACTGCAAGCAATCCTCATGCATCAGCCTCTTGAGTAGCTGGGATGTACCACCATACCTGGCTAACTTCTTTTTTTCTTTTAATTTTTTTAATTTTTTTTATTTTTTGAGACGGAGATCTCGCTCTGTCGCCCAGGCTGGAGTGCAGTGGCGCGATCTCGGCTCACTGCAAGCTCCGCCTTCAGGGTTCACGCCATTCTCCTGCCTCAGCCTCCCAAGTAGCTGGGACTACAGGTGCCTGCCACCACGCCCGGCTTTTTTGTATTTTTAGTAGAGACGGGGTTTCACCGTGTTAGCCAGGATGGTCTCGATCTCCTGACCTCGTGATCCACCCGCCTTGGCCTCCCAAAGT
>NW_012102743.1:1880202-1881623 GCF_000951045.1 Mandrillus leucophaeus | reverse complement strand
TATTTTTAGTAGAGATGGGGTTTCACCATGTTGGCCAGGCTGGTCTTGAACTCCTGACCTCAAGTGATCCGCCTGCCTCAGCCTCCCAAAGTGCTGGGTTTACAGGTGTGAGCCACCATTCCCAGCTTGCAGGTAAGTTTTGATACTATACTTAAGAATGGCTCCCAGAAGTGGTTTGCTCCTAGGGGTGGCTTTAAATTACAAATACTTTATTAAAGTTCCTGGCACAGCATTGCTTCATGGTGATTATTATCCATTGTGAAGATAATATTATTGATCTGTGCCAGTGTGCCATCATTAGAGCTTGAAGTTTGAGTAAGAACTTTGATTTATCCAGCCACTTTGGTGATTTTGAACGTAGCTATCAACCACTCAACCTGGAAAAAGCTGAGTGATTGATAGCTATGTTCAAAATCACCAAAGTGCATCCAGAGCTTCTGCAACAAAACAGACCTAGTGTTACCTGGTTTCTCAGAATTAGGTGTCGCAAGTAGGCCAGGCACGGTGGCTCACGCCTGTAATCCCAGCACTTTGGGAGGCCAAGGCGGGTGGATCACAAGGTCAGGAGTTCGAGACCAGCCTGACCAACATGGTGAAACCCTGTCTCTACTAAAAATACAAAAATTAGCCAGGCGTGGTGGTGCACGGCTGTAATCCCAGCTACTGAGGAGGCTGAGGCAGGAGAATCACTTGAGCTCAGGAGGCAGAGGTTGCAGTGAGCCAAGATTGTGCCACTGCACACCAGCCTGGGCAACAGAGTAAGATTCCATTTCAAAAAAAAAGAAAAAAAGAATTAGGAGTAGCAAGTAAATGTGGAATAGAATTATTAGAGCTATGTCTTAATAATTTAATGAGGGGGCAGTAGGAAGAGAAGAAGTGCAAAAACAAGCATAATGTAAAAACCACAATAATTAACTCTTTGCATATCGGGTTAGTGAGTCACTATATATACTTCATTAGAGTAATTTTAATTCATAATGCTGATCCTAATTATAATTGAAAGGTTAAAAGATGTTTTGTATCTTATGTCTATGAAGGGAATTTATAATTTATGTTCTACAGAGGTTTTCATCCAAAACGAGGGTAAAAATCCCCAAACCCCAAATGATTGTAGCACTTAAAGAGATAAGCTTCAATTATCTAGAAATGTATTTATGAAACATCTCATTCCCTCTCTTATGTATGAATCAGTTTCTGGCTTCTATGGCCCTGTAGTATGGATTAGAAATCCACCAAACAGCCAAAGCCATAAATATCTTCTGAGCACTGATGTGTGGTTTGAATGGTACTTAATTCGCATTTCTTTTTTTTTTTTTGAGATAGAGTCTCACTGTCGCCCAGGCTGGAGAGCAGTGGTGCAATCTCGGCTCACTGCAGTCTCTGCCTCCCGGGTTCAAATGATTCTACTGCCTCAGCCTCCC
>NW_012102743.1:1874471-1875845 GCF_000951045.1 Mandrillus leucophaeus | reverse complement strand
TGTTAGCCAGGATGGTCTCGATCTCCTGACCTCGTGATCCACCCGCCTTGGCCTCCCAAAGTGCTGGGATTACAGGCGTGAGCCACCGCACCTGGCCCTGGCTAACTTCTTAATTTTTGGTAGAGACAGGGTCTCACTATGTTTCTCAGGCTTGTTTTGAACTCCTGGTTTCAAATAATCCTCCTACCGTGGCCTTCCAAAATATTGGAATTATAGGCGTGAGCCACTGTGCCTAGCTAACCTAAATTGTTTTAAGTTTTAGAAATTTTTTTTTTTTTTTGGTAATACTCTGGGGTAGTCTCAATAAATGTTGATAGATATTATTTTCTTAATAAAACTGAAATGGAATAGTGTGTTTGAGATTATACAGTGATAGTAGTTCATATTTATTTCTTTAACCATTCTTATATGCAGACAACAGTTGATATTTCTACTTGGTGTGAGCAGTTTGCAACTTTTTGTTCAGAGCAACTGGACGGGGCCTCCTGTTGACTTACATCCTCAGGATTTTTTGTCATCTGTCTTGTTCCAGCAATTCAGTGAGGTATGCTTGTTGAAAATGTTGTATGTAATTATTATTGTGTTATTTATTTTTTATAAGCAGGTCTTTATAAACTGGAACTAATAGTAGGTAGGAAAGAAACAAGACTTTATGGTTTGCACAAAACTACTAAGAATGCTTGTTCATTGATCAGATTTTCACATATTTCCAGAAGTTCTATTGTCAAACTCCTCTTCATACACACTCCATTTTATAGAGCCATGTTGGCTGTGTTTTTAATGAAAGTACAGACAGCTGCACCAGTTGTTTAGTTGATTGTATCACCTCAGTTACATAAAGATTTTTTTTTTTTTTTGAGATGGTATCTCACTCAGTCACCCAGGCCGTTGTACAGTGGCTAGACCTATACCTACAGGCCTCAACCTACTCAGGCTCAGGTGATCTTCCCACCTCAGCCTCCCAAGTAGCAGAGACTACAGTTGCATGCCACCATGCCCAGCTAATATTTTTGTAGAGATGGGAGTTTTGCCATGTAGCCCAGGCTGGTCTAAAACTCCTGGGCTCAAGTGGTCTGCCTGCCTCAGCCTTCCAGAGTGCTAGGATTATAGATGTGAGTGCTGTACATAAAGATCTTTAATGACAAAACAGCAAATCTGGAAATCTGTTTAATTTTATTTCAGGTAAGTTTTTAATTAATTAATTAACTAATTAATTTTTTGAGACAGAGTCTTGCTCTGTCACCCAGGCTGGAGTACAGTGGCGTGATCTCAGCTCACTGCAACCTCTGCCCCATGGGTTCAAGCAATTCTTCTGCTTCAGCCCCCCCAGTAGCTGGGATTACAGGCGTGCGTTACCACACTTGGCTAATTTTT
>NW_012102743.1:1866790-1873021 GCF_000951045.1 Mandrillus leucophaeus | reverse complement strand
GAGACGGGGTTCCAGCGTGTTGGCCAAGGTGGTTTCGAACTCCTGACCTCAGATGATCCACCCACCTCGGCCTCCCAAAGTATTGGGATTACAGGTGTGAGCCACCGCGCCTGGCCTTAATTCACATTTCTTGTGTCACTTTGGTCCTTACAGATTTGAGGTAATCTATAGATGAAAAGACTGAAGCTCAGAGTGGCAAAAGAATCTTGTCAGAGATCTTATAGCTGGGGCATTGGAATCCACATTCCAATGGTTCCAAAATCCAGTACTCTTTTACACTACTGTAGAAGCACCTGTAAATTCAGGTAGCAAATCAAAACAGTATGAAAATGAATTTCATGAGAAGTTCAGACCATAAGAAATATTGCCATTAACGAAGAGATTTCTGGAAGCTGGATTTTGTCAAAGAAGACCTTTTAGTTGGAAGTGGACCTTGAGCTAGAACCTGAAGGGTGGTTAGAAAATGGATAGAGAAGAGGAAAATATACATTCTAGGTGCAGTCATATGAGCAGGAATTTAGAGGAGAGAACAGCATAGTATTTGTGGGAAAAGGATGCTTTGAGCTTGCCGCTTTTAGCAGTGAAAAATCAGACTTGATGGAAATCATTTGGAGTTGTAGGAAACTTTGAGTAAGTCTTTGATTTTAACTTTTTTATTGGAACTACCACCAACACTTAAAAGAGCATATGAAATGTATACAATTTAAATAATAAATCTCCTTTGTACTCACAGCCTAGCTTGAGTGTCACAGGTAATGCTCTCCAGGTAGTATATATTGGTGTGAGCCTCTGCACTGGGCCCAGGTATTTCATTTTATAATTGATGAAACTGAGGCTTCATCAGGAAAAAAATTGTGGGAAAAGTTTACATGTACTCACAAACTAATGAGAAGCAGAGAAAGGACACTATCCTTTGACATTGGAACCCATGTTCCTGATGGGTGAGGATTCTTCCTTGCTATTTTATGGCAGTTGTTAAAATTCTGCCATCCAAATTTTAACAACCTTGTCCATTGTAAAAAATCTCTGTACAACACGGGAGTGCATTTTTCAAAGGCATCCTTTTTATTTTGCAGTCTTCTGCTCACTCTGGTGCGTGGTCATATGCCCATTCAGCATTTGATGTATGAGACCTTGTTGATTGTTTGGCTTGATAGAAATTATGGAGGAGACACTTACTTTATAATGACATTTTCCATGTATTGAAGCTTAAGTGAAATATTGGTGTTTAATATAAATATCAAATACACTATTTAGTATAAATACTTTAACATAGGGATGCTTTTCATTGAGATAATATTTTGTTGTAAGTAAATTTATGAAGTGATGATATCTCTTCAATGCTATCATTTTTTTTAGTTCCTTGTTTCTCTAAAATTTGAACATGCCAGGTGCGGTAGCTTTCGCTTGTAATCCCAGCACTTTGGGAGACCGATGCAGGGGATCACTTAAGGTCAGGAGTTCGAGACCAGCCTGGCCAACATGGTGAAACCCCATCTTTACTAAAAATACAAAAACTTAGCCAGATGTGATGGTGCGTGCCTGGAGTCCCAGCTGTTCGCCCAGGCAGGAGGATCACTTGAGCCTGGGAGACGGAGGTTGCAGTGAGCCAAGATCGTGCCACTGCACTCTAGCCTGGGCAACAGAGTGAGACTCCCATCTCAAGAAAAAAAACCTAAAAAATCAAGTTTGATCAGATGGGTGGCCATCCATCAGGGCAGGCTGGATTTATAGATGTCTAAGGGCATTTGCAGTGTTATAATTCTGTCCAGTGCCAATTGCTGTGTAATATATTAATGCTTTTGTTTCAAAGCTGAGTTGACTGGAAAATCTTTGTATTATTATAAGACCTATAAAGATTAATCTTTTGTTAAATTATATCATCTTAGTTTATAATCCTTTTTTCAGGTTAAAGGACTGGATGCATTTGTTCTGAGCCTGCTCGCTCTAGATGGTGAATCGATCTACAGCCTGACCTCGAAGCCCATACTGCTTTTATTAGCACGCATTATCCTAGTGAATGTAAGACATAAACTGACAGCTATTCAGGTAAGGAAAGGATCCATGAGATTCATACCCTGGTGTGACTTTTGTGCTTATTAACACCAGACTGTAGATGTGTTGCTGACAACGTCTTGGTCTATTTTGTTTTCTAAGTCTTCTATGTATGTGATTTAAAAATCTGATGAAAATAAGCAAAAACTTTTTTTCCCTCATGAGATTGATCTAGTTTAGAATGGGATTATGTTGTACCTCCTTAATAGGATTTATGTGTGTACTGTATACATATAAATGTTCATTTGCAGAAATCTTAAATATTGATTTAAAAATATGCCTTGGGCTGGACCCAGTAGCTCACGTGCATAATCCGGTAGCTCACGTGCATAACTTTCAGAGGCTGAGGTGGGCGAGTCACCTGAGGTCAGGAGTTCGAGACCAGCCTGGCTAACATGGTGAAACTCCATCTCTACTAAAAATACAAAATTAGCTGAGTGTGGTGGTGGGCGCCTGTAATCCCAGCTACTTGCGAGGCTGAGGCAGGAGAATTGCTTGAACCTGGGAGATGGAGGTTGCAGTGAGCCGGCATTGCTCTCCAGCCTGGGCAACAGAGTGAGACTCTGTCTCAGAAAAACCAAAACAAAAGAAAACAAAAACAATGAAAAAAAGACATACCTCATAGTCTTTTATGAATTTCATATAGGATAATGAGCAGTGACCAAAATTTAATGGGTCTTAATTTCTGTTTCCTGGCTCACATTCTATGTTATGTCATTATTTGGGTTGGATTTATATGGTTTCTTCATATAAACTAGTGAGGACAAATATACACACAGAATGCTAATATGCAGAAAGAAAAGACAGTCTTTGGAGGTTTAGTGGAGGTTGTCAGCTATGCAGTGTGCAGTCTGTGTTGCTGCTATTCAACTCGGCTGCATTATAGTGTTAAAGCAGCTGTAGACAATGTTTCATTAAATGGACATGACTGTCTTCCAATAAAGCTTTATTTGTGGACACTGAAACTTACAT
This sequence comes from Mandrillus leucophaeus, assembly GCF_000951045.1. Lineage (NCBI taxonomy): Eukaryota > Metazoa > Chordata > Mammalia > Primates > Cercopithecidae > Mandrillus > Mandrillus leucophaeus. Next base: position 1,869,994 of record NW_012102743.1, on the reverse strand, counting down.
TTTCTATACTTCTCACATTAACAAAATACTATTATTGATTTTCCCAGTGATATAAAAATGTAAAAACGATTTTCAGTTCTTGGGCTCTGTGGAAACCAGTAGTGGACTGGATTTGTGCACAGACTGTGCCTGGCTGACCCCTGCTTCATCTGATTGTTACAGCCTGGTGTGCTGCAGACCCCATAGTGTCAGAAATAGTACATCTAAATTTTACGTGAAATCTCCCAATTTTGGCTGACAATTTTTAGGAAACACAATAGTTCTTTCTTTTTTTTTTTTTTTGAGATGGAGTTTCACTCTTGTTGCCCAGGCTGGAGTGCAATGGCGCGATCTCGGCTCATCACAACCTCCGCCTCCTGGGTTCAAGTGATTCTCCTGTCTCAGCTTCCCAAGTAGCTGGGATTACAGGCATGCGCCACCATGTCTGGCTAATTTTGTATTTTTATTTATTTATTTTTCTGAGACAGAGTCTCGCTCTGTCGCCCAGGCTGGAATGCAGTGGCGTGATCTCAGCTCACTTCAAACTCCACCTCCTGGGTTCATGCCATTCTCCTGCCTCAGCCTCCCAAGCAGCTGGGACTACAATCGGCTGCCACTATGCCTGGCTAATTTTTTTTGTTTTTAGTAGCGATGGGATTTCTCCACATTGGTCAGGCTAGTCTCGAACTCCCGACCTCGGATGATCCGCCCACCTCAGCCTCCCAAAGTTCTGGGATTACAGGCGTGAGCTACCGTGCCCTGCCCAAGAATCACAGTATTTCTATAGGTGAAAGTAGACTTGGTCTTTGCTATGTAAGGGCTTACTTTCCTAAGCATTTAAGATTATACACTAAAGTTAATTAATTAATTAATTTTTTTGAGATGGAGTCTCACTGTGTCGCACAGGCTGTAGTATAGTAGTGTGATCTTGGCTCACTGCAACCTCTGCCTTACAGGTTCAAGCAATTCTCATGCCTCAGCCTCCTGAGTAGCTGGGATTACGGGTGCCCACTACCACGTTTGGCTAATTTTTTGTATTTTTAGTAGAGACATGGTTTCACCATGTTGGCCATGTTGGTTTCAAACTCCTAACCTCAAGTAACCTGCCTGCCTTGGCCTCCCAAAGTGCTGGGATCACAGTCATGAGCCACCACACCTGGCCTAAATTTGTTTTAAAAGAAGAGGTGAGAAGGGCAGTAATGCCTCTATTTGCAACTCTCATGAGAGCCAGAGGATTTGGAATCCATTGTGCTAGAGGGTGTTTTTTTCTTTGTTTGTTTGTTTGTTTGTTTTTAAGACAGGGTCTGTCTATGTTGCCCAGGCTGGAATGCAGTGGCATGAACTCAGCTTACTGCAACCTCTGCCTCCTGGGCTGAAGCCATCCTCCCACCTCAGCTTCCCAAGTAACTTGGACTATGGGCATGTGCCACCACACCCAGCTAATTTTTGTATTTTTTTGTAGAGACAAGGTTTCACCTGTTGCCCAGGCTGGTCTTGAACTTGTGGGCTCAAGTGACTGACCTGTCTCCATCTCCCCTAAGTGCTGAGATCATAGGCATAAGCCACCATTCCTAGCCTGGAAGGGTTTTTGTTTTTGAGACAGCGTCTTGCTCTGTTGCCCAGGCTGGAGTACAGTGGTGCGATCTTGGCTCACTGCAACCTACGCCTCCCAGGTTCAAGTGATTGTCCCGCCTCAGCCTCCCAAGTAGCTGGGACTACAGGTGTGTACCACCATGCCTGGCTAATTGAAGGGTTTTTAATACATGGATTTCAACATGTCTTAGCATATATGAGGCTTCATCTTTTGAGCTCTTAGTGATAGTAGCTTGAGTAAAACATTTTTCCCCTAAGTAAGTTGATCTGAATTAAATGGTCTTATAGACTTGACGATTACTTTGCGCTATTGTTTTATTTATTTATTTATTTATTTATTTATTTATTTATTTATTTTTTTGAGACAGAGTCTTGCTCTGTTGCCCAGGCTGAAGTGCAGTGGCGTGATCTCGGCTCACTGCAACCTCTGCCTCCTGGGTTCAAGCGATTCTCCTACCTCAGCCTCCCTAGTAGGGATTACGGGCATGTGCCAGCATGCGCTGCTAATTTTTTTGTACTTTTAATAGAAACTGGGTTTTACTGTGTTGGCCAACTGGTCTCAAACTCCTGACCTCAAGTGATCCACTCGCTTCAGCCTTCCAAATTACTGGGGTTACAGGCGTGAGCCACCGTGCCCTGCTGCTTTAAGTAAAGTATCACCAAGCCATGAGGCTGCCAAATGGCATTATTTTCTTTCTGTTGAGAACTTATGGTCACTAATGAATGAGTGAGAAGGTTTTTAAGTTGCTCAAAAATTTTCTTCAAGTATGTTAAGCGTTGTCTGAGTGCAGTGGCTCTCGCCTGTAATACCAGCACTTTGGGAGGCTGAGGCCGGCAGATCACCTGAGGTCAGGAGTTCGACACCAGTCTGGCCAACATGGCGACACCCTATCTTTACTAAAAATACAAAAATTAGCCAGGCGTCGCTGGGCACGGTGGTTCACTCCTGTAATCCCAGCACTTTGGGAGGCCGAGGCAGGTAGATCACGTGAGGTCAGGAGTTTGAGACCGAACTGGCCAACACAGTGAAACCTCATTTCTATTAAAAATACAAAAATTAGCCAGGTGTACTGGTCGGTCCTTGTAATCTCAGCTACTTGGAAGGCTGAGGCAGGAGAATCTCTTGAACCCGGGAGGCGGAGTTTGCAATGAACCGAGATGGTTCCACTGCACTCCAGCCTCAGCGACACTGCAAAACTCTGTCTCAAAAAAAAAAAAAAAAAATTAGTCAGGCATGGTGGTGCATGCCTGTAATCCCAGCTACTCAAGAGGTTGAGGCAGGAATATTGCTTGAATGCGAAAGGCGAAGGTTGCAGTGAGCCAAGATCGTGCACTGCTCTCCAGCCCAGGTGACAGAGTGAGACTGTCTCCAAAAAAAAAACAGTATGTTAAGCATCATTTGAAAAATCATATATATACTGTCAACAACTTAGGAGAATTAATAAATATGTGCTCTACTGGTTGTAGATGTCATTCTTGTAGGGCTGCAGAGGCAAGTTACCTAATTGCTTGGCAGATGTAAACAACTTTTGACTTCTGCTTAAAAACCCATTTTCCTGTAGTATATCACTATGTATACATCATTTTGTGCTGAAATTTTGCGTTTCTTTTTCTTTTTTCTTTTTTTGAGAT
>NW_012102743.1:1863898-1865600 GCF_000951045.1 Mandrillus leucophaeus | reverse complement strand
GGACTACAGGCATGTACCACCACACCCAGCTAATTTTTTTTGTATTTTTAGTAGAGATGGATTTTCACCATGTTGGTCAGGCTGGTCTCGAACTCCTGACCTCGATGATCTGCTTGCCTCAGCCTCCCTTAGTGTTGGGATTATAGGCGTGAGCCACCGTGCCCGGCCTCAATTTTCAATTTTTCAATTTTTATTTTTATTTTTGTAGAGATGGGATCTCACTGCATTGCCCAGGCTTGTCTGAAACTCGTGGCTCCAAGTGATCTTCCTACCTTGGCTTCCCAAAGTGCTGGGATTGCAGGCATGAGCTACTGTGATGGCTCTCTATTTTTATATTAAGCAATTCTTGACAAACTGAAAAAAGGTCTGATACACTTACTAGTAGAAAAATAGGCTATGCTTTCTATATTTGTTTTATTCTTCCCTCCCCCATATAAAGATTTTTGGTTTGAGAGTTAATTTATAGATCTGATTTTTAAGAGTTCAGCATACTATTATTTTTTTTTTTGTTTTTTGTTTTTTAAGAGTCAGAGTCTCTTCTCTGTTGCCCAACCTGGAGTATAGTGGTGTGATCACAGCTGACTACAACCTTAAACTCCTGAGTAGCTAGGATTACAGATATGCACCACCACGCTCAGCTATCTAAAAAATTTTTTTGTAGAAATGGGTTCTCACTGTGTTGCCCAGGCTGGTCTTGAATTTATGGCCTCAAGTGAGCTTCCCGCTACCCAAAGTGCTGGGAATACAAGTGTGAGCCACTGTGCCTGGTCTTGTATTATGTGTTTTCTTAAAAGTGAAATCTTTTTGACTGGATGTATCTAAATTCCCGTGTCTAGAAAAGTAAAGAATAAGCTGCCAGACCTGACTCACTTATTGCTGACAGCAGATAAGGGACAGATAATTGAAACGTAAACTGACTTCATGCTATGGTGATAGGAAAAGAATGAAAATGAGGCAACACCTCAGGGAATTCAGTTAAAAACTGTCTGAAATTTCTTTGCTATTAGATAATTTTACATTTCCTTACATGGACTGAGGAAACAGTATTAATTCGAAAGGATTTTGTCATGGAGTCAAAATTCATTTGTGGTTGCATCACGGTTGTAGTAGTTGTGGTGTGTAACACTTCAGAAGCGAACCAGCCTATGGTGTGTAGCAGTTTAGAAGGGAACCTCTTAGTCAAGTGAAGAAATTAAGTTCAAGCAAAAAAGTCCTTTTGAGCCAGATGCTGTGGCATATACCTGTCGTCCCAGGTACTTGGAGGTCTGAGGCAGGATGACTTGAGTCCAGGAGTTTGAAGCTGCAGTGTGCTCTGATGGCACCTGTAAATAGCCACTGCACTCCAACCTGGACAGTGTAGTGAGACCCCATCTCAAAAGAAAAAGCCTTTTGGTAATTGTCATCTCATATTTGTAGGTCACTAAAAGGAAAACTAATTCTTAGACTTTCATGTGATATAATGTAAAGTAATATAGTTACAAATAATTTATAATGAGCTTATCAAAAGTACCTATCATTGCTTGTACACATGTACATATACACACACGCACATATACAGAGGAAGCTCTGGAGGAATATAAACCTTGGTCACAGATTTGTCTGCAAGAGGAGGATTCTGCAGGAGATGGGACTGTGGAAGAGAGATTTTCACTCTTCACTGTATATACTGTTTTTTTTTTTTTTTTTTTTTGAGATGGAGTTT
>NW_012102743.1:1857493-1859086 GCF_000951045.1 Mandrillus leucophaeus | reverse complement strand
TGGGGTTTCACCATGTTGGCCAGGTTGGTCTTGAACTCCTGACCTTGTGATCTACCCGCCTCAGCCTCCCAAAATGTTGTGATTACAGGCATGAGCCACCATGCCCAGCCACAACTTATATTTTAAAGGAGGAGACGACAAGTTCAAAATGGCATCAAGAAGTCCAAATGGCTAAAAAAAAAAAAAATACAGGCTTGGAGAGAATGGAGGTGAGGTGTTATTCTTATGGAAGACATAGATGTGGGTTTTGGTATTACTAAAGAGAGCAGTGGATGGGTAATCTTATTGAGGAATAAATTTAATTTTATGAATGTAAAAAAATTCTAAAAATCTCAGTTAATGTAAAAAGTTTTCTAAAGTATCCTTTTATTTCAGCTTACGTGGTGTTTTTTTCCTAGAGCTTGCCATGGTGGACTTTGAGATGTGTGAATATTCATCAGCATTTGCTTGAGGAACGCTCACCTCTGCTTTTTACTCTTGCTGAAAACTGTATTGATCAAGGTATGTAGCAGATTTTGTTTGATATGGGCATGTAGCTCCGTTCTAATTACTTGACTGATATACTCCTTTTTTGTTTATTTTTTTGTCCGGTAGTAATGCCTTTTTGTTTGGAGTTGTTTCTTTCTTTTTTTTTTGATGTAGAATATCACAAGTTGTTATGTTGTCAGATTATAGAGTTCCTTTTGGTCATTTTAGTTTAAAAAAGATATCTACTTTCACTTACTTTACCTACTGAGAAAGGGTGATTTGCTGTATGATTTTATCTCAAATTGTTTAAAGATATTGTAATTTTTTTCTGTTCTTTAAGAAGCCGCATTGGAAACAAATGTACTCACCTTAATTCTTTTTTTTTTTAAAAAGTCCTTAACTAAGTTAAGCTGGAGTAAATTGTGTTAAATTACACAAAGAATAAGAAATTATCCTATATCCTACTGAGTACATCAAGAAAAGCGTAAGAAAACAGTTGATAGAAAACAAGTTTCACTGAAGTTAACAATACGTAAGGAGGCTATTTTGTATTTGATTTTATTAGTATTTTTTGTAACGTATAATATACATACAGAAAAATACCTAAAACCTAAATGAAAAATTTGCCAAATAATTATAAACCAAACATCCATGTAAGTGCCTCCTGCTGCCTTTGTTGCAGATATCCCTCCTGTATCCTAGGGAAAGACTTTGAAAAAGAGGAGAATCTTAGGTGCCTTAACACTTGGTTTCCAGTCTTCCTAGTTTTGGGGATGGTTTTTTTTGACGAAAGTTGCCACACAAAACAAAAACAGATTCTCCTGTGGTGAAGGAATACGTGAACGTAAATGAGCTTGGACTTGACCATGAGTTTTTGAGTGACAGAGATGGGATTTGACTTTAGCTGTGTCTGGTTCCAAAGCCCAGACTCCTTTCGGATTCAAAGAGTATGGAATGAATATGTACGTGTGTGTCCAAGGGACATGGGGAGTGGTAGTTAGCATCATTCTGTGTGGAGAAAAGTGATCTGTACTTGATGGAGGTAGCAGATTCATGAAGGTATAACATAACTCTCGTGTTATATATAATATATATTATATATTTTTATTTATTTATTTATTTATT
>NW_012102743.1:1851604-1852723 GCF_000951045.1 Mandrillus leucophaeus | reverse complement strand
TGAGTTAAAATTAAGTTCCAAACCAGAAACTAAGATAGCTGGAAAATGTGACTTTAAGTGACTCATTCCCCAAGAGGTCTCAGTTCTTTTCTGTGTTGTATTTCAGCATGTCATTTGCTTTGCCTTGCAACTAAGAATTTTTTATGTTGCTGTTCTAGGCTAATCAATGGCACTTTTCAGTTTATCTAGTCATAAAATGGTCCATTTTGGCTAGGTCTAAATAGGTTCATAGCTAGTACTGAATTATAACCTTTCATGAACGATTTCATTTTTAAAATGTTTTGTTCTGGGATTTGATCCAAATGTTGTCCAAACGGTCACTTATAACTGAAATAAGATTCAGTGCCCAGAGAAGGGTATTATATTTGAAATCTTGCCCTTGAAGGATCATCAGAAAGTTGGCGGGATTGTTTTTTTCATTCTGTGAAATATAAGCAAAGGATTTTATGAACAGCTATGGTATTTAGGTTTTTGTCCAGACATGTTACACCAGTATAATACAGTGGAATGGAGCCTATCATAATGTCAGCATAACTTTGCTGGGCTGATTACGTCTATAATAGGAGTAGGTCAGAATCTTGAAAATATATTTCTCAGTACAATCTAAAGCATTCTTTTGGATGTCACACTAAATGAAAGCATGATTCTCTAAAGAACTACTTTGGAGCATACAACAATTGATCGTGGCATCCAGTGCTGAAAACATGTATGTGTAGTGCATGAGAGGTAATATTGTACTTTAGCTGTTTGAAGATGACCTCATAAAGTCACTAAGAGAAACCGGGTTAAAATACTGTCATCAAGTCCTGCTGTGATGTTTCAGGCAGCTCTATGACTCTGGGATTAGGTTGTTTCCACATTGAAAAAGTGTTCAAAACAACAGTCTCCGCTGTGACTCATGCCTGTAATCCCAGCACTTTGGGAGGCTGACGCAGTGGATCACCTGAGGTCAAGAGTTCAAGACCAGCCTGGCCAACATGGTGAAACCTTATCTCTACTAAAAACATAAAAATTAGCCAGACATTGTGGTGTGTGCCTGTAATCCCAGCTACTCGGGAGGCTGAGGTAGGAGAATCTCTTGAACCCGGTGGTAGAGGTTGCAGTGAGCCAAGATCACAC
>NW_012102743.1:1849440-1851019 GCF_000951045.1 Mandrillus leucophaeus | reverse complement strand
CCCGCCTCAGCCTCCCAAAGTGCTGGGATTACAGGCATGAGCCACCATGCCCAGCCTGACATAGCATTTTAAAATCTAGCTTTTAGTTCTTGATTCCCTGTGTGAACTCAAGCAGTTCACTTGACTTCTAAACCAAGGTTTGCTTCCTTATAAAATAATCTTTGAATTCTTTCCAGGTATAAAATAATGTGACGTTTTGTAGTCCAGCTTCTCATACTAATGGTGGACTCTTGGAAGTTTGTGTCTAAAAAATTATCCCCTTTTTTATTGGACAGTTTCAGAGATTACTTGGTGAAGGAGCTCATTTCATTGTTAAGATTAGTGATTGCTACAAAGCACTTTTTTTTTTTTGAGAGACAGAGTCTCGCTTTGTCACCCAGTACTTTTAAAATTAATTACAAAATCTTATATTGTCACTTTCATGCAGTATTTCTGCTAACTAGAGCTGTGCTGTTCAATATAGTAGCTACTAGCCATGTATGGCTACTTAAATTCAAATAAAGTAGAATAGATGAAATTGCAAATTCAGCTCCTCAGTTACTGGGCACATTTCAGGTGCTCAGAAGCCACATGTAGCTAATGGCTGCCATCTGGACAGTGCAGCTTTAGACTGCTCAATAACATCAGGGAAAGTTGCATTGAACAACACTGCTATTGAGTACTGGCTTGAGTGTTCTAAATGCCAATTTCATAATGTCTTATGTTTTTAATGAGGAAATTTTTTATTAGTCCCAGTTTTATCTTTGGCCTTCTATCTCCTGCTGAATTTGATATTTAATTTAATAAACTCTTGAGTGCTTGTTGTGTTCCAGAAACTGTGCTAGGTGCTGTGGATATCAGTGAACTTAGTGAGATAAGGACTAAAGTACAGGTTGGACAAACAGGTAATGCAGAGTAAGGAATGAGGGAGAGAATGTGATTGTTCTGAACCAGGAGGTCAGAGAAAGCTTCACCAAGTGGCTGATACTTGCACTGAATCTTAAAGAATGGTGGGGATTTTTTAGGTAGAGAACTTGGAAAGGACATGTACTATGTACAAAGAGAGGTACAGAGACTTGGAACGTCTTTGTGAATTTGGAAATTCCAGTAGTTTGGAATGCCTGGAGCGGAGTGTGAAGGGCGTGTGTCTCAGCTGATGAGGTTTTCCGGATGGGGAGAAGCTAGATCATGAGGATGCTGGATTTTCATCTCCTTGGTGATCACCACGAAAGGGTTTTTAGAATATTTGCTCACACCGAGGATATTATTTGAGTTGTGATAGGTGCTGGGCCTATGCTTGTGGATGAGATACACATAGACCCTCCTTGGTAAACCTTACAAACTTGATGTGAGGTTGCAGCCAAATTCTACCCATCTTTTAAGGCCCCACCCTTCTGATAAGGTTTGTTCAATTATCCAATCTTTATGGGTTTCCCCCTCTGCTACTTTTGGTCAATGGCACACAATTTAGAATCAAACTAACTGCATATTGAATCATTCAATAATGATTGTGTGTCTTTGCTTCTTAGCTACCTAGCTCTTCCTACCCCACCCCATTTTTAGGGAAGAGTAGGACTTAAACCTTGCAGTAAGATCTAGC
>NW_012102743.1:1842297-1847955 GCF_000951045.1 Mandrillus leucophaeus | reverse complement strand
TCAGCCTCCCAAGCAGCTGGGACTACAGGTGCTCACCACCACAACCGGCTAATTTTTGTATTTTTAGTAGAGATAGGGTTTCACCATGTTGGCCAGGCTGCTCTCAGACTCCTGACCTCAAGTGATCTGCCTGCCTCAGCCTCCGAAAGTGCTGGGATTACAGGTGTGAGCCACTGTGCCCGGTCTAGGTTCAGATATATTTCAAGCCATCATCTTTCATACTATTGTTATTTCTGAATCTGTATCTCTATGCAGGTATTACCTGGAGACATTATTTGTTTTTCTTTATGCTTGTCTGATATTTATGAAATTCAGCTTCTCAGGAGCATGTGGATGTTTGGTTGACTGTACTGCTCTGGGGGAAACAGCAGTTCTCTATCTTAATTGCTCTTTTTTCCTCAGAGTTTTATGTCTTCATCAGTAGCTTAATTACATTGGAAAGTTTTTCTGCTGAATAATTCTGACAGCTTTCAACTTTTACTCTATATCGGGAGCTTTAAAAATAGATAAAAGCCTCAATCCTTCTTAAACTTGTTCATGCAGAGATTGGGCCTTCTTACTTTCCAAACTTTGAAAATGTATGATTTTTTGAAGTTTGAAACTGCTGTGTCAGGTCGTAGCCTTTGTCTCTTTTCTCATCTGCCTTTGGGCAACGTTTTCTCATTATTCTTTCCACTTAGGGCAGGTGAAACTGAAAAGTTACGTTTTTGTATGCTAAAAGTGATGTAAAATAATTTAGCAGTTATTCCACTTGAATAAGCATATCTTGGTGATAAACTCTCTGTTTCTGTTTGCTTGGAGATGTTCTTGTTTCTCTCCTTGAACTGTTGACTAAAAGATTCTAGGCAGCACCATGAAGATACCTTTCTGTCTTTCTTTTTTTTTTTTTTTTGAGACAGTCTCACTCTTGTCGCCCGGGCTAGAGTGGGAGTGCAGTGGCACAATCTACATTCACTGCAACCTCTGCCTCCTGGGTTCAAGCAATTCTTCCACCCCAGCCTCTCTAGTAGCTGGGATTGCAGGCCACCACACCCGGCTAATTTTTGTGTTTTTAGTAGAGACAGGGTTTCACTATGTTGGCCAGGCTGGTCTTGAATTCCTGACCTCAGGCGTGAGCCACCACTCCTGGCCATGTTTTTGGTTTTCGTTGTTGGTGTTGAGAAATCAGTATTGGTCCAATTGCTCTTTCTGTGTAACTAGTCCACCTATTTTCTTTTGCTCGTCTTAAGATTTTTACTTTGTATTTGCGGTTCTTTAGTTGAACTATGAGGTAGGTATGGATGCTTTTTCTTTTTTTCTTTTTTTTTGTTTTCTTTTGAGACTGGGTCTGGCTCTGTCACCCAGGCTGGAGTGCAGTGGTGTGATCTTGGCTCACTGCCACCTCCACCTCGCAGGCTCAAGTAATTCTCCTACCTCAGCCTCCTGAGTGGCTGAGTCTACAAGGCGCACACCACCATGCCCAGCTAATTTTTGTATTTTTAGTAGAAATGAGGTTTCACCATGTTGGCCAGGCTGGTCTCGAACTCCTGAGCTCAGATGACCCGCCCGCCTTGACCTCCCAGAATGCTAAGATTACAAGCATGAGCCATCATGCCCGAGCTCCCCTACTTTATTTATCCAACATTTGATCTCTGAACATATAAGATAATGCAGAGAAAGCACAGAAGTACAAGAACAAAGCCAGTTATACTGATAGTACATGCATATATACATATGTATAGATAGGTGGGCAGAAAAGTTGGTAGGTAGATAGGAGGGAAGATAGATATATACAACCAATTTTGGGCATTTGTGTGACTTATTTATGTATTCTTAGTACAGTTTAAATTTGATAGTAGACCTACCTGAGCTATCAAAACTTAGTAAGCCTTATTAAATGCAGTAAATGTCCTTTCCATGATACTTGAGAGAAGATTTTTAAGAACCTTGGCCAACCCTTGTGTCCCTTGATTTTTGCATCCAGAACATTTTGGGAAGATTACTGTCATTGGCAGCCAAGCAAAATTGTGTCACTTGTGAATTGTACTAAGGTCATGGAAGGTTATTATATTTCTGAGAGTAATGACTAGACACTCAGGAATAATGGGCAGACAAAAGGAGAAGAACATTAAAAAAAAAGAAGCCCTCATCAAGAGCATTAAGTATTATTGGATCCAGCTTTTCCTGGGTTTGGTTTGCATGGATGAAATCTATTCAGGGGTTTTCATAGTGAAGTTCACGTTAGGATGCCTATGTGCCTTCTGAGGTGAGGCATGTGCATCTTGACTTACTCTCTTTGACTCCAGAGAATCTCTTAAGTGGACTGTAGAAAAACACTGTCTTTCTTTTTCAGACCCATTTAAATTTCAGCTCACATAAAGACAAAGGGGTATCTGTTTCTTAGCTGTAGGTGTTTCTGCCAGATTATAGGTGATAAAGTAGATTGGGCTTTTGTAGCATCAGCTCTGCACCTTTATCCTTCCCCTGACAACTCCGTACCCCTTTTCCCTACAAGCTTGGATTCACATCCTGGCATTGCCACTTAATGAGGTGACTAGTCAGTAAACTGAGCTCAATTTTCTTTTCTTTTTTAAATTTTAATTTAATTTAATTTAATTTAATTTTTTTTTTGAGACAGAGTTTCATTCTTTTTTTGCTCAGACTGGAGTGCAATGGCTCTATCTCAGCTTACTATAGCCTCCAGCTTCAGGGTTCAAGTGATTCTCCAGCCTCAGCCTCCCGAGAAGCTGGCATTTCAGGAGCGTGCCAGCACGTCCAGCTAATTTTATATTTTTGGTGGAGACGGGGTTTCACCACGTTGGCCAGGCTGGTCTCAATCTCCTGACCTCAGGTGATCCACTGCTTCGGCCTCCCGAAGTGCTGGGATTACAGACATGAGCCACTGCACCCGGCCCTATTTAACATTTTTTTCTTTTTTTTTTGAGACGGAATCTCGCTCTGTCGCCCAGGCTGGAGTGCAGTGGCGTGATCTCCGCTCACTGCAAGCTCCGCCTCCCGGGTTCACGCCATTCTCCTGCCTCAGCCTCCCGAGTAGCTGGGAGTACAGGCCCCCGCAACCACGCCCGTATGTTTCGTAGAGACAGGGTTTCACCGTGTTAGCCAGGATGGTCTCGATCTCCTGACCTCGCAATCCACCCGCCTCGGCCTCCCAAAGTGCTGGGATTACAGGTGTGAGCCACTGTGCCTGGCCTTTTAAAGTTTTTTCAGAGACTGCCCCGATGCTTAGGCTGGAGTGCAGTGGTATAATAATAACTCACTGCAACCTCAACCTCCTGGGCTCAAGCGATCCTACCACTTCAGCCTCCCCAGTATCTGGGACTACAGGAGCATGCTACCATGCTTGACTAATTTATTGTAGAGATGTGGTCTTGCTATGTTGCCCAGTCTGGTCTTGAATTCCTGGCTTCAAGTGATACTCTTACTCGGCCTCCCCAAGTGCTGGAATTGTAGGTGTAAGGCTCTGTGCCCAGCCTGAGCTCAATTTTATAATGAATTAAGTGGAGATAATGTCAGCCTCCAATACATCATTGTGAGAATTAAATAACACAACATGTAAAATACCCATTGCTAGGCAGAGTAGATATTAGTAAAAATAACTTCTCTTTCAGTTTGAATGATGGGAAAACTGTCATCAGCCTTTGTGTTCCATTCATTCATTATATATTCATTCTGGTAGGTTATTTTGTGAAATGCTGGCTAACATATTGGAAACATTTGTGAGATATAGTTTGTCAGCGATATTATAGAAGGGAATTCTGTTTGGGGGATCAATTGGATAAGGGTACCTGTTAGACACCCTTGTTACTTGGTGTATGTCAACTAGCCTGTCTTTATATGTAATTAATTTTGACAGTCATTTTATTTCAGATGCTGTTTTACTAGGTTATTATCCTCCATTCTTTTCATCTTAGATATTGAGAGAAATAAATTGGAATCTGACTGCCAAGCTAATATTCACTTATTCTTTATTTGATGTTCATACTGTATTAGACATATGGATGTTTATCTGTTTCCCTTTTTCTTTGATTTTTAGAGACAGGGTCTAGTCTGTCACCTAGACTGGAGTGCAGTAGCACAGTCATAACTCACTGCAACCTTGAACTTTTGGGTTCAAATGATCCTCCCGCCTCAGCCTCCTGAGTACTTGGAATTTCAGGCATGCTCCACTATGCCTGACTAACATTTTTATTTTTTTGTTGAGATGAAGCCACTCTGTGTTGCTCAGGCTTGTCGTGAACTCCTGGCTTCAAGCAATCTTTCCGCCTAGGTCTTCCTAAGCCCTTGGATTATAGCGTGAGCCACCATGCCCAGCCTCCCCATTTCTTTCAAGGGAGAAATTCTACATTCTCTATGAAGAAAACTTGTAAACTGATATCCTCTTCATCAGATTTTCTGTGTTGCCTCTTTTTTTTTTTTTCTTTTTTTTAAGGGTCTCATTGAAGTACAACTCTTTATTTTTTCTTTATCTTACCAATTTGATATTTGGTTCTAACCAGTTTCTTCCATGCATACATTTTCATACTACATAAATATGTTTAACTGTTGCATATTCATGGTACTTTGCATCAACACCTTATGTTGCCATTAGAAAAAATTTTATTTTATTATACTTTAAGTTCTGGGATACATGTGCAGAACATGCAGGTTTGTTACATAGGTATGCACATGCCATGGTGGTTTGCTGCATCCATCAACCTATCATCTACATTAGGTATTTCTCCTAATGCTATCCTTCCCTTAGTCTCCTACCCACCATGATGTTCCCCTCCCTGTGTCCATGTGTTCTCATTGTTCAACTCCTATGAGAACATGCAGTGTTTGTTTTTCTGTTCCTGTGTTAGTTTGCTGAGAATGATGGTTTCCATCTTCATCCATGTCACTGCAAAAGACATGAAATCATCCTTTTTTATAGCCGCATAGTATTCCATGATGTATATGTGCCACATTTTCTTTATCCAGTCTATCATTGATGGGCATTTGGGTTGACTCCAAGTCTTTGCTATTGTGAACAGTGCTGCAGTAAACATATGTGTGCATGTGTTTTCATAGTAGAATGATTTGTAATCCTTTGGGTATATACCCAGTAATGGGATTACTGGGTCAAATGGTAATTCTGGTTCTAGATCCTTGAGGAATCGTCACACTGTCTTCCACAATGGTTGAACTGATTTACATTCCCACCAACAGTGTAAAAGTGTTCCTATTTCTCCACATCCTCTCCAGCATCTGTTGTTTCCTTTTTAATGATCGCCATTCTAACTGGCATGAGGTGGTATCTCAGTGTGGTTTTGATTTGCATTTCTCTAATGACCAGTGATGATGAGCTTTTTTTCATATGTTTATTGACCTCATAAGTGTCTTTTGTTGAGAAATGTCTGTTCATATCCTTCGCCCACTTTTTGATGGAGTTGTTTTTTCTTGTAAATTTGTTTAAATTCTTTGTAGATTCTGGATATTAGCCCTTTGTCAGATGGATAGATTGCAAAACTTTTCTCTCATTCTGTAGGTTGCCTGTTCACTCTGATGGTAGTTTCTTTTGCTGTACAGAAGCTCTTTAGTTCAATTAGATCCCGTATGTCAATTTTGGCTTTTGTTGCCATTGCTTTTGGTGTTTTAGACATGAAGTCCTTGCCCATGCCTATGTCCTGAATGGTATTG
>NW_012102743.1:1837234-1842247 GCF_000951045.1 Mandrillus leucophaeus | reverse complement strand
TGTCAATTTTGGCTTTTGTTGCCATTGCTTTTGGTGTTTTAGACATGAAGTCCTTGCCCATGCCTATGTCCTGAATGGTATTGCCTAGGTTTTCTAATAGGATTTTTATGGTTTTATGTCTTATGTTTAAGTCTTTAATCCATCTTGAGTTAATTTTTGTATAAGGTGTAAGGAAGGGGTCCATTTGCAGTTTTCTGCATATGGTTAGCCAGTTTTCCCAACACCATTTATTAAATAGGGAATTCTTTCCCTGTTGCTTGTTTTTGTCATGTTTGTCAAAGATCAAATGGTTGTAGATGTTTGGCGTTATTTCTGAGGCCTCTGCTCTGTTTCATTGGTCTATATATTTGTTTTGGTACTGGTACATGCTATTTTGGTTACTGTAGCTTTGTAGTATAGGTTGAAGTCAGGTAGTGTGATGCCTCCAGCTTTGTTCTTTTTGCTTAGGATTGTCTTGGTTATACAGGCTCTTTTTGTTTCCATATGAAATTTAAAGTAGTTTTTTTCTAATTCTGTGAAGAAAGTCGATGGTAGCTTGATGGGGATAGCATTGAATCTATAAATTACTTTGGGCAGTATGGCCATTTTCATAATATTGATTCTTCCTATCTGTGAGCATGGAATGTTTTTCCATTTGTTTGTGCCCTTTCTTATTTCCTTGAGCAGTGGTTTGTAGTTCTCCTTTTGAAAAGGTTCTTCACTTCCCTTGTAAGTTGTATTTTATTCTCTTTGTAACAATTTTGAATGGGAGTTCACTAATGGTTTGGCTCTCTATTATTGGTGTATAGGAATATGTGTGATTTTTGTAGATTTGATTTTGTATCCTGAGACTTTGCGGAAGTTGCTTATCAGCTTAAGGAGATTTTGGGCTAAGACCATGGGGTTTTCTAAATATACGATAATGTCATGTGCAAACAGAGACAAATTGACTTCCTCTCTTCCTATTTGAATACCCTTTATTTCTTTCTCTTGACTGATTGCCCTGGCCAGAACTTCCAATACTATGTTGAATAGGAATGGTGAGAGAGGGCATCCTTGTCTTGTGCCAGTTTTCAAAGGGAATGCTTCCAGCTTTTGCCCATTCAGTATGATATTAACTGTGGGTTTGTCATAAATATCTGTTATTATTTTGAGATCCATTCCATCAATACCTAGTTTATTGAGAGTTTTTAGCATGAAGGCGTGTTGAAGTTTATCGAAGGCTTTTTCTGCATCTGTTGAGATAAACATGTGGTTTTTGTCTCGGTTCTGTTTATGTGATGGATTACATTTAATAATTTGCATCTGTTGAACCAGCCTTGCATCCCAGGGATGAAGCCAACTTGATTGTGGTGGATAAGCTTTTTGATGTGCTGCTGGACTCAGTTTGCCAGTGTTTTATTTAGGATTTTCGCATCAATGTTCATCAGGGATATTGGCCTGAAATTTTCTTTTTTTGTGTGTGTGTCTCTGCCAGGTTTTGGTATCAGGATGATGCTGGCCTCATAAAATGAGTTAGGGAGGATTCCCTCTTTTTCTATCGATTGGAATAGTTTCAGAAGGAATGGTACCAGTTCCTCTTTGTACCTCTGGTAGAATTTGGCTGTGAATCCGTCTGGTCCTGGACTGTTTTTGGTTGGTAGGCTATTAATTACTGTCTCAATTTCAGAACTTGTTATTGGTCTATTCAGGGATTTGACTTCTTCCTGGTTTAGTCTTGGGGGGGTGTATGTGTCCAGGAATTTATCCATTTCTTCTAGATTTTCTAGTTTATTTGCGTAGAGGTGTTTATAGTATTCTCTGATGGTAGTTTCTATTTCTGTGGGATCAGTGGTGCTATCCCCTTTATCATTTTTTACTGCATCTATTTGATTCTTCTCTCTTTTCTTCTTTATTAGTCTGGCTAGTGGTCTATCTATTTTGTTAACCTTTTCAAAAAACCAGCTCCTGTATTCATTGATTTTTTTCAAAGGGTTTTTCGTGTCTCTGTCTCCTTCAGTTCTGCTGTGATCTTAGATATTTCTTGCCTTCTGCTAGCCTTTGAATTTGTTTGCTCTTGCTTCTCTAGTTCTTTCAATTGTGATGTTAGGGTGTCGATTTTTTATCTTTCCCGCTCTCTCCTATGGGCATTTAGTGCTATAAATTTCCCACTAAACACTGCTTTAGCTGTGTCCCAGAGATTCTTTGTTTACACTATGTGGGGAAAACCACCTACTCAAGCCTCAGTAATGGCCAACACCTCTGCCTCCACCAAACTGGAGCATCCTAGGTCGACCAGACTGCTGTGCTGGCAGTGAGAATTTCAAGCCAGTGGATCATAACTTGCTGGGCTTCGTGGGGGTAGGATCAGCTGAGCTAGACCACTTGGCTCCCTGACTTCGGGTCCCTTTCCAGGGGAGTGAATGGCTCTTGTGTCTTGCTGGCATTCCAGGAGCCACTGGGGTGTGAAAAAGAACTTCTGCAGCTAGCTTGGTGTCTGCCCAAATGGCTGCCCAGTTTTGTGCTTGAAACCCAGGGCCCTGGTGGTGTAGGCACCCAAGGGAATCTTCTGGTCTGCGGGTTGCGAACATGGGAAAAGCTTAGTATCTGGGCCAGAATGCACCGTTTCTCATGGTACAGTCCCTCAGGACTTCCCTTGGCTAGGGGAGAGAGTTCCGGAACTCTTGTGCTTCCTGGGTGAGGCAACGCCTCACCCTGCTTTGGCCTGCCCTCCATGGGCTGCACCCACTGTCTAACCAGTCCCAGTGAGATGAGCCTGGTACTTCAGTTGGAAATGCAAAAATCACCCACCTTCTGCCTTGATTTCTCTGGGAGCTGCAGACCGGAGCTGTTCCTATTGGCCATCTTGACAGCCAGCCACCCCTGGCCATTTTTTTTTTTTTTTTGGAGGCAGTGTCTGGCTCTGCCGCTCAGGCTGGAGTGCAGTGGTACGATCTCAGCTCACTGCAATCTCTGCCTCCCAGGTTCAAGCGATTCTCCTGCCTCAGCCTCCTGAGTAGCTGGGATTACAGGCGCACGCCACCATACTGGCTAATTTTTGTATTTTTAGTAGAGATGGAGTTTCACCATGTTGTTCAGGCTGGTCTCGAACGCCTGGCCTCGTTATCTGCCCGCTTCAACCTCCCAAAGTACTGAGATTACAGGTGTGAGCCACTGCGCCCGTCCCCCCACCAAATTTTTTTTTTTTTTTGCATGGTTTAGACAAATCCTCTGAGAAAGAGCAAGGTTATGAATCATCTCCCAGGATTGTGTGGAATAAAGGAGATAGTGTACATAATGTCCTTAGCTCATGTCTGGAGCATATAAGTGCTTAGAGAATGCTGGCTGGTAACTATTAGTGTTCCTGTATTCCTCATGTCTTAATGTTTAAAATTATTTAACAACAGAGACTATGTACTATATACTTTATGTATTATAGACTCTATTTTCCACATTAATATATTTTTATTCTCATAATTTTTAATGTTTTATCTTTTGTCTTACAGTGATGAAACTACAGAATCTGTTTGTAGATGATTCAGGTCGATACTTGGCTATTCAATTCCATCTGGAATGTGCATATGTGTTTTTATATTATTATGAGTACAGAAAAGCAAAAGATCAGTTGAATATTGCTAAGAACATCAGCCAATTACAAATTGATTTGACAGGTAAGACTTTTAGTTTTTGTGGATAATTGATTTTATTTTTATGATGAAACTGTATACATTGGCAGTTTGTATTGTATGTTGGTATTTGATTTTCTATATCCTATTTGCTTTACAAATGTAGACTTTAAAGGTTTCATTTACAAATTTATAGTTTATAACAAATTTGAAATGATATATTTTCCTTATTTCTAGAGTTTTCCATTTATTGCGCTGATCTATTTAGACGTGTTAGTAATAGCAGCCAGGCAGTACAGAAACATGCTTTTGAGCCTTTGAGGGATGGGCCCAGAGAGGCCTTTCCTGACTAAGTTTGGCCTCTCTGCATTGCCCTTTCTTGTAAATACCCACCTATTCCTTCCATCTTGCTTTTTTTTTTTTTTTTAGAATGAGTCTCCTTCTGTTGCCCAGGCTGGAGTGCAGTGGCGCCATCTTAGCTCACTGCAACCTCAGTCTGCCGGGTTTGAGCAATTCTCCTTCCTCAGCCTCCTGACTAGCTGGGATTACAGTGCCCGCCACCTTGCCTGTCTAATTTTTTTTTTTTGTACTTTTAGTAGAGATGGGGTTTCAGCATGTTGACCAGGCTGGTTTTGAACTCCTGACCTCAAGTGATCCGCCTGCCTCGGCCTCCCAAAGTACTGGAATTACAGGCGTGAGCCACCACTCCCAGCCCACATTCTCTGCTTCTTATCGAGCTAGTTCTATAAGTAAAATCCTTCCGATGTATTATGAATAAACATGATTTTGTGGGCTTGTCTCAGATTGTAGCTACCTTTTGTTACATTGTGTGTGGGGGTAAAATTGTTTAATATTGAGCTTGTAACTTGGAACAATGGCCATGTATCAGCTGGAACAATGGCCATGTGTAAGTTGTCTGTATATGAAAATATATATAATGTATCTTGTGAGGTTAGTTTCAGAAGTTATGTTTTTAAATATTTTGATCCTAGGAGGCTTTTTTGGGACTTTTGATGACATAATACTTAATTGTTGGTATATTTACTAGCTAGTTCTTCATATTTTGTTTTCTAAGTTAGGGTTGAAGAACTTAGAAATACAAGTGTGGTGTTCACAAATACGAGAATCAGTTTATTCTTTTTTTCCACTCATCTATAGCCTTACTATAAAAAGTAAGCTGTGGCCAGGTGCTGTGGCTTACATTTGTACTCCCAGCACTTTGAGAGGCCGAGGCGGGCAGATCATGAGGTCAGGAGATTGAGACCATCCTGGCCAACATGGCAAAACCCCGTCTCACTAAAAATACAAAAATTAGCTGGACATAGTGGCACCAGCCTGTAATCCCAGCTACTCGGGAGGCTGAGGCAGGAGATTCACTTGAACCAGGGAGTGGGAGGTTGCAGTGAGCCGAGATCGTGCTGCTGCACTA
>NW_012102743.1:1834264-1837184 GCF_000951045.1 Mandrillus leucophaeus | reverse complement strand
GCCTGTCTAATTTTTTTTTTTTGTACTTTTAGTAGAGATGGGGTTTCAGCATGTTGACCAGGCTGGTTTTGAACTCCTGACCTCAAGTGATCCGCCTGCCTCGGCCTCCCAAAGTACTGGAATTACAGGCGTGAGCCACCACTCCCAGCCCACATTCTCTGCTTCTTATCGAGCTAGTTCTATAAGTAAAATCCTTCCGATGTATTATGAATAAACATGATTTTGTGGGCTTGTCTCAGATTGTAGCTACCTTTTGTTACATTGTGTGTGGGGGTAAAATTGTTTAATATTGAGCTTGTAACTTGGAACAATGGCCATGTATCAGCTGGAACAATGGCCATGTGTAAGTTGTCTGTATATGAAAATATATATAATGTATCTTGTGAGGTTAGTTTCAGAAGTTATGTTTTTAAATATTTTGATCCTAGGAGGCTTTTTTGGGACTTTTGATGACATAATACTTAATTGTTGGTATATTTACTAGCTAGTTCTTCATATTTTGTTTTCTAAGTTAGGGTTGAAGAACTTAGAAATACAAGTGTGGTGTTCACAAATACGAGAATCAGTTTATTCTTTTTTTCCACTCATCTATAGCCTTACTATAAAAAGTAAGCTGTGGCCAGGTGCTGTGGCTTACATTTGTACTCCCAGCACTTTGAGAGGCCGAGGCGGGCAGATCATGAGGTCAGGAGATTGAGACCATCCTGGCCAACATGGCAAAACCCCGTCTCACTAAAAATACAAAAATTAGCTGGACATAGTGGCACCAGCCTGTAATCCCAGCTACTCGGGAGGCTGAGGCAGGAGATTCACTTGAACCAGGGAGTGGGAGGTTGCAGTGAGCCGAGATCGTGCTGCTGCACTACGGCCTGGCGACTGTGCAAGGCTCCGTCTCATAACAACAAATAAACAAAATAAAAATGAAATAGTAAGCTGTGTTGAACAATTTCAGTGTCTATATTTAGCATAACATATTTAAAAGGTTAATGTATAACTTAGAGCCAGACTCATAACAGGGTAAAATCCAGACTTCCTAGACTGGTCTCTGTAATCAAGGGTTTTTGTAATCTGACCTTGTCCAGAGATTGGTTGTTGGAACTTTTGCTTCCCTTAAAGTGGTTTGAAAACAGCTATTCTGCAGCAAGTTATTTCAGAGACATAATGAAAAAATTTTGGTCTTACATGAAGTCAGATAGTGTAATAAACTGTTGATTTAGAACCAAAAGATCCTGTCTTTCAGCTCTGGCTCTGATGCTGAGAAGCCCTGTGATCATGAACAAGTGATTGTATTCTCTAGAACTTTTGTTTTTGTCATCTGTGAGAAAGAGATAATAATAGTTCTTCTACCCACAACACTCAATGTGTTACTTTTTTTTTTTTTTTTTTTTTTTTTTAAGGGTGGTAGTTTGATGCAATAATTAGTATGTGGAATCTAGTGGCAGAAATCCTGGGTTTGAGTCTGGTACCAGAGCTTAATGACTTTTTAATTTTATAAGTCATTTAAAACCTGAGACTGGGCCTCAGTACTTTCTTATGTGAAATGGAGAAAATATCTTGTAAACTCTAAAGCACTTTGAAAATATTGCTCTTCATGACTGTACAGTAGATCTGATAGGTAACTCAGTAGATATTTTATTGTTTTTTCAGGTGCTTTGGGAAAAAGAACACGGTTCCAGGAAAATTATGTCGCACAACTGATTCTAGATGTAAGAAGGGAAGGGGATGTCCTTTCAAATTGTGAATTCACTGCAGCACCCACTCCTCAGGAACACTTAACCAAGGCAAGTAGGATTGCAAGTTATTAGATTCAATTAATACCTGAGTCTAACAATTTCAGTAGGTGAGTACCATAGAAACACTGAGTGGGTTGGGGACGGACTTCATTTTATTCTTTCTTTTGCCTTTTCAAGGTTTATGGGTCAGGGAGAACCCGTGTTTAAACCTTCTTTTTTCCTAACCTGTATATAGAGATAAATAGTCCTTTTCTTCTAGGATTCAGTAACTATGAATTAGTAATGCAGTTAGTTATATATTACCCCTCTTTTAGAAATTCAAAAGGCATCCTGGGTGGAGACCAATTTTTCTATCTGCTGTCATGTATATTTCCTTATGTTTGTCTTCTCTTGGAATCTCTTAGGCTTTTTCTAAACATATAAACAGATTATCAGAATTCCTTTTCACTAGTTTTGTGATTGAGCTTTTGTTTCTCTGTCATTATTGGGTGGTGGCTGCCTTAGTATATTTATTTGACATGTCTAATGAATTCTCTTCTTTAGTTTGAATTATGACTCTTGGTCAGTTTACCTAATTATAGTCCACTCCAGCTGCTTCCATGAAGCTCTTTAGCATTTATGCATGTGTTTTCTGATCCAAGGAACCCCCAACTACTTTTTTTTCTTTTTTGTTTTTTGAGACAGAGTCTCACTCTATTGCCCAGGCTGGAGTGTGATGGAGCGATCTCAGCTCAATGCAACCTCGCCTCCCGGGTTCAAGCAGTTCTCCTGCCTCAGCCTCCCAAGTAGCTAGGATTACAGGCATGCATCACCACGCCTGGCTAATTTTGTATTTTTAGTAGAGACGGGGTTTTTCTATGTTGGTCAGGCTGGTCTCGAACTTGCCACCTCAGGTGATCTGCCTGTCTCGGTCTCCCAAAGTGCTGGGATTACAGGCGTGAGCCACTGTGCCCTGCTGTGTTTGTTGTTTTTTGGTGTGGTGTTGTCCTATAGAAAATTGTCTCCCAGTGATTGGCCTGGCATGGTGGCTCATGCCTGTAATCCCAACAATTTGGAACGCTGAGGTGGGTGGATCACTTGAGGTCAGGAGTTTGAGCCTAGTCTGACCAAAATAGTGAAACCCTGTCTCTATTAAAAATGCAAAATTAGGCCAGGTGCAATTGCTCACACCTGTAATCCCAGCACTT
>NW_012102743.1:1828351-1828694 GCF_000951045.1 Mandrillus leucophaeus | reverse complement strand
TCCTTGTGTCAAACACATTATTAGATTGTAATATACACCATCTGTTTAATAACCATTTTTCAGGAAAAGGAAAGAACACTACTATACCATTTATAGTGATTACAAAATATATCCTGATTGGAAATGTTACAATGTGGCTCGGTGTGGTAGCTCACGCCTGTAGTCCCAGCACTTTGGGAGGCCGAGGTGGGAGGATCACTTGAGGTCAGGAGTTCGAGACCAACCTAGCCAACATGCCAAAACCCCGTCTCTACTAAAAATAGAGAAGATTATCTGGGGGTGGTGGTGTGTGCCTGTAATTCCAGCTACTTGGGAGGCTGAGGCAGGAGAATCGCTTGAACCC
>NW_012102743.1:1827789-1828143 GCF_000951045.1 Mandrillus leucophaeus | reverse complement strand
AGTTGGATTTTTACCTGAAGACAAAATGCTGGAACTTGCCCCACCTCTCTTACACTTCATTCTACCTGACTGCTTGTATGCATTCATGTGTGTTTTTCTTGTAGGTGTTTTTAAAAAAAATCATTTCATAGTTCTTTCCTCTTCCATTCATTGATTTTTTTCTTTTCCAACACTAAAAATTGGTTCATTTAAAAATTATTATATAAACAATTTGTGGTTATTATAAAATCCTTAAACAGTATTGAAAATTATAAGGATATGTTACTATTTTATAAGGCAGTGTTTCAGTGTTTTCTTTTCTTTTTTTTTTTTGAGATGGATTCTTGCTCTTTTGCCCAGGTGGGAGTGCAGTGG
>NW_012102743.1:1822322-1827154 GCF_000951045.1 Mandrillus leucophaeus | reverse complement strand
GAGATCACACCACTGCACTCCAGCCTGAGTGACTAAGTGAGACTGTCTCCAAAAGAAAAAGAAATGTTACAATGTGAAAATATATATTTTATTTTTTTTTGAGATAGTGTCTCATTCTGTAGCCTGCCTTAGTCTCCAAGTAGCTGGGACTACAGCCACATGCCACTACGCCCGGAGAATTGTATTTTTAGTAGAGACAGGGCTTCACCATGCTGGCCAGGCTGGTCTTGAACTCCTGACGTCGGGTGATCCACCCACCTTAGCCTCTCAAAGTGCTGGGATTACAGGCATGAGCCACCGCGCCCAGCTTCTATCTAGCTTCATTTAGCTCCTAAAGTCTTCCTTGTTTTTTTGTTGAATTAGAAAAAAATTTCACCCAAGATTATTGAGGAATAATTTACATAAAGTATACCAATTTGAATTACACTTTGTTGAGATTTAACAATTAGACGCATGTAACCACCACTGGAATGAAAAAAAGTTTCTCCAAAGAGTGCCCCCATAGTTCTTTGCAGTCAGTTGCTCTCTAATCTGTTTTCTGTCATAGATTAGATCTGTCTTTTCTAGAATTTCCAATAAATGGAATCATACGGTATGTAATCTTTTGTGTCTGGCTTAATGGTTTTAAGATTCATCCATGTTGAAATACCAATATGAACTGTTGGTGGACATTTAAGTTATTTCTAGCAGCTATTACTAATAAACCTGCCTAGAAAATATGTATATAAGTCTTTGTGTGAACATAAGTTTTTTTTTTTTTCTCTCGTCTCTTTTTATTTTTGAAATGGAGTCTCACTCTATTGCGTAGGCTGGAGTGCAGTGGCAAGATCTCAGCTTACTGCAACCTCCACCTCTCGGGTTCAAGCAGTTCTCCTGCCTCAGCCTCCCGAGTAGCTGGGAGTACAGGTACATGCCACAATGCCTGGCGATTTTTGTATTTTTGGTAGAGACGGGGTTTTACCATGTTTGCCAGGCTGGTCTTGAACTCCTGACCTCAAGTGATCCACCCACCTTGGCCTCCTAAAGTGCTGGGATTACAGGCGTGAGCCACCGCGCTGGGCCTCTTTTGCCCATTTTTCATTTGGGTTGTTTGTCTTCTTATTGAGTTTTAAGCGTTCTCCATATTCTGGATACAAGTCCCTTTTCAGATACATATTTTGTCAACATATTTGGATCTGGAGCTTGACTTTTTGTCTTCTTAACAATGTTTTCAGAGAACAGAAGTTTTTATTCTGATGAAGTCCAATTTATGAAGTTTTTCTCTTATAATTCATGCTTTTTGTGTCCTAATTAAGGACTGATGCCTTTCCATCTCAAGGTTACAAATATTTTTTTTTAAATGTTTTATTCTAGAAGCATTTTTAGTTTTAACTTCTGTATTAAGGTCTGTGATTAATTTTGATTTAATTTTTGTATATGATTGAAATAAACGTGAAGGGTCATTTTTTTTTTACAAATGGATATCCAGTTGTTCTGACATCATTTAGTTACTTTTTTTTGGAGAGACAGGGTCTTGCTGTGTTGCCCAGGCTGGTCTCAAACTCTTGGCCACAAGCTTCCTCCCACCTTGGCCTCCCAAAGTTCTCTAATATCATTTATTGAAAGGCTTTATCTACTGAACCACCTAGGTACTTTTACTGAAAATCAATCCATCACATATGCATGGGTCTAACATTTTGGACTGTATTGTGTTCCATTCACTTTATATGTCTGTCTTTATGCCAGTACCGTACTGTCTGGGCTTTATAGTAATTCTTGAAATCAAGTACTTCCTTGTATTTTATTCTTTTTAAAATTGTTTTGGTTATTGTCGATCATTTGCATTTCCATATAAATTTTAGAACGAACTTGTCAGTTTGGCATTTCCATCATTGATAACAAGCTATTTGTGAGAAATTTGTCAACTGATCGCACTATATTGCTGAGACAGAGTTGGGAAGTTGATGTTTTTGACTAGAATTTAGAGGCAGAATAGAAAGATCCAGTTTTGAATCCTGATGCTGTCACATACTTTGAGTGTGATCTTGGATGAGCTTCAAGTATCTGATTCTTTGTTTTTCATCAATAAATAGGGATAGAAATGCCTATTGTTTGTGATTATTGTGAGGATGAATTTGAAAAATGTAAAGTTATCTGCAGAGGGGCTTTTGCATACTTGGCTCAATGAATGATAGCTGTTATTCCCTATTATTGTCATTGTTAGTGCATTCTTGAGGTATAGAATGGCACATCTTTCATTTCTGGAAGGTAAATTGTTTCCAAATATGTGTTTCACAAGAAACAGCCTATTGACCATAGGTAGACAAGGTAAGTTAACTTTATCCTTTCTAGCAATCTATTACATGCCATTTTGGTGAATGAATAAAATTTAATTTTTGGTCTAAGTATTTTCTTTTGTATTCCACTAGAATCTTGAGCTCAATGATGACACCATTCTGAATGACATAAAGTTAGCAGATTGTGAACAGTTCCAGATGCCCGATCTGTGTGCTGAAGAGCTCGCTATTATCCTTGGAATCTGGTAAGTTAATGACTGACTTGGCTACTTTGAACACTTTGCATATTGATTCTCTTATGTGTGGAGAATCTTCATTCAAGGAGG
The DNA here is from genome assembly GCF_000951045.1 of Mandrillus leucophaeus. Lineage (NCBI taxonomy): Eukaryota > Metazoa > Chordata > Mammalia > Primates > Cercopithecidae > Mandrillus > Mandrillus leucophaeus. Next base: position 1,824,552 of record NW_012102743.1, on the reverse strand, counting down.
TTCCAAGAGTTTTGGATGAATAGGGAATTTTGTAGTGCTTATGAAGATCAAGAGGAAATACTTTGAGAGCCAATTAAAGGACTAGACATTACGAATCTCCTATGAGTCGGTATATGTATTCTTCTGTTTCCTTTATAAGCACAATTTCTTTGTTTAGCTTTAGCTAGGAGTAGATTCTTAATAAAATGTTAAAGACAGGTGAGAATGACTATTTTGAGATTTGAGGATATTTACATTTCAAAGGATAGGATTATTTTTTAATACTGTAGAACATTATCTGTGGTCGAAATAGTTTTTCCTTTTTTTTCTGATTAGAAATAATATCAAATTTGTGAAAAATGTTTAAGGGCAGGGCAATACAAATAACTTTTAAGAATAAGTTTCCAACGTGATACTGTATCATTCCTGAAGAATTTGGTGTATATTTCCAACAATAATTTGTACATAGTCACAATACAGCTATAAAAATCAGAAAGTTAACATTCATACTTTGCTATCATTTAATTCTCAGACCCCATTCAAATTTTGCTAGTTGTCCACATACTCTCTTTTAGAACAAAAGATCCAGTCTAGAATATATGTGTCACATTTAGTTGTCATGTCCCTTTAGTCTTTATCAGTCTGGAATAGTTCCTCATTTTTGCTTGACTTGCATGATCTTGACGCTTGAAATTTACAAGTCCATTATTTTTAGACTTTCCCTCAATTTGAGTTTGTCTGATTTTTTTTTTTAATAGTTGGATTCACCTTATGCATTTTTTTTTTTTTTTCCTGAGACGGAATTTTGCTATTGTTGCCTAGGCTGGAGTGCAATGGCACAATCTCAGCTCACTGCAACCTCCGCCTCCCGGGCTCAAGCGATTCTCTTGCCTCAGCCTCCTGAGTAGCTGGGATTACAGGCGCACACCACCACGCCCGGCTAATTTTTTGGGATTTTTAGTAGAGATGGGGTTTCACCATGTTGTCCAGGCTGGTCTCGAACTCCTGACCTCAGCTGATCCGCCCACCTCGATCTCCCAGAGTGCTGGGATTACAGGCATGAGCCACTGCACCCAGCCACATTATGCGTTTTTAGCTGGGATGTCAGAGAAATGAAGTTTTGTTATTCTCATTGCATCCTACCAAGTAGAATATGATTTGGGTTTGCTCATCTACTGGTGATGTTAACTTTGATCACATGATTAAAGTGGTGTTTGCTAGGCTTCTCCAAAGTTATTCTTTTATTTTGTAATTAACATTTTATTGGCCAGGCACGGTGGCTTACTCCTGTAATCCCAGCACTTTGGGAAGCCGAAGCGGGTGGATCACCCAAGGTTAGGAGTTCAAGACCAGCCTTGCCAACATAGTGAAATCCCGTCTCTACTAAAAATACAAAAATTAGCCAGGTGTGGTGGTGGGCGCTTGTAATCCCAGCTACTCGGGAGCCTGAGGCAGGAGAATTGCTTGAACCTGGGAGGTGGAGATTGCAGTGAGCCGAGATCACGCCACTGCACTCCAGCCTGGGTGACAGAGTAAAACTCTGTCTCAAAAAAAAAAAAAACTTCTTTGAAAGGTACTTTTAGACTAAATGAATATCCCATTTGTCATCAAAAGATTTATTGATGTTCGAAATAGAATCCCCCATAAAGCTACAATATTGATACCAGTTAAATTAGTAATAGGCAATTTAAGAAAGGGAGCATTTGAAAAAAATCTTTTCCTTTTTTTTTTTTTTTTTTTTTTGAGACAGTCTTGCACTGTCGCCCAGGCTGGAGTGCAGTGGTGCAATCTTGGCTCACTGCAACCTCGGCCTCCCAGGTTCAAGCAGTTCTCCTGCCTCAGCCTCCCAAGCAGCTAGCATTACAGGCATGTGCCACCACACCTGGCTAATTTTTGTATTTTTAGTAGAGATGGGGTTTCACCGTGTTGACCACATGGTCTTGAACTCCTGACATCAGGTGATCCACCCGCCTTGGCCTCCCAAAGTACTAGGATTACAGGGGTGAGCCACTGCGCCCAGCCAAAATCTTATTCTTTTAATTCAGTAGAACTCACCCTTCAGTGTTCACCACATAGCATTTTACTTCATATATGCAACAGTAAGTTTTCATTTATATAAAAGTTGAATTCAGTTCTACAGTTCCTTTTTATTTTAAAATGGATCACATATACAGAGTTCTGTTTCTAAATCCAAAGCAATTTTCCTGTAACATTATTGATTCCAGTGACAGAATTTTTTTTTTTTTTTTTT
>NW_012102743.1:1821379-1821898 GCF_000951045.1 Mandrillus leucophaeus | reverse complement strand
AGTTGGATTTTTACCTGAAGACAAAATGCTGGAACTTGCCCCACCTCTCTTACACTTCATTCTACCTGACTGCTTGTATGCATTCATGTGTGTTTGTCTTGTAGGTGTTTTTAAAAAAAATCATTTCATAGTTCTTTCCTCTTCCATTCATTGATTTTTTTCTTTTCCAACGCTAAAAATTGGTTCATTTAAAAATTATTATATAAACAATTTGATGGTCATTATAAAATCCTTAAACAGTATTGAAAATTATAAGGATATGTTACTATTTTATAAGGCAGTGTTTCAGTGTTTTCTTTTCTTTTTTTTTTTTTTTTGAGATGGATTCTTGCTCTTTTGCCCAGGTGGGAGTGCAGTGGCACGATCTTGGCTCACTGTAACCTCTGCCTCCCAGGTTCAAGCAGTTCTCTGCCTCAGTCTCCCGAGTAGCTGAGATTACAGGCACTTGCCACCATGCCTGGCTAATTTTTGTATTTTTAGTAGAGATGGGGTTTCACCATCTTGGCCAAGCTAGTCTTG
>NW_012102743.1:1802106-1818194 GCF_000951045.1 Mandrillus leucophaeus | reverse complement strand
TTTTATTGTTATGCTTATCTTTGACAAACTCCACATTTGTATATAATGCCATTATATATATATACACATATATATTTTTATTTTATTTTATTTTATTTATTTATTTTTTTGAGACGAAGTCTCTCTCAGTCGCCCAGGCTGGAGTGCAGTGGCGCGATCTCGGCTCACTACAAGCTCTACCTCCGAGGTTCACGCCATTCTCCTGCCTCAGCCTCCTGAGTAGCTGGGACTACAGGTGCCTGCCACCACACCTGGCTTAGTTTTTGTATTTTTAGTAGAGACAGGGTTTCACCTTGTTAGCCAGGATGGTCTGGATCTCCTGACCTCGTGATCTGCCCGCCTCGGCCTCCCAAAGTGTTGGGATTACAGGCGTGAGCCACTGCTCCCGGCCCCCATAATATTTAAATATCTGCTTTCAAATATATAAAATATAGCAGTTTACTTTGCTTTTTAAAAATTATATTTCATTAGCTGCAACATGCATCTTAATTTACCTTTTTTCTTAATTTAAAGCACGAATTTTCAAAAGAATAACCCAGTGCATAAATTAACTGAAGAGGAGCTTCTGGCATTTACATCAGTGAGTAATGTCTTTTTCTCTTCCATTTCATTTTTTTCCTGGTAAATTATTTCCTCTGGTATGGTCTTGCCTTAGATTGTTTATGTTGAAACACTGCCACCTAAGGAAATAAAGTGGAGAAAAATCTTATTTTAGTTTCTAAGTCACATATATCTTGCTGCTGATAGAGTCTGCAACTCTTATACCTAAAATTGAGAGCTATGCCCACATGGTTGTGGTGAAAAAGAGAGCTGGGAGCAGGACCAGGAGACCATGGGTTAGAGAGGTGTCAAGAGCATGGTGTTCTCATCGGTATTCAACAGTGTAGAGCAGTCAGGAGATAAATGTGGACAGAGAAGAGACCACTGGATTGGACAATTAAGAGTGCATTGGTTACTTCTAGGACAGTTTTAGTGGACTCTCTGGACAGTTACCTCATTACAGAGAATTCAGGGGGATTATGGTGTAAGGAAATAAAGTTAATAAAGACCACAGTTGGAGGAGAATGGCAGTGAGAAGGAAAGATGGACTAATAGATATTTGAGGATTTTAGATCAAGAAGGACTTTTAAGAAGAGAAAAGTCACAGATGAAGGGGTCAGTCAGTATATTTTGGCTTTATGGATAAAGGAAGATACATATGTTCTTTAATGAATACAAGTTGCTTAAGATGTATCATTTTTTCAAAGGCATTTTCATTATCTTAGTTGGGAATCGGTTGGAATTCTGATGTTTTCTTCCTTTGTTATTTTTCAGATAAGGCAAAATAAAATACTTTTACTGGCTAGAAAGAAAAGGTAGATTGTGGCTGGGTGAAGTGGCTCATGCCTGTAATCTCAGCACTTTGAGAGGCCGAGGCAGGTGGATCACTTGAGGTCAGGAGTTCAGACCAGCCTGGCCAACATGGTGAAACCGTGTCTCTACCAAAAATACAAAAATTACCTGGGTGTGGTGGCACATGTCTGTAACCCCAGCTACTCTGGAGGCTGAGAAGGAGAACCACCTCAACTCGGAAGGCAGAGGTTGCAGTGAGCCACACTGTACTTCAGCCTGGGTGACAGAGAGTGAGACTCTGCCTGAAAAACAAACAAAACAAAACAAAACACAACAAAACAAAAAAAGCTAGCTTATTTTGTACTGTAATATAAATTTTTCACATTACTATTTCCTACACACCCTGTTGGAACTGGTTAGGTGTTAGTCGTATGAGTCCTCTGGTTGCGTGTTTTATTTTCCCACTTCAGTATCCTCCGAAGTCTTTGGTGTGCATCATCTTATTATGTGTGTTTTAGGTAACTGTGGAAATGTTCCTCATTATTTATTACATGTGCTATAAAGGAATTGACAAAGTGTTAACAAATTTTAAAGGGCATATAAAAACATATTATGTACTTTTCATTTATTGATTCAGCTAATATATATCTACTAAATAATATATACGGGTATTGTACTAGTCATTGGGGATATAGCAGTAAACAAAGCCTTTTCTGTTCTGGAGTTTATGTCAAATATAGTGTAGACAAAGAGAGAACCAGCTCTTTCACGAAGTGCTGAGGAGAACTATAAAGCAGGTTAAGAGACTAAGAATGGGATGGGCACAACTGTTTTAGACAAAGTGGTCAGGGAAGGTCTCAGTGGGAAGGTGACATTAACATAGATCTGTGTGAAATGAGGAATGGGGGAAGGATAGGGAAGGTCTGGAATGGCCATGAGCTTGAGTCAGGGTAGGGACTGGATGGGTTCAAGTGTCTAGGTGATAAATGGTGACCTGGATGCTTGGCATATGACAGGAAATGTTCCTGCTGGCCAGTAGTAACAGTTTCTTGGGATTGGTCTCATAGGCAGTTTATTGCAGCATAAATATTACATATATTATGTATATATTACATAATATATATAATATATATATATTGCAGCATATGTATTAACAGTTATCCTGAAAAGACACTAACACACTCTTTTTACATTCAAACAGTTAATTTTTTAGCATTTCTTGTGTGTGTGTTGGGGGGGTTTCCCTTTCTTTAAAACTTTTCCTTTCTTTAACCTATTCTCATTCCCTTGCACTGGGAGGTACCTGTGAAGTAATTAACTCTAGTAACTTCTTCTGATGGTGGGTAACTCGTCACTCCTAGCTTGCAGTGAAGGTCATAAATTCAGGTTTTATACTTTTCCCCTCAGGCCTTTATGCTGTGTAATTTTTCTGCTCTCCTCCCACCCTCTTTCAAATCAGAACCGTCCTGAAGACCGACCTCTTTTTGGAGGAAAGATGTTTGATTATAGTGACTCACAGTGCTAGGCCTAACTCTTCTAACGAGATGAGTTAATCCCAAGTAAATCTTTAATTGGTGAGAAGTAGGGCAAGAAGCTTCTATGTAAGGAGGACTTTTAAGAGCCCCACACTTACGTTGGGCTTTGCAACTGTCCTCCTGACCTTTTTTAAATCCCAAATGAAACATATGAAATATGTCAGAAAAACCTGTCAGCCCTCGTCAACTCTTCATCTATCAGTCCTTCCTCGTGTCCCTTCTTTGTGCATGATACCAAAGTGGATAAGATGATGAATTAAAAGTAGTCCCTGGTTTCAATGAAGAAAGAAGCTTTATTTAAATCCTATGTAACTCCAAAAGAGTACAAACAGCCCCCAACTTACGATAGTTTGACGATTTTTTTGAATTTGCAATGTTGTGCAAATGATATTCATTCAAGTAGAAACCATACTTTGAATACCTATACAACTATTCTATTTTTCACTTTCAGTACAGTATTCAATAAATCACATGAGATATTCAGTGTTTTTTTTAATAAAATAGACTCAGTGTTAGATGATGTTGCCCAACTGTAGGCTAACGTATTTAAGGCAGGCTAGGTTAAGCTATGATGTTTGGTAGGACGGGTGTTATTAAATGCGTTTTGACTTAGGACATTTGGAACTCATGATGGATTTATCAGGATGTAACTCCATCATATGTTAAGGGGCATTTGTATTTGAGACAAGAGGGACCACTTTTAGGTGCTACCCCACTTCTGAACTCTTGAACTTTTATTTGTCCCTCTCTTTTTGCAGGGTTCATATTTTGGCTTATTTTATATATATATATATAAAATATATATATATGTCTTTTCCTTGCAAGACTATAAACTCTCAGTTTTAGAAACTGGGCTCTGTTCTAGGCTCTCTACAAGGGTTATGACAGTGCTTCAATGCTTTACTCATAGTTCTTGTGAATAAATGCATGCAGAATAAGAAAATGAATGAAATATATACCCTACACCTCGGAATAGGGTTGATTTCTATTCAAGAGCTGCGTCACTTACTTAGTCCCATGATTTAGGCAGTACTACGTGATACTAGGAATAACCATCTGTTTCATCTTTCTCTTCTGTATAATGGGGGAAAGAGTAAAATGCCCCTATCCCAACACAGAAGACTTTACTTGAGGATCATATTGCAGAACATCTATGAAAGTACTGCAGAGTAGGTAGAGGCTGGTACACTCATAGCATTCAGTGATGCTGGTTTGTAGTAGAGCATTCCTATTTTCAAGCAGGCTAAATGGATAAGATCTGCTTGGAGTTGGCCATAGATGTGGAAGAGAAGGGAACAGAGAGGAAAGAAACAGCATGGTTTTTCTTGGTGGACATCCATTTCCCTGCTCTAGCAGCAGCTTGGTGGCCTCGGACTAGGGTTGTGAACTATTGAGGGTACAAGATGTCTTCCTCTGTTGATAGAAGAGCAAGTATAGTAGAAGTCTTTTATTATTTTTTTTTTGCAATGGAGTTTTGCTCTTGTCACCCAGGCTGGAATGCAATGGCGCAATCTCAACTCACTGCAACCTCCACTTCCTGGGTTCAAGCAATTCTCCTTCCTCAGCTTCCCAAGTAGTTGGGACTATAGGCACAGGCCACCACACCTGGGTAATTTTTGTATTTGTAGTAGAGATGGGGTGTCACCATGTTGGCCAGGCTGGTCTCGAACTCCTGACCTCGGGTGATGCACCCACCCAGACTCCCAAAGTGCTGAGTTTACAGGCATGAGTCACCGCGCCCGACCAATAGAAGTCTTAATACTCCTACCAGAAGTCTGTAAGCACTTGGAGAGATAGGGACAGTGGTTATTTGGTGTTTGGTAAATATATATTGAATAAACAAATGAATGGCTCTTGGTCCTGAATTTTGTTCAGTTTTGATTAAATGTCCCAGAGTTTACTAGAATGATGGTGAAATCTCTTTTTTGGAGAAATTTTTGCCGGTGTTTTCATTTTGGTGCGGCAGGTTGAAATATATATGAAATATGCTGGGGAAATGTTTTAATTTAGCAAAGTCAGAAACTTGTCCTAAGAGGAATATATTTACTTGTTTAAGGTTGCTGTTATGTGGTGCTATTTCTGAGATATTGTATCTGCATGTTTCAGGAAAGCTGAATCAGAGTAAAAATAACCCATATTGTTTTAGAGAGGCATTTATGTTGTATCAGCTTGATAATTTAAAATTAGCTGTGTTATCTGCATTATTTCCCTTCAGATGAGCCAAGTCAGTGACGTTTAGTAATGTTTTTAATTTCCTTTTATTGTTGAAAATGGGAGCAGTTTAGTTAATACATACAGGTGTTTCAGTTTTCCTTGGCAAAGGTTTGTTTAGGCTGGGCGGGGTGGCTCATGCCTGTAATCCCAGTACTTTGGGAGGCCGAGGTGGGTGGAAAACAAGGTTAGTAGTTTGTGACCAGTGTGGCCAACATGGTGAAACCCTGTCTCTACTAAAAACACAAAAATTAGCTGGGTATGGTGGTGCATGCCTATAATCCCAGCTACTCAGGAGGCTGATGCAGTAGAATCCCTTGAACCCAGGAGGCAGAGGTTGCAGTAAGTTCAGATTGTGCCACCGCACTCCAGCCTGGGCGACTGAGTGAAACTCTGACTCGGGAAGAACAAAAAAAAAAGAAAGTTTAAGTGAGTGTGAATTGATACTGGCAGCTTGCCTCTTGACTCTACCTGAAGCCCCTAGGTATCTAAATGAAAGAAGGAAAAAGATCTTTGGAAGTTACACATTGTATTTTATGTATTTTTTTTTTCTGCTATTGACTTTAAAGCTATTTAATAAATACTTATCTATGATCATAACATAGTTTGCTAGTCCATTTTACAGATGAAATGATTACCCATTTTTCTTCTAGGGAATTACTCATTTCTTAACTGTAATTTATTAAGATAGGCAATATAACTGTTAGTGTTTGTACTTTTGATAGTTTGTTACTAGAGTTAATTTCTTCAGAATTACCACACAGAGTAGAGGAACAAGCACAGTGAGACTTAAGCAAAATAAAATGAACAAAACTGTACTTACACATGTCATAGCCTGGTGAAAAGAAAACATAAAGAGAATGTCTGGACAGCAACCAAAAAAAAAAAACCACATTAAATAAGAGGAAACAGTAACTGCAAATACCTTCACCTTCTCGTTGAAACTAATTGCTCTGCTTTTCCTTTTCCTTTTTTTTTTTTTTTTTTTTCAAATTAGATGGAGTCTCGCTCTGTCCTCCAGGATGGAGTGCAGTGGCACAATCTTGGCCCGCTGCAACCTCTGCCTCCTGGTTCAAGTGATTCTCCTGCCTCAGCCTCCCGAGTAGCTGGGATTACAGGCACATGCCATTACATCCAGCTAATTTTTGTATTTTTAGTACAGATGGCCAGGCTGGTCTCAAACTCCTGACTTCAGGTGATCTGCACTTCTTGGCCTCCCAAAGTGCTGGGATTACAGGCATGAGCCATTGCGCCCAGCCTGACTGTTCCTTAAGTTCTCTTACAAATTAGAAATGACCTGGGGACTGATCACTTTTTTTTGTCTTCTACAGTTAACCATGTCTTGAGGTTAATGCTTATTAGAATTTCCCTTCTGGCCAACTGTTACTGGACTTTAATTCCCGTTGTCAACAACTATAAAATTGGATAAAATACGTGAAACAGTAATGTATAAAAAGGATAATATATCGTGACCAAATAGTGTTTACTCCAGGAGTACAAAATTGGTTTAATATGAAACAATGCAATTCACCTTATTAATAGAGAAAGGAGAAAAACCAAATGATTATCTTAATAGAAACAGAAAAGGCTTTGACAAAATCCAACACCTTTCATTATAAAAACTCTTAGTAAACTAGGAATAGAAGAGAATATCAACCTGATTAAGTGTATCTAGCTAAAATCATTATTGGTGAAAAGTAGTCTTTCTCCCCTAAGCTCAGAAAAAAGGGAAGATTGTCTGCTTTCTTCACTTCTCTTCTCGTTGAACTAAATCCCAGTAGTGCAATAGATAAGAAGATACAAAGAAATAAAAGGTATATAGATTGGAAATTAGGATATAAACTACCTTTATGCATAGGTGACATGTTTATATCATAGAAAAACTCCTTACGGGTGAACATGAAAGCTACTAGAACTAACAAACAAGTTCTTACAATATAACGTCAACATTAAAAAGTCAATTATATTTAGCAGCAATGAATACTTGGGAAAAGAATTTTAAAATCATTCGCAGTAGCCTTAAATAAATCAAATTATTTACAAATAATTACAACTAAAGTGCAAGACCTCTATGCTGAAAATGACAAAGAATATTGAGAGAAATTAAAGATTATCTAAATAAATGGATTTACCATATCCGTGGATCAGAAGTCTCAATATGTTGAATTCAAAATTCTTGTAAAATTGAGCTTAAAATTAAATCCGTAGCAATCAGAATCCCCATAGGCATTTTTTTTTCTTTTTTTTCTTTGCAGAAATTGACATGCTGATTCTAAAATTCATTTGGGGGACTTCTGCTTCTATAGTGGTTCCTTTTTTTCTGAGACGTAGTCTTACTCTTGTTACCCAGGCTGGAGTGCAGAGGCACGATCTCAGCTTACCTCTGTCTCCCAGGCTCAAGCGATTATCTGCCTCAGCCTTCTGAGTACCTGGGACTACAGGCGTGCACCACCACTCCTGGCTAATTTTTTTGTGTTTTGGTAGAGACGGAGTTTTACCATATTGCTCAGGGTGGTCTCAAACTCCCAGGCTCAAGTGATCCGCTCGCCTCAGCCTCCCAAAGTGCTGGAGTTACAGGCGTGAGCCACCACGCCCGGCTGTTTCTCTAGTGGTTATTATTGGAGCTATCCTTCTGCAGAAAAAAATTACCAACTGTGGGCAAGATACAAAGACAAAAAATCCAACTACCTGGTGATACTGGGGAATGATCAAAGGCAGAAAGATTCTGGAGATGACTTTTTTGCTTGGAAGAAGGGAATGACATTGTGTGATTTTATTTTTAGGTTTCTTTTGTGTATGTGTGAGATGGAGTCTCACTCTGTCGCCCAGGCTGGAATGCAATGGCGCAATCTTGGCTCACTGCAACCTGTGCCTCCTGGGTTCAAGCAATTCCTGTGCCTCAGTGTCCTGATTAGCTGGGATCACAGGCATGCACCACTACAACCAGCTAGTTTTTGTATTTTTAGTAGAGACGGGGTTTCACCGTGTTGGCCAGGCTGGTTTTGAACTCCTGACCTCAGGTGATCCACCCACCTCGGCCTCCTAAAGCCTGGAATTACAGGCATGAGCCTCTGCACCTGGTCATTTCTTGGTATTTTCTAACATATTTAGAAGGCATGCAAGGGTGAACAAGTGGTCCTATACGGTTGCAAAGTTTCTACATTTTATGTGAAGAATTACACTATTAATTTTCCACTATTATAGGTTGTGAAAAATTAAAGATATTATTATTCTAGAGCAACCACTTAAAAATGCAAAGGCAGCTGGCTAAAAATCCATTAAGAAGTCAAGGTGGCAACCGTAAAATATATTCAGGTTATCTAAAAAGAAGGCAGGAAAAGCAGCATAATGGAACAATAATAAAAAAAAGGGTAAAATGGTATATTTAAACCCAGCCATTTGAATAATTATATTAAATGCTAATGGATAAATACTCCAAATAAAATTCAAAGATTGATAATGGAATTAAAAAACAAGACACAACTATATGCTTCCTGCAAGAGATGTACTTTAAATGTAAAGAATCAGATGGGTTGATAATAAATGGATGGAAAATATTATCCCATGAAAACAGTAAGTATAACAAGGCTAGATTTGCTAAATTATTATAAAGTAAAATGGGCTTCATTACAAAAAATATTTCCAGAGACAGAGAGGACAACTTTATAATAATAAAGGGAATATTTATCAGGAAGACATAATAATTATAAATGTGTATGTATCTAACAATGGCTACACAGTACATGAAACAAAAATGGATAGAACTAAATTGAAAAATAGGCAGTGTCACAATCATAGTTGAATATTTTAACACCCCTCTGTCAGCAATTGTTAGAACAACTTGGCAAACAGCAAGTAAATACATAGATAAATTGGACAACACTGTCAGCCATTGATGTTTATGGAATACACTTGGAATACATGGTCTTTTCAAATGTATATGGTAAGTGCAGCAAGACCATATACTGGGACATAAAACAAATCTCCGTAAATGAAAGAATGAACGAATAAATTAAGAAATTGATTACATATAGTACATAGTTTTTTCCACAATTGAATTAAGTGACATAAATAACTATTGCATATCTAGAAAAACCCCAGATGTTTGTAAACCAAACAATTAAACTGCGTATTTTATCCGTGGACCACAGAAGAAAACACAGAAGAAATTTATAGGTGAAGGTCAGTCATGAAGTTAAATCATTGATCTCAATGTTACAAAATTTTCCTCCTATGTTTTCTTCAAGTAAAATTGTTATAACATTGGGTAGTGAAGAAATTTTAGCTAGGACATTAAGTGCATGAACCATAAAAGAAAAAAATTGATAAATTGGATTTTATTAACATTAAAACCTTCTGTTTTTTGAAGACAACATTAAGAAAATGAAAACACCAGCCGTAGACTAGGAGAAAATATTTACACTGCATGTATCTCACAGAAGACTTTTACTTGGGATGAAGACCCCTTTCAACTCAATAATAATAGTAGAAACAAACCAATTAAATATGGATAAAAATATTTGAACAGACACTTGAACAAAGATATATGCATGGCCAAAAGGAGCTTGAAAGATATGTAATAACATTAGTCATCAGAGAAATGCAAATTAAAACCACAGCAAGATACCACTATACATTACTGAAAAGACTTACATAACACCATGTGGGGTAGTTAGAACTCTCATACAATGCTGGTGGTAATGTAAAATGTCACAACTGCTTTGGAACACAGGTTGGCATTTTCTTATAAAATTAATCATCAATTGCTTCTCCAGGTATTTAGCCATGAGAAATGAAAGTATATGTCCTCACAAAGAGATGTAGACAAATACTCTTGGCTGTTTTATCCATAGTAGTTTAAAACTGGAAGCAACCCAAATGTCCATCAACAAATGAACGATAAAGTGCCGTGTAGCCCTCTGATGAAATAATACTCAACAATAAAAAGTATGAAATACTGATAAATGCAACAGCATGGATGAATCTCAGACACATTATTGTGAGTTAAAGAAGCCAGGCTGTATGATTCCATTTAATGAAAATTCTAGAATAGCAAAACTATATTGTAATGACAGAAAGTAGATCACAGATTGATTATAAAATGTTGCAAGGGAATATTTTAGGATAATGAGCAATTTCTACAATTTGGTTTAATAGTGGTAATATAGGTGTATGCATTTGTCAAAACAGGTCACAATACTGAATATGGATTTTATTCATCTGTCATATACTTCACTAAAGGGAAGAATGCACATCAACAGATTTATTTAGAGCTATACTATTTAAGATTATCAATGTAGATTTGGGTTTCAATATTGGTTATTCTATGCCACCAGTTTCAGAAGTACAACACAAACTATTCAATTTACCTAATTATTAAGTGGAAAAAATATAGGAGAACAAATTCCCAATAGGAAATTGCTTAGTGTTCAAATTCATTATGAAGTTTACAGCTTTTTTGAGGCAAAGTCAAGCTAGGTTTCCCCATATATTTTTGGAAACCTCCATGTAAAAGAAACCCCAAATTTAATGGGAGGAATATACTGTTTAGAGCTCAAGTTGGGGGTACTTTTGACCCTTTGCATTTAACACAGATTATTGATATTGAAAAAATATTTGTTGAATTAAATTTTTTCCCCTTTTGATTGAGAGTCGACAGAAATAAATAGAAAGATAGCTAGGATGAATGTAAAATCTTAAGATTTCTTAGCACATGAGATTTGCATATAGAATATCATAGGTAATAGAAATAAAGTGAAGTATTAATATATGATTTGTAGCAACTTGTGTTAATCGATATAAAAATAGGTAATTAGTAGAATTTATTTTAAGTCTGTAAATACGGTTTTAAGTAGAATCTATATCTGGTATGGAAAGTAAACTATTGGTCATGTGGCAAAACATTAACATTTGGGGAATTGGGTGAAGGATATACAGTAAGCCCTTGCTTAAGGTCATCATGAGCAGGTTTTTGGAAACTGACTTGAATCGAGACAGTGTACAACAGGTCCTCAAGTAACATTGCTTGCTTTAACAATGATGAAGAAAAAAACATGGTTTTGTTATAGAACATTTTGCTTAAAGTTTCCCGAATGCAGAGGTTTTTCTTTTTTGAGGAAGCCAAGGGACCAACAGATTGATCGCTGGTGTCTTTGCTGTCCGTATGAAAATTTGCATAGCAGAGAGAGTTTTAAAAGCTTAATGGCAGAAGATCCAGAGTCCCAAAATTTCTCAAGCATGCTACTAGATACTGTAGAAAAAATAAAGGCGTAAAGCATGGGACTTGCCTTCATGGAATTTTTAATTTAGCCCAGGTCAGATAAATTTATGAAACTGTACTTAGCAATACTAGGCAGTTTAAACTACAAATCGATAGCACAGATAAAGATATCCCCTAGTTGCTAAGAAAGGAAGACAATATTTAGGACTGAGCAGTCAAAGAAGGCTTTGTTCACTCGGGGAGGACTTGAGCTGCAGCTTGAACAACAGATAGGGTTTAGATGGAGTGATATAGTATAAGCAAAGGCAAGGAGATGGGAGAATGTAAGTTGTATTTGGGTCCTTTCACTGAGGGTAATAGTGAGATTTAGGGAAAAATAGATTTGAGCAAGTTTTTAAATGACCTCCCTCGCAAGGATAGGGAATTTGGGCTGCTCTTCCACTTCTACTGAGAATTATTTATAGATTAAACTTGGAATTTTAAACTTATTGTCATTTGGTACTGATTTCAAAAATGAATGCTCTTTTAAGTAGATAATGAAAAAGCAGGGGTAGTTCTGCTTTTTATAGTATTTCTTTGTTCCTTGCTTTGGGAGGTCAGTATGACCTGGGTGGGCATCCTTCGATTTGGCTTTAGTGTAGCCAAACAATCATGCACAAGGGGAGCTCCGAGCTGGCTTTGATTTATGTGTGGAAAAAGCAGCTATCTGAAAGCGCTTTCATTGTTTAAAGGAGTAGCCTGGTTGTGTGTCATCTGAAGAGATCCTAGTGACCTTTGGAAGGAGATTATTTGAAATGCAGAATGAAAAGGAAATTTGTTTTTAATAGAAACAACACTCTAAATCCTCTTTGATGGTGGTACAGAATTTTCTTTGCTACTTTTCTGGGGCATGAGGGAAATGCCCATACAGTGGGAAATTGCTTGCTGAATAAAATAATAAGTCCCTCTTATGTACATATATAGCTCGTCATCATATGAATATTTACTTTTCTTTTTTTTCTGAGACAGAGTCTCGCTCTGTTCCCCAGGCTGGAGTGCAGTGGTGCAGTCTCGGCTCACTGCAACCTCCGCCTCCCAGGTTCTAGTGATTCTCCTGCCTCAGTCTCCCAAGTAGCTGGGATTACGGGCACACGCCACCACGCCCAGCTTATTTTTGTATTTTTAGTAGAGACAAGAGTTTCACCATGTTGCCCAGGCTGGTCTTGATATCCTGACCTCAGGTGATCAACCCACCTCAGCCCCTCAAAGTGCGGGGATTATAGGCGTGAGCCACCGCGCCCGGCCTGCATCTCTTAATCTTCAATGAATGCCTCTCTTTTGTTCTCAAAATATCCTCTTACATACCTTATCAACAATTGCTAAATTGATTCTTTAATTTATAAAACATTATAACTATGAATAAAATAAATATTACTAAAGTTTATTTCGCTATTCACAACAATCATAAAAATATTAAAAGTATATGAAAAATTATATACTTGTAAAAGTTTACTGGTTTGATGGGTCATCTTTTATGGATTTTGGTCAATGAGAGGTAAGAAATGAGAGAACTTTTCCTAAGACAGGCACAAAAATGTTATCACTCATTTGTAAGTGGTTTCTGGCCTTTGTTTTGATGTGTAAAAGTGGTGGAAATTCCATCTCATGGATAAGTACATGGTTGCAAATGGCATGAGGTTCTTCAGCAGTGAAGAATTCTGAAAGTGGGGATTTTATTTTTTAATTTTTTAGGTTTTTGTTGTTGTTTGTTTGTTTGTTTGTTTTGTAGAGACAGGTCTCCCCATGTTGCTCAGGCTGGTCTTGAACTCCTGGGCTGAAGTGTTCTGCCCGTCTCGGCCTCCCAAAGTGCTGGGATTACAGGTGTGAACAACCGCACCCAGCCATGAAAGCGGGGATTTGTGAATCCACCAACTTTCTTAGGGTTCTTTTTCAAACCCATTTTGATTTTTAACCAAATACTTATAATTTAGCTGATACTTCATCAAATTACCACAGTTAATAGAATCCATGGTTAAAAATAAGATAGCATTTACAACTACGTAATTCCACATAAAGTGCCTAGCGTAGTCAAAATTCATAGAACCAAAAAGCAGTACGGGTTGCTAGGGGTTGGGGGAAGGGGGATTGGGAGTTGTTTAATGGGTATAGAGTTTCAGCTACAAGATGAAAGGAGTTCTGGAGACTGGTTGTACAATAATGTGAATGTACTTAACATTATTGTACTGTGTGTTTAAAAGTTGTTAAAATGGTATATTTTATGTTATATGTATTTTACCACAGTTTTTAAAAATTAAAAAGAGAAAAGAAGCATTTGTAATAGTGTCAAAAAACATCAAATTCCCAGGAATAAGCCTATCAAAAGATTTATAAGATCTCTATACTAAAAATCTGTCTGGGCATGGTGGCTTACACCTGTAATCCCAGCACTTTGGGAGGCCGAGGTAGGCAGATCACTTGAGGTCAGGAATTCAAGACCAGCCTGGCCAACATGGTAAAATCCCGTCTCTGCTAAAAATACAAAAAAAAAAAAAAATTAGCCAGGCGTCATGGTGAAGTTCAGCCTGTAATCCCAGCTACTTGGGAGGCTGAGGCAGGAGAATCGCGTGAACCCAGGAGGCGGAGGTTGCAGTGGGCTGAGATGGCACCACTGTACTCCAGCCTGGGTAACAGAGTGAGACTCTGTCTAAAAAAAAAAAAAAAAAAAAATCTATAAAACATAATTAAGATAAATTAATGAAGATGTAAATAAATGGAGGGATATGTCTTGTTCATGGAGGACTTCATGTTTTAAAATTTCAAGTCTTTCCAAATTAACCTACATAATTAATCAATCCTTAAGAAAGTCCCAGCAGTTTGAATTTGTTGTTTTTATTGTTTCTGTTGTTTTTTCATGGAACTAAAGCTGACTTTGAAATTCATATGGAAATGCAGAGGGCTAAGGATATAGCTCAGGCAGTCTTGAAGAACAGAGCTGTAGGGGAAGACTTCTATTGTCAGATAGCAAGACCTATTTTAAGACAGTGCTTGTCAAATTGGGGTCCCTGGACCAGCAGCATCAGCGTCACCTGGGAGCTTGTTAGAAATGGAATTTCTCCGGCTCCACCCTAAACCCTATTCAATCAGAACCTTTGAGGTTGGAGCCAAGAACTCTGTGTTTTACCAAGCTGTCGAGGTTATTTTTATGCTCTTTAAAAACACAGAATTAAGACATTTTGACACAAGGAAATATAAATCAGCCAGTGGTCTAGAAACAGATCCATACATATACAGTTCATGTGATTTATGGCAAAGGTGGAGTTGTAATACAGTGAGAAAGGATAGACTTTTCAATAATTACTAGATAATTTATATCTCTATAGGAAAAATGGGCATCTTAACATCATACTGTATATAAAATGTAATTCCAGATAGATCGAATATATAAAAGTGAAAAGCAAAACTATGAAGCTCTTAGAGGAGGAATGTAGGAGAACATCTTTGAGACCTTCGGACAGTCAAACAGGACAGTAAAGCTCTAACAAAACAAAAAGTGATACGCTGGACCATAGTTAGCACTTCTTTTTATGAAAAGATACCATTACTGTTGTAAAGCACTTAGACCAGTGCCTGACCAGCACATAGAATGTGTTATGTGTTTATTAAATAAAAATAAATAAATAACAAAACAGCAAAAACAGGAAACTTGTATCCAGAACAAATAAAATTCTGGTTAGAACCACCATTTTAGTGGCTTTTGCAGTTGAGTAGTTACTGCATTTTTCTCAGAACAAGAGGCTAACTCTCTAGTTGTCAGCCTTTTGGTAACCTCTGTTATTTAGGACCAGTTTTAGAGCGAACTGTTCAGAAATTTTCATAGCATTTCTGAAATATGAGTATGAATTATTGGAATAAAAATATGAAATAAAGAATTAACAACATGTATTTTGTATCTTCTTAAAAATGTGTCCCTTGGGAGAAATAAATAATTAAAAATAAAGTGTTTACTATAATTATATGGAAACATATCAGAGCCTTTTCATGTGCTAAAATAACCCAGAATTTGGGAAAAAATTCTGAAATTTGGGAGCATTGTATATATGCATACTGGATGCTTCATAAAAAATATTATTAGTAGCTGGGCCTAGTGGCTCATGCCTGTAATCCCAGCACTTTGGGAGGCCAAGACAGGAGGATCACTTGAGGCCAGGAGTTCGAGACCAACCTGGGTAACATTGTAAGATCTGTCTCTATTAAAAAAAAGAAAGAAAGAAAGAAATTATTAGTGGCTTAAAAAAAGTAATGAAATATTATTTTGGGTGTAATTATATTTTTGTCCTTTATATGTTTTATGTTTTTAGCAATACTAAATTTGAATGTAAGATTGCTTTTTTTTTTCGAGATAGGATCTTGCTCTGTTGCCCAAGCCGAAGTGCACTGGTATGAACACAGCTCACTGCAACCTGGACCTCCCAGGCTCAAGCGATCTTCCTGCCTCAGCCTGTCAAGTAGCTGGTACACCAGAGATGTGCACTGCCACACTGAGTTAATTTTTTTGTTGTTGTTTTTTATTTTTTCTAGAGATAGGGTCTAGCTGTGTTGCTCAGGCTGATCTCAAACTCCTGGGCTCAAGCAATCCTCCTGTCTTGGCCTCCCAAAGTGCTGGGGTTACAGGTGTGAGCCCCTAACACCCAGCCTGCTCTGTCTTTTTAAGGATTTTAACAGTAATGGTTTTGTAAAATACATGTTTTTTTATATACATAACACAAAATGTACCATCTTAACCATTTTTAAGGGTACAGTTCAGTGGCATT
>NW_012102743.1:1801599-1802056 GCF_000951045.1 Mandrillus leucophaeus | reverse complement strand
GGGACTTCTGCCCTGGAGGAACCAAACTAGATGCAGTGATAGAGAATCACTGAATAGAGATGGAGTCATTAGATGAGATGGTTGAGAAGGCTCCCCTGCTCTGTCTTTTTAAGGATTTTAACAGTAATGGTTTTGTAAAATACATGTTTTTTTATATACATAACACAAAATGTACCATCTTAACCATTTTTAAGGGTACAGTTCAGTGGCATTAAGTACATTCACAGTGTTGTGCAGCTATCAGTATTATCCATGTGCAGAACTTTTTCAGCTTCCCAAACTCTGCACCCATTAAACAATAACTCCCTTTCTCCCCTCCCTTTAGCCCTTGCAACTGTCATTGTACTTTCTATCCCTATGAGTTTGACTACTCTAGGTACCTTATTTAAGGGGAATTATAAAATATTTGTTCTTTTGTAGGCCAGGTGCAGTGGCTCATGCCTGTAATCTCAGCACT
>NW_012102743.1:1789786-1797209 GCF_000951045.1 Mandrillus leucophaeus | reverse complement strand
GTATTTTGTTTTCCACTCACAGAATTAGTGAGTAGCCAATGGGCGTGGTGGCTCATACCTGTAATCCTAGCACTTTGGGAGGCCAAGGTGGGCTTATCGCTTGAGCCCAGGAGTTTGAGACCAGCCTGGGCAAAACCCTGTCTCTACAGAAAATTAAAAAAGTTAGCCAGGTGTCATGGCAAGTGCCTGTAGGGAGGCTAAGGCAGGAGAATCACTTGAACCTGGGAGGCGGAGGTTGCAGTAAGCCAAGACTGCACCACTGCACTCTAGCCTGGGCAACAGAGTGAGACACTGTCTCAAAAACAAACCAACAAAAAGAAATAGTGGGTAGCTAGAATTCTATGGTAATAACAAATTATATTAGCTTATATTTAGGTCTATGTACTCAGTCACGCATTGCCTCTTATAATCAAGGCTGAAACTCTGTGCTTATGTAACCTCTTAATATGTAAGACACCATTCCAAATCTGATGAGTCACAATTTGATAATTACAACCTCTTCTTTTATCTTTACTAATTTTTGGCATCTGAGCAATTTAGCTGTTCTCAAGTACTTCTTTCTTACACTTTTACTGAATAGTAAAGAAATGTGCTTATAAGATATTTCAGTAAATATGAAGTTTGTAATAATTGCATTTAGCTTAATGTTAAAATAGAAAATAACCAAAATCCGACGAAGTTGAACTTAGGAATTTATTTTCCCTTCATTACTTAATTTCTCTTCATTACTACAGAATTTTGGAGGTGGTTGGTCAACTTTTAGTCTACATTTTTCTCTTCATGAATAAGACGTCTTTAGTCCCACAGAGCTTAACCTGCTTATTCAAGGGCACATAGATAATGGCTGGGACGGTAGAGGGATTCAAGCTGGTTTAGGAAAGAATTAATTTTTTTTTTTTTTTTTTTTGAGACAGTCTCAGTCTGTCACTCAGGCTGGAGAGCAGTGGAATGATGTTGGCACACTGCAACCTCTGCCTCCTGGGTTCAAACGATTCTCATGCCTCAGCCTCCTGAGTAGCTGGAATCGTGGGTGCGCACTACTACACCCAGCTAATTTTTGTTATTTTTAATAGAGGTGGAGTTTCACCATGCTGGCCAGGCTGGTCTTGAACTCCTGACCTCAAGTGATCTGCCTGCTTCAGCCCCAAAAGTGGCCACTGTGCCTGGCCAGTAATAATTAATCTTAATTTTTACTTGCCATGAAGCAAATGGAATATTATGATTTTTATTTCTGATACAGGGTCTCACTCTGTTCAGCCCAGGCTGGAGTGCAGTAGCGTGATCATGGCTCACTGTAGCCTTGACCGGACGCAAGTGATCCTCCCACTTCAGCCTCCTGAGTGGTTGGAACTACCTGGACATGCTACCACACCCAGCAAATTTGATAAATTTTTTTATAGAGACAGGGGCTTGCTATGCTGCCCAGACTGATTTCAAAATCCTGGTCTCAAGTGATTCTCCCGCTTCAGTCTCCCGAAGTACTGGGATTATAGTTGAGCCATCTCACCCAGCCGTAAAGTAATTTTCTTTTTCTTTTTCTTTTTTCTTTCTTTCTTTCTTTTTTTTTTATCATTTGGTACATGTTGTCTTAAAGAAAAAATATTTTAAGTAGTGTTTAAGTTTCTGAGCTGCCTTACAAAAGCCTATATAGACCCCAGATTGCCTGGGTCATAGTAATAAAAGTATTATGTCATGATAGCTAGTTGTTATTTACAATATTGTGTCCTTGGGAGCATATGTTCCCAATTCTATCTAGGGAATGCTCCAAAAAAGAATCTATTAGGTTGATTTTCATAAACACCAGTCACTGTTAGTTTACATTTCTGTTTCAGAAGAACCACCTTTTTATGCCCCTGTCCCTTTGTAACAGAAGACAAAGGAAAAGTCTCTTTCTTTGTCCCTCTTTTTATCCCTTTCTTGCAGTGTACCAGACAGTATGTAAGGCACTAGGAATCAAATAGCTGGGACTTCTGCCCTGGAGGAACCAAACTAGATGCAGTGATAGAGAATCACTGAATAGAGATGGAGTCATTAGATGAGATGGTTGAGAAGGCTCCCTCACAAAGTGGCATTTAGGCCAAGACCTAAATGAGACAGAGCCAGCCTTGTAGGCATTGGGGTGATCACTTCTTAAGTTCTACATGGAATGGAATTAAGAGCAGTAACCCCCTATTGGGGGACATGGTGAAGACTCTGAGTTAACTCTATCCAGATGTTTGTGTAGATTATGGCTTGAGCTCTCACCAGCTGGGGTTGGCCTGCTGCTTAGGTAGGTTAGATTGGTGTTCTCTCCATTGCATTTGGTTGCTGAAATTTTTTTAAAATGCCATTTTCTAATAAGTCAATAGAGCTTCATAAATCAACATATTTCCTGTTTAGTTTTCTTCTTATTTACCCAATGTCCCATATTATGATCAATTCTCACCTCATGAGCAGCAGTGTTTTATAAAGTATATTGAATATAGCCTATGTGCAATTGCTTTCTTTCAGAAAGACTTTCTCAAGTCTTTATATCTCCCAGCCAAATAGACATCATTACATTCTTTAGTGATGCTATTATCCAGTTAGTTCCTTCTTCAAAGCTTTTCAAATGTCTGTCAGATTGTATCTTATTTTCAGTGTTTAGTGAGAATGTTTTGGTTGACCTTCAAATAAAAATCTTAGGCAAGCCTCTTGTTCTCATACCAGTGTAGAAAACAGTGTGACTTTGTTGTTTATCTGAGGAAGATATTTCATCCCTTTGCTTTGCAAGCCTTTGGGACAACCTTTTTAAAGGTGGGTTTTAACTCTTACAAGCCCATGGGCTGAGCTGCACCATAGTTGCTGGCAGAATGATCAGTGTGGTTGGAAGGTGAGCACTGTTGCCCATGCCCACTCCGGAGAGAGATTTTCTGTTAAGGGTGAGCTTAACACTGGAGCTCCTGGAGGGGCCAGATGTGCTCTTCAGTGGGAACTCTCATAGGCTCCATTAAGCTTTACTTATTTATACTTACTTAATGCTCCCAATTCTGTGAGAGATGGGAATGCCGCTCCAATTTTAGAGAGGAGGAAAGTGAGACATCCAGGGAGATCGAGTAACTTCCCCAGGTCACTCGGTGGGGCTGGGATGCCTCTTGATCTTTTACTCTGCAGACTTTTCCCACTGTTTTACAGAGCCCTTTCCTCAGTACTCTTCCATTCTGTTGTCATGGGATTACAGATGATAATCCCTTTAATAAGATGAAAAGAAAATGAAGACAGTGATGTGACCCATTGTGGGTAGTGGAATCAGTTTTGCAGATTTACCTAATGAGAAAAGTCCTTTCCTTTGAAAATTCTTTTTTTTGTTTTTTTTTTTTTTTTTTGAGACGGAGTTTTGCTCTTGTTGCCCAGGCTGGAGTGCAGTGGCACAATCTCAGCTCACCGCTGCCTCCGCCTCCTAGGTTCAAGCAGTTCTCCTGCCTCAGCCTCCTGAGTAGCTGGTATCACAGGCACCTGCCACCACATCCGGCTAACTTTTTGTATTTTTATTAGAGACTGGGTTTCATCATGTTGGCCAGGCTGGTCTCGAACTCCTGACCTCAGGTGATCTACCCTCCTCAGCCTTCCAAAGTGCTGGGATTACAGGCGTGAGCCATCACGCCCTGCCTGAAAATTCTTGAGATCACATTTTATAATAAAATCTGAGAAGTGGTGTTGCACATTTTAAAGAATTAGTTTTTTTAATGTCTTCTCTTTCATCATTCATATTTTTGTAGGGCCATATGCACCTATTTATGTCAGTAAATTCATTCTTTTTGTAGATTTAAGTTAATGGAGGCCAATGAGATGAGGTTATACATTAATCTTGGAAACTATATATCAAGGGGATAAAAATATTTTAATTTGCAAAGTTAATTATATAATAATAAGATTAGAGTGTATGTTTTATGGGGGCAGGGATCCTGTCTGTTTTGTTTGCTCTTCTGTCCTTAGGGCCTAGTACACACTGCCATGTAGGGAGTAGGTGCTCAAGTGAAGTAATGAACAAATTTCACTAAGGTTCCATTCTTTTGAATCTCCTCTCTTATTCATGTATTCTTTACCTAATCCTCTTCCTTCACCATCTCCAAGGCTCTTTACTGAGTCCTCTTTTTACATTACTCTACTTTCTAATGTTTCTGTGGTAGTATCATCCATGTCCAGGAAGTAGTCATATCTTAATTTAGCTATTTAAATGAGCACAAGTTTATTTGGAGAAAATGTTATAAAATAATATAAAGGTGTTCTGGGGCTTAGGATACTAAGTGTTAGTACCAGCTTTTGCTATTAATAGAGGTGTGACATTGAGCAGGTAATTTAACCTGTTGGTGCTTCGTTTTCCTCTTAATTGTAAGGGGGTTGGTCTAGATTAGAGGTTAGTTGGTCTAGATTAGAGGTTAAAAATTCAAATGCCTATAGGAGTCAAGCAGGTAATACAAATGAGTGAAATGAACTGTAAGGAGTTATAGGCTGAAGGACTTCTTGCTAACCTTTAATGAGAGTTTGGAGTTATGAATGAATCTGATAAAAGACAAATACTTTATCTTAGCCTAATAGTTCTTAAAGTTTGCTACACTTGAGAATTACTTGGGGTGGGGGAGGGGAGTGGTATTTTAAAAAACACTGATGCCAGCCTGGGCAACATAGGGAGATCCTGTCTCTGCAAAACTAAAATAAAATAAATTAGCCGGGCATGGTGGTGCAGGTCTGCCTTCCAAGCTACTCGGGTAGCTGAGGTGGGAGGATTGCATGAACTCAGGGAGCCGAAGTTGTAGCTTGCCGTGATCATGCCACTGCACTCCAGCCTTGGTGACAGAGTGAGATCCTGTCTCAAAACAACAACAACAACAAAAAACAGCCACCAAAACTGCCAGCCACATCCTGCTCTCAGAGATCTGATGTGCTTTTAGAATACCAAACGTCCCAGGTGCTTCTAATGAGTAGCTACATTTTCAGTGGTTAATTGTACTCTAAGATGTTTTCCAGACCTGACTTTTTGAAACAAGAGAAGGACCAAGGATGGCGTCAACTTTCAGATAAATAAACAGATCTTTCTCCTCTATTTGTAGTAATCTTTACTGAAAGTAATTGTTGTGAATGATAACCCAGAGACAATATCAGATTCCAAGTTGTCATCAAAGAGAGTTTAAATTGTGCTCATTATACCAAGGAGTCAGTGTTTATCCATAGTACATTTTGTCCCTGTTTTCACTTATCCAGTACTTTCGCTTTGTTTCCCACTACATTTGTGATCATATTGGATGGTTTCTACTATATTCTCTGAGTAATGGTGGTCACAGCTTTCTCTGGGGTTAGGTTTCACTGTGTGCATATTCGGTTTTGATATAGGCCAGTCTTTGTTAAGATGCCCCTTCTAGGAATGCATTTTCATTAAAATTGGAGACTCCCTACCTTAACGAATGCCAGAAAGCATTCTCATATGTTTTAGAATGATTTCTGTAATACAAATTGAGAAAAAGAGAACTTTTTGTTCACTGGGGAGATTTTCAAATCTGTGTTTAACTGTACCCTGATATTTTTGGAAGACTTAATTTTGTCCTATTCAGAATGAGATCACCTAGCTTATCTCTTTTCTATGTTTTTTTCCTCCTGCTTCTATCAGTGTTTGCTTTCACAACCAAAGTTCTGGGCCATTCAGACATCGGCCTTGATCCTCCGGACAAAACTTGAGAGAGGAAGTACACGCCGAGTGGAACGGGCAATGAGGCAGACACAGGTAGGAATTAATGTGGCAATTGTGTGCTTCTTCCAACTCTCTATTGCTATCAATAAGCATACATGTTTGCTATGAATGAAAGAATGAGACGGCTTACATTTTACTCAAATAATTTGTTACTGTTTAGAGAATAAGTTCTATAATTTAACTTCTTGGTTCCAAAGCCCAGCTCTGTGACTTAGCAGCTCTGTGAACTCGGTACTTAACCTCTCCAAACCTCATTTTCATCATCTGTAAAAGAGGTTAATAATAATAACAGCACTTAGGCTGGGCACGGTGGCTCACGCCTGTAATCCCAGCACTTTGGGAGGCTGAGGCAGGTGGGTCATGAGGTCAGGAGTTCGAGACCAGCGTGGCCAACATGGCAAAACTTCATCTCTACTAAAAATACAAAAATTAGCCAGGCATGGTGGCAGGTGCCTGTAATCCCAGCCACTTGGGAGGCTGAGGCAGGAGAATTGCTTGAACCCAGTAGGCAGAAGTTGCAGTGAGCCAAAATCATCCCATTGTACACCAGCCTGGGCAACAAGAGCAAGACTCTGTCTCAAAAAATTAAAAAAGAAAAAAATAATAATAATAACACTTACAGGTTTATGGTAAGCATTAAAAGAGACAATATAAGAATAAATAAATAAAGATATGCAGCCCCATAGGTATGGCTTGTATAAAGAAATAAAATTCATCCTGATGCAAAAAATATTCATTAATGAACTAACCACATGTAAGATTAATCCATATTCAAGTAATGTTCTTCATTTAATGCTAATGTTTATTCCTATCCAATGAGTCAATAGCATTTAGTCTCTTTCACATATTTTCTCATAAACTATCCATGATGCAAATTTATTACCAAGAAAAATGGAAAATCTTGCAATAGATACAGGATTTCATAACGTCAGTGTCTTAGTCTGTTTGTGCTGCTACAACAATATACCTGAGACTAGGTAATTTAATTTATAAAGAATTGAAATTCATGTTCTCACAGTTCTAAAGGGTGGAAAGTCTAAGATCAAGGTGCTGGCATATTCGGTGTCTGATAAAGCCTCGTTGCTCGTGGATGGCACTGTCTGGGTGTTCTCATATGACAGAAGGGTGGAAGAGAGTGAACCCATCCTTTTACACCATTTTATAAGGGCCCTAGTCTGGCTTATGAGGGCTCTGCCCTCAAGATTTAATAATTTCCTAAACCTCCTACCTCCTAATACTTTCACATTGGCCATTGAGTTTCAACATATATATTTTGGAGGACACATTCAGACTATAGTAATTAATGAAAGTGATTTAAAAAAAAAATTTTTTTTTTGACACAGGGTCTTGCTCTGTTGCCCAGGCTGGAGTGCAGTGGCACAGTCTCAGTTCACTGCAACCTCTGTCTCTGGGGTTCAAGCAATTCTTATGCCTCAGCCTTCTGAGTAGCTGGGATTACAGGCGTGCACCACCATGCCCGTCTAATTTTTGTATTTTTAGTAGAGATGGAGGTTTCACCATGTTGCTCAGGCTGGTCTCAAACTCCTGGCCTCCAGTGCTCTGCCTGCCTCTGCCTCCCAAAGTGCTAGGATTACTGGCATGAGCCACTGTGCCCAGCCAAAAATTTATTTTTATTTTATAAAAATTTCAAACCTACATAAAAGTCATAAGAACAGTATGAAGAATTCCCATATACCCTTCACCATGAGATCCTGTTTA
>NW_012102743.1:1787384-1789736 GCF_000951045.1 Mandrillus leucophaeus | reverse complement strand
GCAGCCCCATAGGTATGGCTTGTATAAAGAAATAAAATTCATCCTGATGCAAAAAATATTCATTAATGAACTAACCACATGTAAGATTAATCCATATTCAAGTAATGTTCTTCATTTAATGCTAATGTTTATTCCTATCCAATGAGTCAATAGCATTTAGTCTCTTTCACATATTTTCTCATAAACTATCCATGATGCAAATTTATTACCAAGAAAAATGGAAAATCTTGCAATAGATACAGGATTTCATAACGTCAGTGTCTTAGTCTGTTTGTGCTGCTACAACAATATACCTGAGACTAGGTAATTTAATTTATAAAGAATTGAAATTCATGTTCTCACAGTTCTAAAGGGTGGAAAGTCTAAGATCAAGGTGCTGGCATATTCGGTGTCTGATAAAGCCTCGTTGCTCGTGGATGGCACTGTCTGGGTGTTCTCATATGACAGAAGGGTGGAAGAGAGTGAACCCATCCTTTTACACCATTTTATAAGGGCCCTAGTCTGGCTTATGAGGGCTCTGCCCTCAAGATTTAATAATTTCCTAAACCTCCTACCTCCTAATACTTTCACATTGGCCATTAAGTTTCAACATATATATTTTGGAGGACACATTCAGACTATAGTAATTAATGAAAGTGATTTAAAAAAAAAATTTTTTTTTTGACACAGGGTCTTGCTCTGTTGCCCAGGCTGGAGTGCAGTGGCACAGTCTCAGTTCACTGCAACCTCTGTCTCTGGGGTTCAAGCAATTCTTATGCCTCAGCCTTCTGAGTAGCTGGGATTACAGGCGTGCACCACCATGCCCGTCTAATTTTTGTATTTTTAGTAGAGATGGAGGTTTCACCATGTTGCTCAGGCTGGTCTCAAACTCCTGGCCTCCAGTGCTCTGCCTGCCTCTGCCTCCCAAAGTGCTAGGATTACTGGCATGAGCCACTGTGCCCAGCCAAAAATTTATTTTTATTTTATAAAAATTTCAAACCTACATAAAAGTCATAAGAACAGTATGAAGAATTCCCATATACCCTTCACCATGAGATCCTGTTTAGGCTTTAACAACTTGTCCTCATAACGTCCTTTGTAGCACAGGGATCCAAGCCTGGCATTTCACTGTCATATCCTTTCAGGCTCCTTTATTCCAGAACAATTCCTAGTCCTTTTTTGACCTTGATGGGTTTGATGCTTTTGAAGATTATGGGTTATTTTGAAGACTGCCCTTCAGTTAGAGTTTGTCTGATGTTTCATTATTTGATTCAGGTCATAGAATTTTGGCTGTCATATTATAGAAATAATGTAGTACTCTTCCCCCCTCAGGTGGCACATGATGTTCACTTATGTTGTCACTGGGGATGTTATTTGATCATTCAGTAAGCTTGTGTTTGTGAAGTTAGTGTTAGTAAAGTTAGTCTTTTCCTATTGTAATTAATACACATTTTCAGGGAGTGGTATCGTTTGGGTATTTGTCCCCTCCATATCTCTTGTTGAAATGTGATTCCCATTGTTGGAGATGGGGCCTGGTGGGAGGTGTTGGGGTCATGGGAACAGACCCCTCATGAATGTCCTAATGCCTTCTCCACGGTAGTAAGTGACTTCTCCCTCTGTTAGTTCATGTGAGAGCTTGTTTGAGAGAGCCTGGCTTCTCTTTTGTTTCCTTTCTCGCCATGTGATCCACTTGCTTCCCTCCCCTTCTGTCATGACTAAAAGCTTCCTGAGGCTTCATCAGTAGCCGAGGTACCATGCTTGTATAGCCTGTAGAACCATGAGCCAAATAAACATCTTGTCTTTATAAATTGCCAAGCCTCCGGTATTCCTTTATAGCAACACAAAATAGATTAACACAGGGAGTTACTCTGAGACCATGTGATTTGTCATCTAACTTTCACCCATAGGTTTTAGCATTTATTCTTTTGTTTTTATATTTTTATTTATTTATTTTTACTTGCCACTATACTAATGAGGAGGTTTTAGCATTTAAAAAAAATGTGTGTATTTATTCATTTATTTCTTCTTAGAGACACGGTCTTGCTCTGTTGCCCAGGTTGGAGTATAGTGGTGCGATCATTGCTCTCTGCAGCCTTCACCTCCTGTGCGCAAATATTCTTCCTGTCTCAGCCCTCAGCCTTACCACTAGTTAGGGCTACAGGTGCATGCAACTGTGCCTGGATAGTTTTTTAATTTGTCATACGGGATCTCACTATGTTGTCCAGGCTGGTCTCAAACTCCTGACCTCCAGCAATCCTCCTGCCTTGGCCTCCCAAAGTTCTGGCATTATAGGTGGGAACCACTGTGCCTGGCCTGGTTTTATTATTTATTGATGTATCTTCTCTGCATAAGTTAGCATTATGTATTGCCAAC
>NW_012102743.1:1784285-1787039 GCF_000951045.1 Mandrillus leucophaeus | reverse complement strand
TACAGGCGCCCATCACCACACCCAGCTAATTTTTGTATTTTTAGTAGAGATGGGGTTTCACCATGTTGGCCAGGCTGGTCTTGGACTCCTGATCTCAAGTTATCTGCCCACCTCGGCCTCCCAAAATGTTGGGATTACAGGCATGAGCCACCGTGCCCGGCCTGTCTTATTCTAAATTTCTTATTGTGACAAAATTTTAGCTCATTTGAATAAGTATTAAGCATATTATTTGTTGCTGTATTAAAAATAAATCCACAGACAGAATGCTGTGATAAAAACAGAAGTGGGGTTTCTCTGTCAGAGAATGCTAATTTTAGAACCTCAATATCCATTCTTCCTGCTCTCCGGTCTTTTTGTTTTTGAGATGGAGTTTCACTCTTGTCGCCCAGGCTGGAGTGCAGTGGTGCAATCTTGGCTCACTGCAACTTCTGCCTCCCAGGTTCGAGCGATTCTCATGCTTCAGCCTCCTGAGTAGCTGGGATTACAAGCACGCGCCACTGTGCCCAGCTAATTTTGAATTTTTAGTAGAGACGGGGTTTCACCATGTTGGCCAGGCTGGTCTTGAACTCCTGACCTCAGGTGATCCACCTGCCTCTCAAAGTGCTGGATTACAGGCGTGAGCCACCGTGCCTGGCTCCCTTCTTTATTTTAGTGATAGAACCTCCTGAATTTTATCCAGGCATATGACTTCCGGTCCTCTTTTGCATGTTGGAGAGGCCAGGTAACTAAGTTGTGAACAGTAGGATGTGGATGAAGTAATATGTACCACTTCTGGGTCATACCCTTAAAAGGGAATGTGTGCTCTCCTGGTACTTTGTCCCTTCCTGTTGGCTGGGAAATCAGGAGAACTGGGCTGCCAACTTAGACCACAGATGTTTTGAAGGTGGCTGAGCCCTTTTAGCAGTTCTGAGCCATTCATTGTTTTAGTCTATTTTCTGCTGTGATAACAGGGTACCACAGACTGGGTAATTTATGAAGAAAAGAAGTTTATTTCTTACAGTTCTGGAGATTGGGAAGCCCAAGACCATGGTGCCAGGAGGTGGTGAGGGTCATCCCCTGGCAGAAAGGTAGAAGGCAAAAGGAAGTATATGCAAGAGAGAGCTCCCTTTTATAACAAAGCCACTTCCATGGTAATTAACCCACTCCCATGGTAACAGCATTAATCCATTCATGAGGGTAGAGCCCCCACCTCCCACCACTGTTGCATTGGTCACCAAGTTGCCAACACATGAACTTTTAAAGGACACATTCAAACTATAGCACTGTTGAATTTATAAATGAAAGAGAAACAGAATTCTGTCTTGCTCAAGTCTACTTTTTGATGTTTTTGTTATAGCAGTTTAGCCTATATCCTAAGTAAGCAGGCTGAGGTAGGAGAATCATTTGAACCCAGGAGGCGGAGGTTGTAGTGAGCCAAGATTGTGCTACTGTACTCCAGTCTGGGTGACAGAATGAGACTCCGTCTCGTTAAAAAAAAAAAAAAAAAAAAAAAGTAAGGCAGAGAGAAAAAAACGCTATTAAGAAAAAAATGAGAAAATATATTTACTATTCATTAACTGGAAGTAGATCACCATAAAGGTCTTCCTCCTTATTGTCTTAACATTGAGTAGGCTGAGGAGGAGGAGCAAAAGGAAGAATTGGTCTTGCTGTCTCATGGACGGCAGAGGCGGATGAAAACCCATATATAAGCGAACCTGTACAGTTCAAAGCAGTGTTGTTTTACAGTGGAAAAAACTGGCAAACACTACGGTAACCTCGTGATTATGATTAATATCATTGGTGATAAAACCGTTGATACAGGTTCAGTATCCCTTATCTGAAATGCTTGGGACCAGAAATGTTTTGGATTTTGGATTGTTTTCAGACTTTGAAATATTTACATATACATAATGAGATATTTTGGGGATGGGACCCAAATCTAAACACAAAATTCATGTCACTAGGGTGCAACACCTGTTGACAAGAAATAGAAAGAAGCAGAAGAAAATGTCAATCCAAAGTGTTGGCTCAGTGGAGCCTACAGTATTTCCCACTTTGCTGTCTCCTTGGGCTGAAATGGCTGGACCTGTCCTCTGCCTTCTCTTCCCTATCACTGGATATGGGCAGCCTCAGGAAGGGGCATGACCTCAGGCTAGGTGCTCTCTAGCTGAGGTGACGCTGAAAAAGCTGATAGTTCAAGGCAATCTGTTGTCCCCACTCCCGCAGCTAGACCTCACCATGTAGAGCAAAGAGGGAAGGTGAAGATGTAGTTGATTAGCATCTTCAATTATGGTGGATTACACCATTGTTTTAAAGTTTATTAAAAATTCAGTTTACACTAAAATTGTAAAATGTTGAAATGACTAAAACATAGTTTATTTAAGGAAATACACATAATACATTTTTTTACATTATGGAAAAAGTTTAAGTCTCTGTTGTTGTTAAAACTTCAGCCTTCTTTTTTTGTTTGTTTGTATTTGAGATGGGAGGTCTCACTCTCCCACCCACACTGGAGTGCAGTGGCGTGATCTCGACTCACTGAAACCTCTGCCTCTTGAGTTCAAGTGATTTTCCCGTCTCAGCCTCCCGAGTAGCTGGGACCACAGGCATGCACCGCCTGCTTAATTTTT
Organism: Mandrillus leucophaeus; assembly: GCF_000951045.1. Lineage (NCBI taxonomy): Eukaryota > Metazoa > Chordata > Mammalia > Primates > Cercopithecidae > Mandrillus > Mandrillus leucophaeus. The sequence continues at coordinate 1,784,430 of NW_012102743.1, read as the reverse complement.
TGTATTTGTAGTAGGGTTGGGGTTTCGCCATGTTGGTCAGGCTAGTTTTGGCCTTCTTAATAGAAATAGTGCTAGACTACATTCACTTATTGGTGAAGGACATATTGACCTAGAAATAATTTGCTCTTTAGCCATCTCTTTCAAT
>NW_012102743.1:1757789-1782720 GCF_000951045.1 Mandrillus leucophaeus | reverse complement strand
AAAAAAAAAAAAAAAAAAAAAAAGACTTGAGGAAAAATAAGCTAGAAAGGACCCCCTTAAGGAAAAGTTTGATCTTGTTCTATTATGTATTGAGGAAATGCAGGTGTGATGAAGTCAGGTAACCTTGCCCCAGTTTGTCTGGCTAGTTAGTGACAGTCTGGACTACACAGACTTACACGGTTGCAGGCAGTTACACTGAAGGCTTCAACGGCAAGTCCTAAGGAATGGCAGATTTGGAAGAGATCTCTAAGTGAGACATGCCAAACTTGAAAAGAAAATGTTTCACCACACCTAAAGGTAAATAAATCATGATTGTAAGATCCGCAGAAGAAGGAGGAACTCCAAAATGAGGACAATCTATTAAAAACATCTTGTCTTCTGAAATTATTTTAGGCTGCAATTTTGTATTGCATGTTCAAGGCAGTGGTGATGTTAGTGACAATGAAGAAAATCATGTTTATGGAAACTATTTTAATGGCTATGATTCAGAAGCTGCTTGAAATAAAATAAGATTATATTCTTCAGTAATCATTTATACCCTACTTTGCTACCAGTGGAGTATAAAATAGTGTTCTCTATCGTCATTCAGCCTTTCTGTCCCCACCTGATCTAAATTCTTTTTTTTTTTTAATGAGAGAGAGTCTCACTTTGTCACCCAGGCTGGAGTGCAATGGCATGATCTCGGGACTGCAACCTCCACCTCCTGGGCTCACCTGATTCTCCTGCCTTAGCCTCCCAACTACAGGTGTGCGCCATCATGTCTGTCAATTTTTGTATTTTTTTTAGAGACAAGGTTTCACCACATTACCCAGGCTGGTCTTGAACTCCTGGGCTTAAGCTATTCACCTTCCTTCGCCTCCCATAGTGTTGGGATTACAGGCGTGATACACCGCACCCACCTTTAAATTCTTATATTCAACATTTTATCATAAGATCACATCCTTTTCTTTTATATGCTATGGTTCATGTGCATCTCCCAAAGTTGATGTGTTGGAAACTTAATCCCCAATGCAAAAGTATTGAGAAATGGCACCTTTAAGAGGTGATTAAGTCATTAATGGATCAATGCCAGTATTTCAGGGGTTAGGTTCGTGACAAAAGAATGAGTTTGGCTTCCTTCCCTCTATCTCTCTTGCTCTCACTCTCCCTCTTGTGCCTCTGCCATGGGATTATGTAGCAAGAGGTCTTTTCCAGATACAGGCCCTTCCATCTTAGACTTCCCCGTCTCCAGAACTATAAGAAGTAAAATCTCTGCTCATTGTAGGTGACCCAATCCTAATGTTCTGTTACAGCAACACAAAGGGGCTAAAACATTTTGTAATCCAAATGTGAAGCAAATTAATAGAAACTACATACATTCAAAGGGACCATCTTATGTATGTCCAAACCAAAACATTTTTGGAAAAAAAATTGTGCAAACCAAATTTGTCATTGTCTTCTTTCATATCAAGCTCTGTCTTCTTTCATATCAAACTCCTTTTACTTGGTGTTAGATAAACTCAGTTCAGTCTTTGGAGATCAGTGTTAGATTGTTTTATGTTTATTACTGAAATAATCTTGATAATGAATTTAATTACTTGGTTATCTCTTATACCTGTTAATTTAAGTCGTGAAAGTCTGTCCCTGTCCAAGCAGTTGTGCCTCTGAAGATGTTTGCCCAACAGGGAAATTTTTCTTCCTCCTTGGATTTCTGGGAGGACATTGCATTGAATTGGAAATTTGAGATTATTGCAGTTTTCTGTCCCTGGAGTCTGTTTATACTGCAATTTGACTTTCTTAACTGTGGTAATGAAGTCAGATTTCACAATTTTTAAATGACTTTTTTCTTCTTAGAATATTTGTTCTTTTTTTTTATGTCTTTTAACTTAGCCTCAGGGGTACACGCGCAAGTTTGTTAGAGAAATTGTGTGTCTCAGGTTTTGGTGTGCAGATTATTTTGAAACTCAGGTAATAAGCATAGTACTCATTAAGTAATTTTTCAATTCTTATGCTCCTTCCACCCTCCACCCTCGAGTAGGCCCCAGTGTCTGTTGTTCCCTTCTTTGTGTCCATGTGTACCCAACGTTTAGCTCCCAATTACAAGTGAGAGTATGCACTATTTGGTTTTCTGTCCCTGCATTAGTTTGCTTAAGTTAATGGCCTCTGGCTCCATCTTTGTTGCAGCAAAGAACATAATCTTGTTCTTTTTTATGGTTCTGTAGTATTCCATGGTGTATATGTACCCCGTTTTTTTGAGACAGAATCTCGCTCAGTCGCCCGAACTGGAGTGCAGTGGCGCAATCTCAGCTCACTGCAAGCTCCACCTCCCAGGTTCACGCCATTCTCCTGCCTCAGCCTCCCAAGTAGCTGGCACTTCAGGCGCCTGCCACCATGCCCAGCTAATTTTTTGTATTTTTAGTAGAGACAGGGTTTCACCGTGTTAGCCAGGATGGTCTCGATCTCCTGACCTGGTGATCCGCCTGCCTCAGCCTCCCAAAGTGCTGGAATTACAGGCGTGAGCCACTGTACCTGGCCATGCCTACCCCATTTTCTTTATTTAGTCTACTGTTGATGGGAATTTAGGTTGAGTCCATGCCTTTGCTATTGTGAATAGTGCTGCAATGAACATACACACACATGTGTCTTTATGGTAGACCGATTGATAATCTTTTGGGTATATATACAGTAATGAGATTGCCGAGTCTGATGGTAGTTCTATTTTAAGTTCTTTGAGAAATTGCCAAACTGCTTTCCACAATGGCTGAACTAATTTACATTCCCACCAACAGTATATAAGCGTTCCCTTTTTTCCACAACCTCTTTAGCATGTTGTTTTGTGACTTTTTAATATCCATTCTGACTGTTGTGAGATGGTATCTCATTGTAGTTTTGATATGTATTTCTCTAATGATTAGTGATGTTAAGTGTTTTTTTCATATGCTTGTTGGCTGTGCATATGTCTTCTTTTGAAAAGTGACTGTTCATGTCCTTTGCCCACTTTTTAACGGGGTTGTTTTTTGTTTTTTGTTTGAGTTATTTATAGATTATGGATATCAGACCTTTGTCGGGTGCATTTGCAAATATTTTCTCTCATTCTGTAGATTGTCTCTTTACTCTGTTGATAGTTTGTTCTGTTGTGCAAAAGCTCTTTTGTTTAATTTGGTTCAGTTTGTCAATTTTTGTTGTTGTTGAAATTGCTTTTGGCATCTTTGTCATGGAATCTTTGCCAGTCCCTACATTGAGAGTAGTATTTTCTAGGTTATCTTCCAGGGATTTTATAGTTTTTGGTTTTACATTTAAGTCTTTAATCCATCTTGGGTTGATTTTTGTATATGGGGTCAGAAAGGGGTCCAGTTTCAGTCTTCTACATGTGGTTAGCCAGTTATCCCAGCACCATTTATTTAATAAGGAGTCCTTTCCCCATTGCTTGTTTTTGTCAACTTTCTCCAAGATCAGATGGTTGTAGGTGTGCATCTTTGTTCCTGGGCTCTCTATTCTGTTTCGTTGGCCTGTGTGTCTGTTTTTGTACCAGTACCATGCTGTTTTGGTTTCTGTGGCCTTGTGGTACAGTTTGAAGTGTGCTAATGTGATTCCTCCAGCTTTAGAACATCTGTTCTTGATACTGTGTAGTTGCATGCATGCTTTGAAGGAGTGGGGATTTTTATCGTGGTTAATTATGGAGGGAGGAAGACCCAAAATACCATGTTTGTTACCATTGTGGAGATTATTGCTGCTGTGTGGGCTGAAACATTTCTCTTTAAAGTTGGTAGTCCTTTCTTTATATGGCCCTCATGACCTATCTCATTAATTTCTAGTAATGATTAAGGGTATGTCATAATGAAACCCTTGATTGGAGGAATATTAGTCACAGTAATGTACTGTCAGGATTTGTTACTCTGAGGCTTGTACTTGTGTTTGAATAATTTTGAGAAAGAGGTCCTTTATGTTTGTTTGTTTTTTTTTTAATACTGATGGAATTACCACACTCTGCAGGAATTAGATGTAACACCTGGACCAAGTCCACGGTCAGTAGTAGTGAAGTGTGTTTTGTTTTTTTAAACTATGTCACTCTTCTTAATTGTTTTAATTATATAAATGATACTGCTTATTATAAAAATTAAGCAATATGGAAGTGGAAAGTAAAAAACAACAGCTTCCTTTTCCTCTTGCTTGCCTTCCAGTCTCAACAATTTGTGTACCTTCTAAACCTCTTTCTGTGCGTAAACATAAATATACTTTGACATAAGTGGGATCATCCAGTCTTCATTGCTTTATACCTTTTCCCTCTAAACATAACAGCTTGATCAGCTCTGCATGCCAATGTGAATCTAGCTCATTCGTTCCAGCAGCCATATGTCACTCTTTTAAATAGAAGTGCTACAACTTATTTAACTAATCCTCTATTTTTGAAAGTGTCTTTTAATTAATATTTTATTTTTAAACTGCATATTAAAAATTTTAGTACTGCATATAATAAAATAAATTAGTTCACTGAGGAGGATTTTAAATGAAAGATATAAATTCTTCCCCAATTCTGAGTTCACTTTTAGCTATTTCTTTTTTAGTTGTTATTCTAGTGGTTTCCATTATAACTTTAAATATTTACATTTCTTTAATACTTCTGTCTCTTGATTTGTCAACTTTTTGGATAGAATCTGTTGATTCCACACTATAACTAAGGAAGAAATCAGCGCACCTCTCATCTCCTCTTCCATTTTTATGTTATTTTTCAATTGTTGGAGTTGTTACTCTATGTTCTGTTGGGTAATTTTTGTCATGTATGTTTGTTCTATATATATATATTTTTTTCTTTCAGAGACAGGGTCTTGCTGTGTTTTCCAGGCTGGAGTGCAGTGGTGCAAACATGGGTCACTGTGCAGCCTTGACCTCTTGGACTCAAGTGATCCTCCCCACCTCAGCCTCCTCAGTAGCTAGGACCATAGACACCCGCCACCATGCCAGGCTAATTTTTAAGTTTTTTATAGAGGCAGGGTCTTGCCATGTTGTCCAAGCTGGCCTCAGACTTTTAGGCTCAAGCAATCCTCCAGCCTTAACCTCCCAAAGTGTTGGGATTACAAGTGTGAGCCACTACACCTGGCTCAGATTTTTTTTTTTTGAGACAGAGTCTTACTCTGTCACCCAGGCTGGAGTGCAGTGGCATGATCACAGCTCGCTACAATCTTGAACTCTTGGGCTCAAGTGATCCTCCTGTTTCAGGCCCCCACGCCCAACTAATTTGCAATATTTTTGTTGAGACAGGGTCTTACTACATTGCCCAGGCTGATCTCAAACTTCTGACCTCAAGTGATACTCCCACCTCAGCCTCCCAAAGTGCTGGGATTACAGGCGTGAGCCACTGTGTCTGGCCTATATGTTGAATTTTTTAAAACTTCAACCCAATCTTACAGCATCGTAATGATGATGCTGTGAGTGTACTGATTATTGATTATACACCAAATGGTGCGATTGGACCCATGGAGAAGGAAATGCAGTGCTCTGTGTCTAAGTGTTTGCCACTTGAAGGAAGCTGTCACAAGAATCAAGGTCCAGGGGATTCTCCACTGATTTTTTTTTTTTTGCACTTTGCATGGTCAGCTACCACTGCTTCTTTCCTGTTAGTCATTATCTTTCTTGTTTCCTTTTTTGTTTTTTTGTATTGCCTCATTGTGTAACTTTTTCACATGAAGAACAAATGTAGTTAAATTTGCGTCTTTGTGAAAAGTATTTTTCCATCATAATTCAGGAGTTTGGGTGTATAGAATTCTAGTTGCAAAATCATTTTTCTTCAGGACTTTAAATGAAGTCATTACCTTAATATCTCCTGTCATCACCTTAATATCTCCTGTCATCCAAGTTTGCTAATAAGTATGGCAGTCTGATTTTTGTCTTGTTTTAAGTTCTTTCTTTTCTTCTTGTTTTGAAATTTTTTAGAATTTTCTCTTTATTTTTGGAATTCTGGATGTATCTAAATTTGACCATGGGCTCTGGAGTCATACTGCCTGGTTTCTGTTCCCAGCGCTACCATATAATATACCTGCTTATACCTTGGACAAGCTACTGAACGTCTCTATGCCTCAGATGACTCACATAAATAATGGAATAAATGGAGTTTTTATGAGCGTTGTATGAGTTAACATTTAGATCAGCATCTCAGGTTGGAAGTGCTTAATAAATGTTAGTTACATAATTATTATTTCTCTTTCTGGATTATATATTGGGTTATTTAAATAGAAGCAATTATGGCTCTATAAATGAAACAATTTAATTATACTTTAATTAATTATACTTTTTTCTTCATTCTTTAAAAAACTTCTTTATCCAATTCAGTTCTGCATTTGGAATTTTAGTAGAACTATGTAGAGACCTCCCAGATCTATCTTCTGTGCCTCTTCTAAGCTGTTTGTCTTTTTGATTGAAGTTATAGGAGATTTCTCCCATCTTTTCTCCTGTGTTACTAATTTTGACCATAAGCCCAATTAATAATATTTAGTCCATTCATAAATTTTTTTATTTTGACAATTATTTTTAATTTCCAGTAAATCTGCATTTTTCTGATTGTCCTTTTTCATAATAGTCTTTTGTGTTTTACAGATACAGTATCTCATTTAAATTTATTTGCACATTATTAATTAGAATTTTAAAAATTATTCCTGTGAATTATCTATCCTCAGGTATGACCTGTCTTATATGTTCCTCTTGGCCTTTCTTTTTCATGGGTATTGCTTTTTCTTAAATGGCTGATGATTGCCAAAGCTGATTGTGTTGATAGTTAGCGCAAGTCTCCTCTGTAGCGGTGTGGGTCTCATTGTCTTAGAGGCTTTTCCACTGAGTGCAGGGCTGACTGCAGACTCTGCACTGTGACCAGAGTGTGGCTAACTAGCAGGCTCTTATAGGGTTGGCATGGGTCTTCCCTCTAAATCTTCCCCTAAGGCTCTGAACCGGGAATCTGAGGCAACTGGGCACTCTTGCTGTTATAACAAAGATGCTTCTCTTTTTAAATAAGCCTCATACCTCCTGTTGCTTCATTCTTTCATTCCTTTCCTTCTAAACAGACATGTGAGGTCTGAGATAGTATCTCCTAAGTGGTGCAAGAAGGCACTGTGCTTAACCAAGCCTAGGGGGCAGAGGAGGCATCCAGAGGAGCTGGTAGCAGGATCAAGATCCCAAGTGAAAAGCCACAAACAAAGGATAGAGACCCAGTGAGGAGAACCTCCTCTCAGTGTGGTGTCTGAAGCATTGGCCAGTGGTTCTGAGCTATGGAAGTCATAGTCTGGAATGCAGGATCACCCTCACCAGAGTGACATCCAACAGATGAAGCTGTGCATAGAGCAGTGGACTAAACAAACAATGTATGAGATATTCTTAGATGATACACTCAGGGAGGCTGCAAAAGATACAAAAGGCTTTGCACTGATTGGGAGAGGGACCTAGTCATCAAGAAAAAAGGTCAAAATGTTTAAAGGATGGAATAGCAGGGTCAGAAAGAGATGCAACAACCCAGATGACAGGTATTGAGGTTAACTATATGGGAAACTTATATTAGCTCTGCATCAAATATATTAACACAGGGCCTCCTTTTATGCCCCTAGACCAGAGCAAGATCTCAGGTCAAAGCAGCTCTTCAGAATTGCCTTCTGCATGTGGTCATAAAGAAGAACATTGGGCAGCAATGCAGTAGTTTGGGACAGAGAGCTAGCTTATGAAGATCATCTCAGCTTGAGAATAATTAAGTAAGTGTGTGGTTCTCAAAGGGGTGAGACTATGATTGTAAGAAAGAAGCTAACAGACACAACTGCAGGAGGTAATATTTAGTTACTCTAAGCTGGAGACAGTACAGCATGATCTCAGATGCAGATCTGGGTTTCCCAGTACCCCAGAGTTTCCCATGAAGACATCCAGGGATAGAGGATGCCTCCCTGTGGAGGCACAGTACCAGAAGCTCCCCTTGGTATTCTCACAGGGGGAAAGGATGGTTTATGCCCACCTGCCACCTCCCATCCCCCAGCCAAATATTGATCATGTGAGTAAGTCTCCCTCAGCGGCCCAGGCTTCTGACCCGTCTTAGCTCCATTCTAAATTTTATGAGAAGAGGCTTTCAGAAGTCTAGTTGTATCCTGTAGCCAATAATAGCAACATAATATGTGAATTATGTTACTTCAGGATCTTCACTTTTCAGGTAGACTGCTCCAACACTCCTTACTTTCTCTCCTTACCGCTGACTGGCCTCTCCCCATTCTTATTGGCACCTTCGTTGTATATGGTTTGTTTTTGGACTCTGTTGTCACAGCTGTGTTTTAGCATTTATTAATTCTATTATGCTCTATTTGGAAACCTTTCCTTCATAACAGCTAGAATGTGAGCTTCTTGAGGGGTCAGTTTCTATATTTTACTTATTTTTACATTCTCAAAATGAACACTCAGTGGATGTTTGCTAAACGATTAACTAGAAAACTAGAATTTTGAATTACTTACTTATTAGCAGGACTAATTGAGAGTTAGCTGAGTTAAAGACTATGTTTTCATCTGGCACTTCAATAATCTGAGAGCTGTAGAGACCAGCCTTTCTGATATCATTCCAGTACAAATTTTTAGTGTAGTAACAAACCCCAATGCCAAAGCTAACAGGAACAGAATAGTCACTATGATTACACTGAGATTAACATAGGGTAGTAATTCAGTTTGGTTGGTTGTGTTTTTTTAAGGGAAGGGAAAAGAGATGAAGCCATTTTCTTATTGGGTTTCCTAAAAAATAGTGAATTAATGCGTAAATCACTACCCCATGTGCTTCTAAGAAGTAATAAGAGCCTAAAGTTCAAATTAACTCCTTAATTTAGGGGAAATATGTTCACTCTGTATTTTTTAGCATACCAGAAGACAAAGCTTTCCTTTAGTCATGTATTCTGTATTAAAGATTTCTCTCTCATGTGTTAGCATCTTAGAATATTCACGTGCTCTGTTGTGTTTTTACATATCTTCTTCACAGAAGTACGTCCACGTGCATTATACTTGGCAGACTTGGTATTGCCCTTGATGTGTAACTATTTGTTTGAGTAAAGAATCTCTAGCTGCCATTATGGAGTCATTAAAGAAGGACTGGGAAGTGGAGTGCAGCACATGATCTAGTCATTTAAGCTGACTGTGGCTGTATTTGGTTTGCCTAATGAGTGGGTATGGCTTCAAAATTTGAAAAATTACATTTGATTTTCATGCTTATTTTAAATCCCCCTAAATGTAAGGTGCTTATAATGGACAAATAGAAGTTTAGAGCTTTTCATGACTCTTGACCTTCTGTCTCAGTAATATTTAAGAATTTTTAAGAACAGGTCTCAATGAGGAGTCATTTAGTTGTAAGGGACAGAAACCCAATTCAAACTGGCCATAGGAAAGGAAATAAATTGGCTATTATAACTGAGAGTTCTAGGGATATCCCAGTCTCGGAGATAGCTGGATTCAGGGATTCAAAGAGATCATCAGGCCTTTCTTTTTCTCTCTTTTCCCATCCTCATTCTCATATCTTTGCTTTTCTCCACCTTCTTCAGTATCAGGAAGGTTGTTGTCACAATAGCACCAGATTTCATTATCCTTAGACTTCACAATCCAAGAGGAAGAGAGATCACAAACTGCTATGGCCAAGATTGTTAAACTTCCTCACTTCATGTGGGCTTCACTTTTCTTTCTCTCTTTTCTTTTCCTTCCTTCCTTCCTTCTTTCCTTCCTTCCTTCCTTCCTTCCTTCCTTCTTCTCTCCTTTTTCTTTCCTTTCCTTTCCTTCCTTCCTTCCTTCCTTCCTTCCTTCCTTCCTTCCTTCCTTCCTTCCTTCCTTCCTTCCTTCCTTCCTTCCCTCTCTCTCTTTCCCTTTCTTTCTTTCTTTCTTTCTTTCTTTCTTTCTTTCTTTCTTTCTTTTCTTTCTTTCTTTCTTTCTTTTCTTTCTCCTTCCTTCTTTTCTTTTCTTTCTTTTTTTTTTCAGGGTCTTGCTGTGTCACCCAGGCTGGAGTACAGTGGAGTGATTATAACTCACTCTAGCCATAAGCTCCAAGGCTCAGGCCATCCTCCTGTCTTTGCCTCCCAAGTAGCTGGGACTATAGGCACACACAACCATGCCTGGCTAACTTTTTCATTTTTTTATAGAGTTGAGATGTTATTATATTGCCCGGGTTGGTCTTGAACTCCTGCCTCCAGTGATCCTCCCACCTCAGCTTCCCAAAGTACTGGGATTCTGGGTATAAGTCACTGTGCCTGGCTTCACTTTCCTTAGGGTGGGGATGGCTGTCAAGCCAACCTCATACCAATGGTGATACTTATGAAATGCCTGGAATAGTGCTTGGTACATAGTCAATCTTCAATAAACGTCGACTCTTATTATCATCTTCAATTTATAGGAGGGGAAGTTTAGGTACAAGAATAAGAAAACTGCCATTCCTTCATAACTGATTAAAAGCAGTCATTACTACCTGGGAAACCTGAACAACATTGAGATAATTACAGTGCCTCTTGTATAGTGTGCTGGGTCATGCTGTCAAGATTTTCAAATATCTGAGATATGAACATGTGTCTTTCATTCTGGCTCTGTATTTCATCTGCATTAATAACTATGTGCATTTGAAAGTTTTGAAAAGTATATTAGGAGTTGCTCATGTGATTGTAGCTCTGGTTTTATTTGTTGGAATAATTATAGTTGCTACTGTTTATACAGAGCTGTGTAGTACCATTTAATTAACTGTGTATTGTTACTTCCACTTACTGAACACTCATATGCCAGATGGTAACTAATCCTAGGGTGGAGGCATTATCTACATTTTTACTGATGAAGAAACTGAGGGACAGAAAGTTTAAATTACTTACCCAAGGTCTCATAGCTGAGCTAGAGTTCAACCCAGGTCCACCTGATTTAGAAGTCCATGCTTTTATCCACTATGCCCTACTTTCTAAGGAAGCTATGAGAACTGGCTTACAAAGGAAACGTGATATCAGTAGAAGACTGGCATCATCTGGAGGAAAGGAGTGGAATGAGCACAGGCAGGAAGAAGTTAATCGAGACTTTTGTGAGAAAGGTTTAGGTTGCAGAACTCTTAAGGCCTATAATTAAGCTGGAAGGGGAGGGAAGAAATGGAGGGCACAGAATCTCAGGATGTGGTCCTGTGTGGGAAAAGAACATGTAAATGGATGAATGAAATTGGCTTCTGATAAGTCCAAGAAAGGGAGCTGCCCGAAGGGACCCTGAATCCAGGATATGAGCTTCCTGAGAATAGAGGGGTAAAAAATATGCAACGACTAGCTTATAGGTAAGTGGGATAAGAGTGGGACAAGTAACACACGATATAAAGTAACCTTTACTAGTGATACTAAAAAAAAGCCCTAGAAAGTTACAGAAAAGTGAAAAGTGGGTAATAATAAAGGAATGTATTAATGGGATGAAGTAAAATATACTCGCATAAAGCACACTTTCAAAGACACTAAATAATGACTTTAGTCAGATTCCCAAGGAGGAACGAACTTAAGTTCTTTGGACAAGGTCAGATTATGATGATTGAATTCATGCTTTAGTTTTCCCTGTGATAACACTCTGCGTACATCTTAACATCCTGACACAGCATTTTCCTAATTTGCTGAATGGCGGGGGGTGGTTAAAATATAGATCTTCAGCCTAGCCCCCAGAGATTCAGGGTCAGCGTGTTGGTGATGATTATGGGCATGTTTGGGAAAGGCTGCTTTAAGTAGAGGTAGCCTGTCATTCTTTAGCATCTCCAGATGTTTTTCTCTCTCCCCAAGTACACGTAGAACAGAGGCCAAATGGGTATGCACCAAGCTCTGGGGTACAGTGCTGTGATTTAATGGATGAATGCCAGCAGGAACCTTTAAGGTGTTATTGAGGGCCAACTATCTGGGACCAGTTGAAATTGAGCTCACTTAGAACAGATGCCTTGCATTTGACTGACACTTACTCAGGAAAGTAGTAGCTAATTATTATTAGACTCAGCTCCTCTCTCCCTCCCCTCCCCTCCCCTCCCCTCCCCTCCCCTTCCTTTCCTTTCCTTTTCTTTTCTTCTTTCTTTGTCTTGCTCTATCATTCAGGCTGGAGTGCAGTAGCATAATCATAGCTCACTGCAGGCTCAACCTCCTGGCCTCAAGTGATCCTTCTGCCTTGGCCTCCCAAACTGTTATGATTGCCACCAGCTGGCATACATAAACTTTTTTTTTTAGAAAGGATAATACTAAGAGTTTAAAAACATTCACTCAGGTTTTAATAATAAATAAATATTTGTTATTCTTTGCCCTTATAAAATTTGCAGATTGTAAACAGGTCGACTTGTGCTTTCATGAAGACACTAATGTCTTAAGACACCAAGCAGAGTCCCTTGGAGAAGTTTTGGGAGAAAATTGGAGGTAGATGGGCTGTAGGGAAGGCAGAAGAGCTTGTACTTTTACTAATCCTAAGGCAGAAGTTATCAAATATGGCTTGTGGATCCCTGGGGGTCCTTAGGCCATTTCAGAGTGTCCATAGGTCAAAACCATCTTCATAATAAGGGTGCTGAGATATTGTTTGCTTTTTCACTGTGTTGATATTTGCATATTGGTCCAGAAGCAGTGGGAGGGCGGGGGAGTCAAACTCCTGGCCCCTTTGTCAAAATCAAGGTAGGGGTACCGGACTAGGGACACTAGACTGTGTTAGTAGTCACTGAATGCTTCACCACCACAGTTTTTTAAAAAATTTTTTAAAAGACGGTTGTGTTTACAAATGTTTTTGATGAAGCAGTATTATTTTGTCATCTTTACCCTCAAGAACATGCCTTTTTAAAATTCTATGTGATAAAATGGAAAGTGCTTACAAAAAACTTGTGCCACTTGCTAAAGTACAATGGTTGTCTCAGGAAGAAACTTTTTCCCATGCAACATTATTTTTGCTTGAAAGGACTATTGACAGATGAACTGGTTATTCAGACTTGGGTATTTGGTGGAAATTCCCCAAAAAGTAAATGAAGTAAGTGCATCACTTCAAGGAAAATAATTGACAATATTTATTACTGTATTAGTCTGTTTTCATGCTGCTGATAAAGACATAGCCAAGACTGGGTAATTTATATGGGAAAAGGGGTTTAATGGACTTAGAGTTCCATGTGGCCAAGGAGGCCTCACAGTCTGGGTGGAAGGCAAGGAGAAGCAAGTCACATCTTACGTGGATGGCAGCAGACAAAGAGAGAGCTTATACAGGGAAACTACTCTTTATAAAACCATCGGATCTTGTGAAACTTATTCACTATCATGAGAACAGCACAGGAAAGAGTTGCCCCCATGATTCAGTTACCTCCCACTGGGTCCCTCCCACAACCTGTGGGAATTCAAGATGACATTTGAGTGGGGACACAGACAAATCATATTATTTCACCTCTGGCCCCTTCAAATCTCATGTCCTCACATTTCAAAATCAATCATGCCTTCCCAACAGTCCCCCAAAGTCTTAACTCATTTCAGCATTAACTCAAAAGTCCACATTCCAAAGTCTCATCCAACACAAGGCCTAAGAACACATAGGCCCTTCTGCCTATGAGCCTTAAAATCAAAAGCAAGTTAGTTACATCCTAGATACAATGGGATACAGGCATTGGGTAAATACAGCCATTCCAAATGGGAGAAATCGGCCAAAATAAAGGGGCTGTGGGCCCCATGCAAGTCTGAAATCCAGCAGGGCAGTCAAATCTGAAAGCTCCAAAATGATCTCCTTTGACTCCATGTCACACATCCAGTTCATACTAATGGAAGAGGTGGGTTCTCATGGTCTTGGACAGCTCTGCTCCTGTGACTTTGTAGGGTACAGCTTCCCTCCTGGCTGCTTTCATGGGCTGGCATTGAGAGTCTACAGCTTTTCCAAGCACACGGTGCAAGTTGTCAGTGGATCTACCATTCTGGGGTCTGGAGGATGGTGGCCCTTTTCTCACAGCTCCACTAGGCAGTGCCTCAGTAGGGACTCTGTGTGGTGGCTCTGACCCTACATTTCCCTTCCACACTGCCCTAGCTGAGGTTCTTCATGACAGCCTGCCCCTGCAGCAAACTTCTCCCTGACACAGGCATTTCCACGCATCTTCTGAAATCTAGGTGGAGGTTCTGAAACCCAAGTTCTTGACTTCTGTGCACTGGCAGGCTCAACACTAATAGAAGCTGCCAAGGCTTGAGGCTTGCACCCTCTGAAGCCATGGCTCAGGCTCTACATTGGCCTCTTTCAGCCACAGCTGGAATGGCTGGGACATAGGGCAGCAAGTCCCTAGGCTGCACACAGAACAGGGACCCTGGGCCCAGCCCACAAAACCACTTTTTCCTCCCAGGCCTCTGGACCTGTTATGGGAGTGGCTGCTGCGAACACCCCTGATTCCCTGGAGACATTTTCCCCATAGTCTTGGGGATTAACATTCAGCTCCTGGTTACTTATGCCAGTGTCTGCACCTGGCTTGAATTTCTCCTCAGAAAATGGGATTTTCTTTTCTATCGCATTGTCAGGCTGCAAATTTTCTGAACTTCTATGCTCTGCTTCCCTTATAAAACTGAATGCCTTTAACAGCATCCAAGTCACCTCTTGAATGCCTTGCTACTTAGAAGTTTCTTCCACCAGATACCCTAAATCATCTCTCTCAAGTTCAAGGTTCCACACATCTCTAGGGCAGGGGCAAAACGCCTTCAGTCTCTGTGCTAAAACCTAACAAGAGTCACCTTTGCTCTAGTTCCCAACAAGTTCCTCATCTCCATCTGAGACCACCTCAGCCTGGATTTCATTGTCCATATCATTATCAGCATTTTGGTCAAAGTCATTCAACAAGTCTGTAGGGAGTTCCAAACTTTCCCACATTTTCCTGTCTTCTTCTAAGTCCTCCAAACTGTTCCAACCTCTGCCTATTGCCCAGTTCCAAAGTTGCTTCCACATTTTTGGGTATCTTTCCAGCAGCGCCCCACTCTACTGGTACCAATTTACTCTATTAGTCTGTTTTCATGCTGCTGATAAAGACATGCCCAAGACTGGGTAATTTACATAGGAAAACGGGGTTTAATGGACTTACAGTTTCACATGGCTGGGGAGGCCTCACAATCGTGGTGGAAGGCAAGGAGCAGCAAGTCACATCTTACATGGATGGCAGCAGGCAAAGAAAGAGAGCTTGCGTGGGGAAACTCCACTTTATAAAACCATCAGATCTCATGAGATTTATTCACTGTCATGAGAACAGCACAGGAAGGACTTGCCCCCACGATTCAGTGACCTCCCACAAGGTGCCTCCTACAACATATGGGAATTCAAGATGAGATTTGGGTGGGAACACAGCCAAACCATATCAGTTACCAATGATGAAATTTTGAACTTCCAAGAAAAAAATGAGAGTTTTGGAAAACCTCTATCTGCAACTGTGAACTTCATACCTTCCCAATATTTCAAATATTGAGACAAGATTTTTCTGATGAGATTGATGGTGATATTAATGCATGTAGTTTTAAAAATTTTTACAAAATATGTCAACATTGGGAAGGTCAGCTCATTTTCAAAAAAACCAGTGCATGATGTTACATAATTAGTGTTCAGCATCAAGATTGACCAGTGAGTCCTTTTTTGTTTGTTTTCAGACCAGTGGATTTTGGTATAACAGAGTATTTAATGTAACAAAGAAAGGTTCATTGATAGGATTTCAAATTCCACATTACAAATAACCTTTAAGAAACCAGCATCAGTTGAATTTTGGTGTAGTATCAAATAATAATATCCACAATTAGCTGAAAAAGCTACTAACATACTCTTCCCCTTTTCAATTACCTATCTGTATGAGGACAGATTTTCTCCATAAACTTCAAGCAAAATATTATATTGCAACAGATTGACTGCAGAAGCAGATCTGAGAATCCAGCTATTATCTATTATGCCATACATTAAAGAGATTTGCAAAATCGTCAAGACAGTGCCACTCTTTTCAAGACTTTTGTTTTGTTTTGTTTTGGAAAAGGTAGTTATTTTTCATAAAAGCATGCTATTTTTGTTAATGTCATAGATTTATTTTCTTTTTAAATGAATTAATGAACATCTAAATTTTCCTGTTTTTATTTCTAATATGATAAATATTGATAGATTATAACTCACAGAAAGAAAAGCTTCGAGTCCCTCAATAATTTGTATGATTTTAAAGGGGTCTTGGAAACAGAGGGTTGAACTGCTGACCCAAGGTGTGACTGATTAAGGGGACGGCTGCATGATAGCCATCTTGGCCTCCTGGGAGGACTGCCTCTTAATGTTCATCTTTTCAGCCTGTAATCACAAAAAGGTGATCTAGGTTCTCCCATCTCCTATTAGTAGACCCAGATCCTACCAACCCACACCCTAAAGTCTGTCGTTTCTGGGGTAGAAGCAATAACTGAGCATCTCCTTGATCAGGCCACACCCTCTCTCCCATATTTTTGGATTTATGTGTAAATAAGATAGTTAGATAGAGTTTTTAGTATTTTTCCAATGAGAAGCTGCTTTCAATTTTCACAGATCTGACACTGATCATGTAGTTTTACAGAAGGTTTTAATGAAGTTGCCAGCTGTGGTCTTTGGAGTCTGACAGGCTCACCTATTTCATGGCCTTATGACTTCGGGCAAGTCATTTTTATCTCTCAGAGCAACAGTGTTCTATGTATGAGGAAAGGCTGGGTTCACAATAAGTTTAATGATAGTGTTGATACTTACTAGGTGTGTTAGCAGTTTTAATTGTTATTCTCCCTGTTCTCATTGGCGATTTTCTTGGGCTTGGAGGTTTGAGATGGCAATGAGCTTGACTAGTCTGTTTGTAAATCACAGCTGAATTGACTGCAGACTCCTGTTAGAGAAAGCTGTTCAGCTCACCTGTTGGATTATGTACATATTTTTATAATAAAGTCCATCTTCCTATACACACACACACACACAAAGATTGCACAGCAAAGCCAATATAAAGTGATTTGGCATATGATCAGTCACAACTTTTAGATTATCAGCTAATTTCTACCTGGCTCTTCAGAAAGCCGATGAACACGTAGATGTCATGCTTGTGAGAATGAATAGCTTTCAGGAAAAGCGTAGGTCCTTTGGGACTATCTCTACTCTTTTGAAGACGTGTGCCATACTTTTAGATGAGAACACATAAATAAGTCTAAATCATACCAGACGTTATTCAAAATTGTCCCTTTATACTCCATCATTCTCCATGTGCTAATTTTAAAATGTAATTTTGATCTTCTGTAGTTTTTCTGGGAAATTCCTTCTCTGTTGAAAACAGAGCATTGAAAGGAGAGGTACATCATTGCTTTCTTGGATTTTATTCCCCATTCCTTAGAGATATCCCTTGACCTGTGATACTGTGGCTCCTGGAAGATTTGGGAATTGTTATTGCGTGGGGTTAGGGGGTCTTTATGCACAATCACATATTCTCAAAGGACACCGAAAGTATAAATGCCTTTAGGTGGAGTTAGGGAGTAAATGGCATTAAAAAGGAGTCTTAAAACTTGAAAACAGTCTCATGTCACAGTAGTCCATGCAACATGAAGTCACCTCTGGTATATCCAACCCCTACTCTGGACCGCGCCCCAGGGGGCTCCTCACTCTCTGCTTGTTACCTTTTCCGTTTATTCACAGCTCTTCAGTCATCCACCTAGACTCTGTCTTGCTTCAAACTGCCCTTAATGATTGGTTTAGGGCATATTTGCTTCTCCCTCTCTCTCCATTTTTGACATTATCATCTTTCCTTAAAGACCACCTCCTCATACCGCTTTTTACTTATGACTAAGTCCTATGATTTTCAGGTGTAAAATTAGTGAAATTTAGAAACCGGAAAGAGAACATGGGTAAGTGAAAGGGTAGGACACACTGCTTTAGAGCTGTCTCTTATACACATCTAGATGTGTATAAGAGACAGGAACCGGAAAGAGAACATGGGTAAGTGAAAGGGTAGGACACACTGCTTTAGAGACCATTTACCTAAATTTCTGGGCGTGTGTGAAAATTTGCGAGGTACTTCTTTCTCATGGAGCACATTGTTTATGTTCAAATTCATGCACATAAATACCTCAGTAGTAGTGAGGCTTCACTTGCATTCAGTCCCATTCTCACAGTACCTGACGTTCTTCCATTGTCTTCTTCCAGACTATTTGGGCACATGGTTTGCTTCTCATGAATGTACCTAATACTTGTGTTCAGCTTAAAATTAATCAACAGATCTTCTGAAATGCTTGAAGTAAAAGAAAATACTCTTTTGATAAAGCTATACTCCTAGACCGTTGGAAATACAAGTATTGTTTAAAAAAGTCATCTCATAGATAAGTGCCATTGTAGTTAAACTACTTGCTTGCTGGGGATAGAACAAAGACATAACCCAAGTGGCTTCACTTGCCATCACTGATATTTTTCCATTTACTGTGCCTGTAAAGGACTCCAGTTTGGTTGATATGATGGAGTTATTTCAGATTGAGTTGCTAGAAATAATCCTGCTCTGAAAAACCTAGAGATGCACTATAACAATGTCCCTGTCTTTTTAGCAAATTAGCAAATAAAAAAAGAGTACTTTGGATCCAGTAGAGGAAATAGGCAAATAAACAGTACACCTATCAAGACTTCTTACTTTTTTTTTTTTTTTTTCCTTGAGACGGAGTCTCACTGTGTCGCCCAGGCTGGAGTGCAGTGGCGTGATCTTGACTCACTGTAGCCTCTGCCTCCCGGGTTCAAGAAATTCTCCTGCCTCAGCCTCCCAAGTAGCTGGGATTACAGGCCTGCACCACCACACCCGGCTGATCATTTTTAGTAGAGATGGGGTTTCACCATGTTGGCCAGGTTGGTCTAGAGCTCCTCACCTTAAGTGATCCATCCACCTCGGCCTCCCGAAGTGCTGGGATTACAGGGGTGAGCCATCGCGCCTGGCCAAGCCTTAACTTTTGTATATTAATTTAATGTTCTTAGTTTTCATTGATAGTTAAATTTTATGTAGATGGTTGTCATGCCTAAGGTAGGAAGAAATATTTTCTGTGCAGGAGTGAAAATAGCCTAGAGTTCCATTTTGTGTGTATTTGTGGGTTTTTTTGCATTTTTGTTTGTTTGTTTTTTGAGATAGGGTCTCACTCTGTTGCCTAGGTTGCAGTGCATTGGTGCAATCATGGCTCATTGCAACCTCCGCCTCCTGGGCTCAAGTCATTCTCATGCCTCAGCCTCAGCTGCGATTACAGGCATGCACCACCATGCTCAGCTAATTTTTGTATTTTTAGTAAACACGGGGTTTCACTATGTTGGCTAGGCTGGTCTCGAATTCCTGATCTCCCAAAGTGCTGGGATTACAGGCGTGAGCCACTGCGCCTGGCCCCTTTTTTTCCTTCTGAGACAGGGCTTTGCTCTGTCACCCAGGCAGGAGTGCAGTGGCACAAACATAGCTCACTGCAGCCATGACCTCCCTGGGCTCAAGTGATTCTCCTGCATCAGCCTCCTAAGTAGCTGGACCCATGGGTCCATGCCACCAACCCTGGCTATTTTTAAAAGATTTTTTGTGGAGATGTGGTCTTACCATTGTTGCCCAGACTGGTCTTGAACTCCAGGGCTCAAGTGATCCTCCTACTTTGGCCTCCCAAAGTGCTTGGGATGGCACCCAACCTAGAATTCTGTTTTTGATCTTTATCATGCATATAGCTTAATCAGGTTTTTGTATGGGGGCTTATTCATGGTATCCAGGTCAAATGAGTGTTGGTTCTCTGCACTGTCTTCAGTGGGCTTTGCCATTTTGGAGAGTATCCGAGAGTTATAAGAGACACTTAGATACTCTGAGATCATCCAAAAGTATCTGAGAGTATCTGAAATACATAATAAATGTGTTTATTAGTAAATGAGGAAATATTTACTGAGTGCCTCTTATGCTTTAGCTAGTTGCAGTAACTACAGCCAACAACATGAGTTTTTTGAAAGTAAATTTTTTGCATGTTGTTAGGTGTTAGTAACAGTAAATTATACAATGTCGCTTTTGTTTTTATTATTAATAGAGAGCATTAGTTATTTTTTCTTTCCAAAAAAAAACTGTATTGATAAAAATGTGTTCCTTCTCTATGAAGTAATTTGTTCCCCTTTTATGAAGTAACTCAGTGATCTCTTTATTTATGTATTGTAACCATATGTATACAGCCAGAAGTTATTCTTCTCTACCCTCCCTCCCACAACTAAACAGCTTTGAGCAGCAGCATGCAATCTTTTTGCTATTAAGTTTCTGTGAAGTAAGGCCAAAAAGCTTTAAACATATTTTGACCAAGATGGTCTAGGAGTCTGGTTATGTCTCAGTTTGCTCTGACTGACTTGACTGAATAACATCTTGGATTGTCAATGAAGTTTTGTGTAATGTATGCTTTTTCACACTTGAGCTCATACTACAAGATATTCTTAGGCTGATAAATGTATCTCCCACCCAGTGTAAAATAGAGAACTCTCAATTTAGGAGAAACCTCCCTGCTCAGAAACTGGTCTCCCTGTCTTAGATTTTTACCAGGACATGGTAGATTCCTGTCCTTTTTTTTCTTCGGAGGCTTGGACTTGCTACCTTTTTTACTATTTTTTGAAATTTTCCATTTAAAAAATTAATTTTGTGAAAATTTTAAACAGTTTCCAAATTACCAAAAAGTTGCAAGAACAGTGCAACTGTCTTATGCATCCCGAAGTTTTGGAGAGTAAGTTGCCAACATGGTGCTTCATTGTCCTCAAATGTGACAAGGACATTCTCCTACATAACCCAGTATGTGTAATAAAATCAGAAAATTAACATTGACTTCTTACTACCATCTAATCCTCATAAGAGAGGTCTGTGAAAACTAGTCAACTGGCAAAAAAGATAAAATTTTAGTACTGCATTGTAGAAAAAAGATCTTGATAATTCTCAGTTGAGAGAAGGTGTAAGTGTATAATATCAGAAAAATATGAACACTTAATGTAAACTGAATGGCAAATGAAGAGGCAAGAGAAAATGATCATGATAATGGGGCTGCTGTCCACATGTTTCTCTAGCAATCTCACAATGTGTCTTCCTTCACTTTGGTTCTGATCTCTTCTATGACGGATCACTTGACCACTGGATAGCGCTAGCCTTTGACTTTGCAGTTGGCCCTGGTACCTCGTCTCAGAGTCAGCTATTTTGGTCTTGTTGGTTTGCTTCTTGATGTAGCTTCAGTACATCAGAGAGATTCTTTCATGTATGTGGGTTGCAGCTGCCCACTGCACTATACAGATGGTCTCACCTGAGTGAGTGTCCAGCTGTATTGCTCTGTTGCTGAAGAGGGAGAGGATTTGCTCTCTGTTATCAAATAGGCTACTTTTTCCTTTAATTTTATTCCTGAGCAAATAATCCTAAAGAGAATTCTTCACATAATTTTTCTCTGATTTATATTATAAAGTGCCATTGTCAAAGTGGCATTATGTTGTGAAATAGATATGCTAAAGAACAGTTCTTCATAGAAGAAGTAAAAAGGCTTATCAATAAGGCTAGTTCTTTGAAAGAACTATTATAGGAAATGAAAACTTTTTCTGGTAAGTTTTTATTGTACATGTTTATGTAAATGTAGATTAGGTTTGAAGTTTTTTGAACATTTAAAGAAATGTTCAAGAAAAAATTCACACATCCTATCACCTTATCAAAATGACTTAAGTTCTTTATTGTTTATATGTGCATTTGTATAACTATTACAGTAAGGACTTATTTATATTACAAGTTATACGTATAGATTCTGATTGTGATATATGTTCTTTAAGGCTCTTGCAGACCAATTTGAAGATAAAACTACATCTGTATTGGAACGCCTAAAGATTTTCTATTGCTGTCAAGTACCACCTCACTGGGCCATTCAGGTAGTTTTGTTGTTTGTCATTGCGTATGGAAAATACTTGGCATTAGAAAGGTAAATGCATTATAAATTGATGATTTCAATTTATGTTTGAATTTTCAAATATTTTGCTGATATAATAAATGTATCTACCTGGGAATTGCTAACTACTTCAAATTGCTATTTTGATTAAAGTGATATTAGACTCATAAAACATTTTTAAAAGAATTTAAAACTGTATGAAATAGAATCCTAGAAATTAAATTATAGGAGAATCATAAGTGCATACATTTTCAAAGTAACTTTTTTTTAAGGGATGAGGGCTTGCTTTATTGTCCAGGTTGGAGTGCAGTGGCAATTCACAGGCGTGATCATTGTGCATTACAGCCTTGAACCCCTGGGCTGAAGCAATCACTCCTGCCTCAGCCTCCTGAGCAGCTGAGACTACAGATGTGCACTACCATACCTGACTTTGAAATAATTTCTTATACTAAAATTATTTTAAGGACTTTCTACCAAAGGAGGAACCTTTTAACCAAGTTGCTTACAAAAAGCAAAAGAAAGCATTTATTTGGTATACTTTATGTTGTGAGATACACATGACTACTCTCTTCTTCCTGAGGGTATGAGAATACCTACTGTAGCTCCTAATCCACATGCTGAGGTGGGGATTCTGGCCCCTTGTCTACATGGTTCTCCTGTATTATAGGTGTAACTCCCTATTTTGTAAAATTTTAGCACCGAAAATAACTTAGACACCTGGTCCAGTTTCTTAATGTTACAGAGAAGAAATTGAGGCTCAGTAAAATTAGCTTTCCAGTGTTGATCACACAAGTGTACGTGAACTAGGTTTCTAATTTCCTCACATTTAGTCTACTTTACCTCTTTTCCTTAGCTTTTCATTGGATTGTAATTATATCAGCTAATAACAACCAACTTTTACTGCATACTTAGTATGATGTATACATTTTATTCTGTATTCCACACATGTTCTCTTATTTTATTGCAACAATTTTTAAAAATATCTGTTTTACACGTGAGGAAGCTAAGTCGCAGAGAGGTTAAGTGGAGTCAGATGGAGCCAGCCAGGGGATTACAGATGATTTATCTACTATTGCCATTTTAATCAGTTTTCTGTCCTCTCTATCATGGATCATACACATAGGTAGTGAGTTAGAAACATAAATGCCAACCCACCATCCAATTGTTCAAAATCCCTATTGTAAGACTTCTTAGAGTAGGTTATATTCTTAAACACAGGGTGAACTCGGAGGTTTATTATGTGTTGGAGTTCAGTTTACATATTGAAGGAACCTCAATAAAACATAGACAAGTAAAAAAGCTTTATGATATCTCAAAAGGAATAGCTTCTTCATTAAGAATGTGTTAACAGCTGGAATTTTTTAGTGTGTTTTTGACTCTGATCTGTGAAATTTGTTAGGTGCTTTGTATTATGTGGTTTGGTGGATAAACATTTCAGAATGAGCTGTTATGACAAAATGTATCTATTGTGGATGTTGCTTTTTATCTTTTTCTGAACAGAAACATTAGGAAACTTAAATACTGTTCAAACTGAATTTAGGCCAAATGCTTATCTGCTTAGCAAGCTGTGGATTTCAGGATCTTCAGGCAGTTAGATAAGGATCCTTTTTCATTAGTAAGTTAATTACTTTTTCTGGCATCATGGGGCTAATGATATCTTTGTATATTATTTTAAAGATTGAGAAATAACAGAACAGTTTATTATAAAAAGAGAATTAGTCTCTACTTTGCTACTAGCTAGCCATATCATCTTGGATGTCATCAACTTTCTTGATCTGTTAAATGAAGATGTACTACTCACTGCATAAGCACTAAGATTTATTCCAGCTCTCACATGCTATGGGCAGTTTTTGAAAATGTCCAATTATATTCTCTAAAATAGCCAAATTCTCCTGTATTTCATGGGTTACTGATGTATTGGACCATTCTCATTATTTACTTTGATAATCTGTAGCTTATAATTTTTAGGTATATTTCATTTACTTTCTGATATTGTCAGTCCCGGATTTTCTGGGCTTAACTCTTAAATATGTATTGAATTTTCAGAGTAGTAAAAGTATACTTACGAGAGAGCAGCACAGCTCTCTCTAATATGAAACTATACCTTATTCTAACCTTACCTACTTTTTTAAACCTTTAAATTTTTTTTTTACCATTTGTGCAGGTGTTAACACTTACAAACCATAATATATTTATTTTTAAATATGTTTAACCTTCACTGACCTTAACTCTGTTTGCTCTCTTTTTAGTCTGCCAGGGACTGAGAAATTAGGAAGCTAAGTTTGTTAGAATGTGCTTGAAATAAATCTAAGTAGCTTTGAGTGAGAAAGAGCTAGATATGATGCCCTTCTGAATAAAATTCAGCAGGGCTAATGCATAGATTTTATGTCATCTCTATTGACTGCTCAGAGTTTTAAAAATTAACTTATTGGATCTCAGCCTCATCAATTGAGATTGTTGTATACAGACTGTCTAGGTAAAAAAGAAATACTGATTTTTGCTTTTTAAGTTCTTAGAAAAAAATTGGATATATTTAGTATTTTCAACAGTTTCTACATTGTTCTTTAATTCCTTATACCCTATAAAGAGGCTTGTTTTCTAAAGTAAAGGTATGTATTGAATTATTACAAACTTCTAAGTAGTAGAGATTCTAGAAATTATACATTTATTACAATAAGCAGACCCCTAAAAAGGCAGATTAGGTATACTTGGAAGTGAAACAGGAATCTCTCTTTACACCAAGAAGTATTAATTATTTCAACTTGATTTTTCTAGCGCCAACTTGCAAGTTTGCTCTTTGAGTTGGGATGTACCAGTTCAGCCCTTCAGATATTTGAAAAGCTAGAAATGTGGGAAGATGTTGTCATTTGTTATGAAAGAGCCGGGCAGCATGGAAAGGTACGTAATAGTCAAATCTGATGTACTGGTGAGAGCCTTCCCTCTGGGAGCATCTTCTCACTTGTTTTGTTTTTCAAGCCCACTTTTGCCAGTGTTCACTTATATTGCTTTTTTTCACTTTTTTCCAGAAAACTTTTAAATGTTTTCTCTGATTTCCATTGGGACAGATTATTTTATGTGTGTGCGTGGTG